>NC_091440.1:35828851-36143807 GCF_964237555.1 Oryctolagus cuniculus | reverse complement strand
TAGAATGTGAAGATGAATAAATTAAAGAATTGCTGGAAACAGAATTCAAAAAATTGATTAAAGAATTGCTAGTCAGAATAAAGTCCAAGAATTAAAGAAATTCATTAATGACAGTGAAAAAATTTCCCATGCAATTGAGATTTTAAAGAGAAATCAAAATGAAATATTAGAAATGAAAAATTCAATAGATGAAATAAAAAGTTCAGTGGAAAGTCTAAACAACAGACTCAGTGAGGCAGAAGGAAGAGTATCCAAGTTAGAAGAAAAATTTCTGGAAATTATAGGGTAGGACCTAAAAATAAGAAATTAGAAAAATTAAGAACAATGCTGGAGTTGAATAGGATACTATCAAATGACCCAACATACAGATCTTAGGAGTTCCTGAAGCTGTGGAAAGAGAGAAAGAAGTAGAAGGCCTTTTCAGTGAAATAATTATAGAAAACTTCCCCAATTTTGAGAAAGAAAGGTACGTTCTTTACAAGAAGCAAATAGAACTCCTAAAAGAGGTGACCAGTAAAGATCTTCACCACAACACATCGTAGTCAAACTCTCTATAGTAAAAGATAAAGAAGCAACTCTAAAATGTACACGAGAAATGCCAGATTACTTTCAGAGGATCTCCAATTATACTCACTGGCATCTTCTCATCAGAAACCCTACAGGCTAAAAGAGAATGGCAAGATATATTCCAAGTCTTAAGAGAAATAAACTATCAACTCAGAACACAATACCCTGCAAAGCTCTCATTTATGAATGAAGGTGAAATAAAGACCTTCCATAACAAACAGAAATTGAAAGAATTTGTCAGTGCTTGTGCAGCCTTACAAAAGATGTGTAAGGATGTGCTACATACAGAAACATGGTCAGCACTATGAAAGAAGGTGAAGCAGGAAAACTTCCAGTAAAAGTACAAAGGAAACCCAAAGTAAAAAATAAGGCTAATTTTGGAAAATATCAGGGCCAACTCAGTGCTTCTCAGTTATCACCTACAATGTAAATGGCTTCAACTCTCTGGTTAAAAGATACAGACTGGCTAAGTGGATTAACAACAAGACCCATCTATTTGCTGCCTACAAGTAACACATCTCACCAAAAAAGATACACAGACTAAAAGTTAAAGGGTGGAAAAAGATATTCTATGCTAATAGTAACCAAAAAAGAGTGGTATAACCATCCTAATATCAGACAAAATAGACCTTAGCACAAAAACCGTTAAAACAGATGAAGTAAGGCACTATGAAATGATTAAGGGATCAATTAAACAGCAAGATGTGACTAAAATAAATGTATACAAACCCAATTACAGGGTACCTGACTATTTAAAAGAAATGTTAATAGGGCTGGTGCCATGGTGCAGAGGGTTAATTCCCTGCCTGAAGCGCCAGCATCCCATATGGGCACTAGTTCTAGTCCTGGCTGCTCCTCTTCCAATCCAACTGTCTGCTGTGGCCTTGGAAAGATGGCTCAGGTTCTTAGGCCCCTGCACCCACATGGGAGAACAGGAAGAGTCTCCTGACTCCTGGCTTTGGATTGCCACAGCTCTGGCCATTGTGGCCATTTTGGGAATGAACCAGCAGGTGGAAGACCTTTCTTTCTGTCTCTCCCTCTCTCTGTCTATAACTCTACCTCTCAAGTAAATAAATAATCTTAAAATAAAAAAAGGAAATTTTAATGGATGTAAAGGAAGACATAGATACCAATATAGTACAAATGGGGGGAGTTCAATAATCCACTTTTAGCAATGGACAAATCAACCAGACAGAAAATCAGTGAGGAAACAGAATTAATAACAGTATAGACCAAATGGACCTAACAGATATCTACAGAACTTTTCATCCTACAGTTGCAGAATATGCACTCTTTTCACCAGTACATGGACCTATTTCTAGGATAGATCATATGCTAGGCCATAAAAGGAGTCTCAGCAAATTCAAAAAAAAAAAATTGAAATCATACCATGCATCTTCTCTGACTACAATGCAATGACGCTGTAAATCAACAACTCAGGAATCTCTAGAACATATACAAACACTTGGAGACTAAACAACATGCTCATGAATGAACAGTGGGTCACAGAAAAAAATCGAAAGAGAAAAAAATTTCTGGAAACAAATGAAGACAACAACACAACATATCAAAACTTATGGGATACAGTAAAAGCAGTTTTAAGAGGAAAGTTTGTAACAATTGGCACCTACATCAAGAAATTGGAAATGCAGCAAATAAATGAGCTGTTGGTACATTTCAAGGACCTAGAAAAACAGTAGTAAACTAAACCCAAAATAGTAGGAAAAAAGAAATAATTAAAATTAGAAAAGTGATACATGAAATTGAAACAAAAAATACAAAAGGTCAGCAAAACAAAGAGTTTTTTTAAAAAAAAATAAACAAAATTGATACACCATTGGCCCAATTAACCAACAAAAAAGAGAAAGAAAAAAGAAGACCCAAATCAATAAAATTTAGATAGAAAAGGAAATATAACAGATACTGCAGAAATAAAAAGAACCATCATAATTTATGACAACCAGCTGTGTGCTAACCAATTGGGAAAACTAGAAGAAATGGCTAGATTCATGGAAACACTCAACATACCAAAATTGAGCCAATAAGACATAGAAAACCAAAACAGACCAATAACCAAGACAGAAATTGAATTGATCCTCTCAACAAAGAAAACCTCAGGACCTGATGGCTTTACTGTGGAATTCTATCAGACATTTAAAGAACTAACTCCAGTTCTTCTCAAGGTATTCAAAAGAATTGAAGGGAGGGAATCCTTCCGAACACTTTCTAGGAAGCTTGCATCACTTTAATTCCTAAGCCAGAAAAAGATGCAAGAGAGTAAGAGAACTATAGACCAATATCCCTGATGAATATAGATGCAAGAAACCCTCAACAAAACATTAGCTAATCGAATCCTAAAACACATCAGAAGTATCATTCACAGGGACCAAGTGGGATTTATCCATGGTATGCAGTATTGGTTCAATATTTGCAAATCAATAACTGTGATACATCACATTAACAAACCAAAGAACAAAAATTATATGCATATCTCAATAGATACAAAGAAAGCATCTGATAAAATAGAACATACTTTCATGATGAAAACCTTAAGCAAATTGAGTAAAGAAGGAACGTTACTCAACACAAACAAGGCAATTTGTGAAAAACCCATGGCCAAAGCATTCTATTGAACTGGGAAAATTTAGAAGCATTCCCACTAAGATCTGGAACCAGAAAAGGATGCTCACTTTCACCACTGCTATTACACACACACACACACACACACACACACATGATAGATGTGATATTCCTAGAAGTTTTAGCCTGAGCCATTAGGCAAGAAAAAGAAATTGAGGGATATAAATTTTGAATGAGGAAGTCTTAACTATCCCTGTTTGTAGATGACATGATTCTATATATAGGGGATCCGAAATACTCCACAAGAGACTACTGAAACTCATAAAAGAGTTTGGTAAAGTAGTGGGATATAAAATTAACGCACAAAAATCAGTAGCCTTTGTATGCACAGACAATGCCTGGCTGAGGAAGAACTTTTAAGATCAGTCCCATTCATAATGGATCCAAAAAGAATCAAATACCTTGGAATAAATTTAACCAAGGATGTCAAAGATCTGTACAATGAAAATTATAAAACATTAAAGAAATAGATGACACCCAAAAATGGGAAAAATCTTCCATGTTCATGAATAAGAACAAAAATTATCAGAATGTCCATACTACCAAAAGCAACTGACAGATTCAATGGGATACCAACCAAAATACCAATCACAATCTTCTAAGATATAGAAAAAAATAATGCTGAAATTCATATGGAAACACAGGAGACACCAAATAGCTAAAGCAATTTCACACAACAAAGACAAACCTGGAGATATCACAATACCCTATCTCAAGACATACTACAGGGTAGTTACAATCATAACAGCCTGGCGCTGGCACTAAAACGGAAAGCTAGCCCAATCAGAATTGAAACTCCAGACATCAATCCATACATCTACAATCACCTTATCTTTGAAAAAGGAGCTAAAATTAATCCCTGGAGCAGGGAGAGTTTCTTCAACAAATGGTGCTAGGAAAAATTTATCTCCACAAGCAGAAGTATCAAGCAAGAATCCTGGCTTACACTTTATACAAAAAAATTCAAAATGGATCAAAGACCTAAATCTACAACCCTATACTACCAACTTTAGAGAAATTTTGGCAAAGGCAAAGACTTCTTTGAAAAGATCCCAGAAACACAGGTAATCAAAGCCAAAATTGGCAAATGGGATTACATTAAATTGAAAAGCTTCTGTACTACAATTGAAACTCAGAAAAGTGAAGACACAAACAACAGATAGGGAGAAATTATTTGAAAATATGAAACTGATAAATGCTTAATAACAAGAATATTTAAGAGTTCAAGAAATTCAACAACAATAAACAATTGAGTTAAGAAATGGGAAAAGAACTCACACAGGCATTTTTCAAAAGAGGAAATTCAGATGGCCAACAGACACATGAAAAAAATCCTCAGGAACACTAGCCATCAGGGAAGTGCAAATCAAAACCAAAATGAGGTTTCATTTCACCCCAGGTAGAATGGCTTTCATACAGAAATCAACAAACAACACATTCTGGTAAGGATGTGGGTAAAAAGATGCCCTAATTCACTGTTGGTAGGAGTGTAAACTGGTACAGCAATTGTGGAAGACAGTATGGAGATATCTCAAGTATTTGAATATAGGCCTACAACACGTCCTGGCCATCCTACTCCTTGGAATTTAACCCAAGGGAAATTAAATTATCATATGAAAGAGTTATCTGTACCCTCATGTTTATGTAGCTCAATTCACATTAGCTAAGATATGGAATCAACCCAGATGTCCATCAAATGAAGATTGGATGAAGAAATTATGGGATATATATATATATATATATACACCATGGAACACTACACAGCCATTAAAAAATGAAATCATCATTTGCATCAAAATGGATGCAACTGGACATTATACTTAGTAAAATAAGCCAGAACCAGAAGGACAAATACCATGTGTTCTCCTTGATCTGTGGTAGCTAATAGAGCACCTAAAAAGTAATCTATAGAAGTGAAATTAACAATTTGATATGTGATGACTTTGAACAGCCCTTGTCTTGACTATTAAGGGACATTATTTTTTCATACTATTTGTTGAACTCTGTAGTTTTTGTGTTGTTAATCTTACGTGTATAAAGTTAATTGAAAAAGATCTTAGTAAAAAATGAGAATGGGAGTAGAGAGGGAAGAGGAAGGGTGGACTGTGAGTGGGAGCGAGGGTAGAGTGGGAAGAATCACTAGGTTCCTAAATTTGTATTAATGAAATGCATGAAGTATGTATAACTTATATAAAAGGCTTCTGGGAAAAAATAAAGAGCAGAAATTAGATTTGGTTTATAAGATTAAAAAACAAAAAATAAATTGACTTAACTTGATGGTTAATTTTATATACATTGTGGCCGGCGCCGTGGTTCACTAGGCTAATCCTCCACCTTACAGCGTCAGCACACCGGGTTGGGGCGCCGGATTCTGTCCCGGTTGCCCCTCTTCCAGGCCAGCTCTCTGCTGTGGCCAGGGAGTGCAGTGGAGGATGGCCCAGGTGCTAGGGCCCTGCACCCCATGGGAGACCAGGATAAGTACCTGGCTTCTGGCTTCGGATCAGCGCGGTGCGCTGGCTGCAGCACGCCAGCCGTGGCGGCCATTGGAGGGTGAACCAACGGCAAAGGAAGACCTTTCTCTCTGTCTCTCTCTCTCACTGTCCACTCTGCCTGTCAAAAAAAAAAATTTATATACATTGTATATTTTCGCCTCTGCCTCATAAGTTGGCATATGACAAGAAACATTTGAATCTAATAGATAAATAGATGAGCTATGCCTCATACTTACCATTTTTGTTCTAATCATTTTAGAGCTTCTTGCATTTCTTTGTCTTCATAAGAGGTCTTGGAAATTATGTGTTTGGGGAAACCGATATAGGCAAAGGTGAAAGATCACTTAACATCCCTAAACAATTGCAGAGGGAAGAATCTTAAAACTCTTACAGCCTTATCAAAATGCAAATATTTGGCACTTATAGTCAAAGTAATCATTATACTAATGGTATTTATTTGGTACTTAAGATATTTAAGGTAATATTCCAAGAATAATCATCTTTGCTAAAGCAAAAATATCATACATATAATTATATGAGGATAGATAAGAAAATGCATTTAACATTAGTTCAATTTCTTACATTCAGTCTTTATAAACTAGGCAACAAGCAAAAAAATTATTTCTAAAAATAGACTGACAGGTGTATAAATTTGGCAACATGCCTTAATCTTCCTACTTCTTGTTTTATTTCACCCATAAAATGAGATAATTATAAAGGGTTTTAAGATTTAAATTGAATAGCCATGTTTCTGTGAAAAACCTTTCATTCTCTTCTTTGCAGTTAATTTTATTATGATAAAACTATGCTTTTGGAAACACTGTCGGAAATTTTAGAATTGTTGAGAAATACACATCATCAAAACACTTATTCAGATCAATATGGAAAATTAAGGAGAAACAGACTAGAAGCTTGAAGGGATGGGGGTTGAAAATGTGCCATCAGAGCCTGATGCCTAGCAGGTGCCCCAGAGATAAAAGAGTGAAAGGTTAAGAGAGTTCAAGATTAAACCCAGGTCCACAGCTAACTAGCTCTGTGTTGACTTCAGCAAATCACTTGGACATTTCAGGCCTCATTTCCTTGGATGAAAAATGCAGTGTTTCTGATAGATCTGAGTAATTTGGACTTTTAATTGGGATGGAAATTCAAATCAAACTGTCCTAGCCCAGCTGTCCATCTTCCTTGGCTGAGAATGATAGCTGAAAAACTCCTTCAAAGTACCACTGCCTCTGTCTACACAATAGCCATTGGTAGGGCTGTGTAGTACTCAGCTAGACACAGCCTGTACCACATGTCCACCTCTGCACACTGCTTAGACATGGAAGTGGGGGAGGAAGTCAGTGTCTCAAAATCCCATGGAATGATTTTCCTTAGTAATAGGGCTTCCTAACTAAGAAGAGAATGACTGCTGGACACACCAAAATAGCCATGGATCATCTTCCACTGTTAGTGATGAATGAATACTGTTTTCTGGACTTAAAATGTATTAAATAATATTTCTGCAGAATATGCCTTTTCTATGACACTGGTTTTCTATTAGGACTGCAGAGCTTAAATGGGACATGAAAGCCAATCATGTTGAAATGCAGTGTGCAAGTTATTTTAAGGTGTGATATATTCCAACTGAGAACAAAAATTTAGACACTTGAGCAAAGTTGCTTTGCAGCAGCATAATTTTTAGGCCAGACTTAGGCCAGACACAAACCCCAAGACTGTGATCCCAACTGGACTTGATTAAAGCTGTGCTTTCACTGTTTCTTTGTTTAGCTTGAGCCAACCACACAGGCACACTCAGGGCTAACTGCGTCCAAGCAATGAGTGCACAAAAACACGGCCCTATCCACAGCCTGTTATCTCAATTATAAACAGACAAAAAAGGAAACTCTGGCTGGAAAGCCAATGTTTATGTTTGCATTAGGCCAATGTTAGCCAATGATTACTTCTGAATTACTATTATGGTACCTGATTTAGTTGATGCTGAGTAAGGTTGTACTTTTTAAGGTTCATATGTTCTGAGTACGTAAGTGCTAAACATTATACGTAAATTTTATAGAGTATAATTGAAGGAATGCTTAGTTAAAAATAAGCAAAAAAGAAAATAAATATGGCCAGAAAAACAGAAGAGACCAGACAATTCTGAGAACATCAGTCAGATCATGTTTCCTAAAAAGAATAATTTTTTGAACACAGTCTCGAAATCATTTTCAGAAGGATTTTTATCAGAGTTTTTTTAGGCTAGGGAAGAAAACTTGGTGTGGCTTAATCATTGTCTTCAAGAGTATGAAGGGCTTCCATGAAATTGAAACTTATTACTTTTTCCCTCTCCACCGTGAATTGAATGAAACAAAATAGCATTAAATTAAGTCAGAGGCAATTTAGGTTGGACATATTGAAGATCTTCTTGGGTTTAAGAATTGTACACAGGCTAGAGGCAAGATGGCGGAATAGGAAGGGAGCACACTGATAGTCTGGGGAGAGATAGTTTAATAAAAGTGGAGATACTGCAGGTTCAAGGAAGAGTAGGGGAGGAAACAGCAGAAGAAACTCTTCTGGAACGCGTGACACACAGCGGACCTGCGTGGAGAGCGTGGGAGCCCACAGTTCGGGACACCAGCAGCAGACTCAACACACCAAGGCTGGAACGCGAGGTGAGCCGAACCTCAATAGCCCGAGACACCGGCAGGCAAGAGGAGAGAGGAGACTAGAGGGAACGACCCCTGGGGGGGGCAGTTCACCAGCCTAACTGGAAGAGAGAGAGAGAAAAAAAAAAAGGGTGACTAGTACGGACACGGGTTTCTCTCTCTCTGCTCACCTCTCAAGGGCGAGCAAGACAAAGAGCAGGCGCCATCTTGGACATACGTCATAAGCAGAGCGACCTCAGGTCTGCACCGGCCCTGAGCCTAGCAGAAAAACCTGACCCTGGGCGGGGTGAATTAACAGGAGATTAGGACCTAGTAAATTTGTGGTGCTACTGAACTGAGACTGTGAAAAAAGAGACGGTGGGGGAGAGAACTCACGGAATTCACGTGAGCACTCTCCAGAGACGCTACAATTCCGTAACTTTGGCAACCCAGTGGGAGACTGAGGGAGACTTTGAGCCCACTCTGAGGGCAGAACAGATTCCCTGTGTGGTCCTTGGGAAAGAGCTTCCAATCTCTGGCTCCTGTGGGTATATCATTTGCCTGCTAACTACCTCCAACTTCGTTCAGCTGTGTGGAATTACTTCCCTTTTGAATCAAAAAAAAAAAAAAAAAAAAAAAAAGAAAGAGAGAGAGAGAGATTTACCACGCCTAACCTGGGGGTGTCACCTTTGGCACACCAAACAGAGCTCTCAGGCCACACCCATCTCAAGCCCTAAGGCTACATCAAAAACAGACAGTCCACTTAATCTAGAGTCATAGTATAACAAGAAAAAGCACCACAGTGAAGAAACCAAATATCTCCAATATGCCAAATAACAAACGCAAAAACCGAGGTAATAAAAACAAGGAAGTCACCATGACGCCCTCAAATGAAAAAGACACCCCAATTCAAGATTATGAAGAGATCCTCACCACGACACGTTGTAATTAAACTCTCCACAGTAAAACATAAAGAAAAGATCCTAAAATGTGCAAGAGAGAAACGTCAGATTACTCTCAGAGGATCTCCAATCAGACTCACAGCTGACTTCTCATCAGAAACTCTACAAGCTAGGAGGGAATGGCGAGATATAGCCCAGGTACTAAGAGAGAAAAACTGCCAGCCCAGAATATTATATCCTGCAAAGCTATCATTTGTGAATGAAGGTGAAATAAAGACTTTTCATAGCAAACAGAAATTGAAAGAATTTGTTGCCACTCGTCCAGCCCTGCAAAAGATGCTTAAAGATGTGTTACACACAGAAACACAGAAACACGGTCATCGATATGAAAGAAGGTAAAGGAAGGAAACCAAGGAAGGAAACCTCACAGCAAAAGATCACAGGGAATTCAAAGCATATATTAGAATTATCTTTGGCAAATGGCAGGGCAAAGTTACCACTTATCATTAGTCACATTGAACGTGAATGGCCTGAACTGTCCAGTTAAAAGACACCGATTGGCTGATTGGGTTAAGGAACAAAACCCATCTATTTGCTGCTTACAAGAAACACATCTTTCCAACAAAGATCCATACAGACTGAAAGTGAAAGGCTGGAAAAAGATATACCATGGCAACAGAAATGAAAAAAGAGCGGGCGTAGCCATCTTAATATCGGACAACATAAACTTTACCACAAAAACTGTTAAGAGAGACAAAGAGGGACACTACATAATGATTAAGGGATCAATTCAACAGGAAATGTAACAACAGACACCACAGAAATAAAAAGAATCATCAGAAATTACTACAAGGACTTGTACGCCAACAAACAGGGAAACCTATCAGAAATGGATAGATTCCTGGACACATGCAACCTGCCTAAATTGAACCAGGAAGACATCGAAAACCTAAACAGACCCATAACTGAGACAGAAATTGAAACAGTAATAAAGGCCCTCCCAACAAAGAAAAGCCCAGGACCAGATGGATTCACTGCTGAATTCTACCAGACATTTAAAGAAGAACTAACTCCAATTCTTCTCAAACTATTCAGAACAATCGAAGAAGAGGGAATCCTCCCAAATTCTTTCTATGAAGCCAGCATCACCTTAATTCCTAAGCCGGAAAGAGATGCAGCACTGAAAGAGAATTACAGACCAATATCCCTGATGAACATAGATGCAAAAATCCTCAATAAAATTCTCGCCAATAGAATGCAACAACACATCAGAAAGATCATCCACCCAGACCAAGTGGGATTTATCCCTGGTATGCAGGGATTGTTTAATGTGCGCAAGACAATCAATGTGATACACTGCATTAACAGACTGCAGAAGAAAAACCATATGATTATCTCAATAGATGCCGAGAAAGCATTTGATAAAATACAACACCCGTTCATGATGAAAACTCTAAGCAAACTGGGTTTGGAAGGAACATTCCTCAATACAATCAAAGCAATCTATGAAAAACCCACGGCCAACATCCTATTGAATGGGGAAAAGTTGGAAGCATTTCCACTCAGATCTGGTACCAGACAGGGATGCCCACTCTCACCACTGCTATTCAATATAGTTCTGGAGGTTCTAGCCAGAGCTATTAGGCAAGAAAAAGAAATTAAAGGGATACAAATTGGGAAGGAAGAACTCAAACTATCCTTCTTTGCAGATGACATGATTCTGTATTTAGGGGACCCAAAGAACTCTACTAAGAGACTATTGGAACTCATAGAAGAGTTTGGCAAAGTAGCAGGGTATAAAATCAATGCACAAAAATCAACAGCCTTTGTATACACAGACAATGCCATGGCTGAGGAAGAACTTCTAAGATCAATCCCATTCACAATAGCTACAAAAACAATCAAATACCTTGGAATAAACTTAACCAAGGACGTTAAAGATCTCTACGATGAAAATTACAAAACCTTAAAGAAAGAAATAGAAGAGGATACCAAGAAATGGAAAAATCTTCCATGCTCATGGATTGGAAGAATCATTATCACCAAAATGTCCATTCTCCCAAAAGCAATTTACAGATTCAATGCAATACCAATCAAGATACCGAAGACCTTCTTCTCAGATCTGGAAAAAATGGTGCTGAAATTTATATGGTGGCACAAGAGACCTCGAATAGCTAAAGCAATCTTGTACAACAAAAACATAGCCGGAGGCATCACAATACTAGATTTCAGGACATACTACAGGGCAGTTGTAATCAAAACAGCATGGTACTGGTACAGAAACAGATGGATAGACCAATGGAACAGAATTGAAACACCAGAAATCAACCCAAACATCTACAGCCAACTTACATTTGATCAAGGATCTAAAACTAATTCCTGGAGCAAGGACAGTCTATTCAATAAATGGTGCTGGGAAAATTGGATTTCCACGTGCAGAAGCATGAAGCAAGACCCCTACCTTTCACCTTACACAAAAATTCACTCAACATGGATTAAAGACCTAAATCTACAACCTGACACCATCAAGTTACTAGAGAACATTGGAGAAACCCTTCAAGATATTGGCACAGGCAAAGAATTTCTGGAAAAGACCCGGGAGGCACAGGCAGTCAAAGCCAAAATCAACTAATGGGATTGCATCAAATTGAGAAGTTTCTGTACTGCAAAAGAAACAGTCAGGAGAGTGAAGAGACAACCGACAGAATGGGAAAAAATATTTGCAAACTATGCAACAGATAAAGGGTTAATAACCAGAATCTACAAAGAGATCAAGAAACTCCACAAAAACAAAACCAACAACCCACTTAAGAGATGGGCCAAGGACCTCAATAGACATTTTTCAAAAGAGGAAATCCAAATGGCAAACAGGCACATGAAAAAATGTTCAAGGTCATTAGCAATTAGGGAAATGAAAATCAAAACCACAATGAGGTTTCACCTCACCCCGGTGAGAATGGCTCACATGCAGAAATCTACCAACAACAGATGCTGGTGAGGATGTGGGGAAAAAGGGACACTAACCCACTGTTGGTGGGAATGCAAACTGGTCAAGCCACTATGGAAGTCAGTCTGGAGATTCCTCAGAAACCTGAAGATAACCCTACCATTCGACCCAGCCATCCCACTCCTTGGAATTTACCCAAAGGAATTTAAATTGGCAAACAAAAAAGCGGTCTGCACCCTAATGTTTATTGCAGCTCAATTCACAATAGCTAAGACCTGGAACCAACCTAAATGCCCATCAATGGTAGACTGGATAAAGAAATTATGGGATATGTACTCTTTAGAATACTATACCGCAGTAAGAAACAATGAAATCCAGTCATTTGCAACAAAATGGAGGAATCTGGAACACATCATGCTGAGTGAATAAGCCAGTCCCAAAGGGACAAATACCATATGTTCTCACTGATTGGTGATGACTGACTGAACACCAAGAGGGAAACCTGTTGGAGTGAGGTGGACACTATGGGAAATGGTGGCTTGATCAGCATAGCCCTGACTGTTAATGAACAACTTAATACATTATCCCTCTTAGTAGTTTTTTTATCTGTTCTACTTAATATGACTGGTTTAGTTCTGTAATTGATGCACAGTTATTCTTAAGTGTTGAAAATTAACTGAAATGTGATCCCTGTTGAACATGGGAGTGGGAATGGGAGAGTGAAGAGATGTATAATTTGGGACATGCTCAGGCTGACTTGCCCCAAGTGGTGGAGTTGGAAGCATACCAGGGGATTCCAATTCAATCCCATCAAGGTGGCATGTACCAATGCCATCTCACTGTTCCAGGTGATCAGTTTCAGTTCACAGTTGGTCATGGTGGAGGGACTGGGAGTCAAAGGGAGCACATAGACAAGTCTAGTACCTGCTAACACTAACCGATGGAGTAAATAAAGGGGAGAGTGATCCAACATGGGAAGTGAGATACTCAGCAGACTCATAGAATGGCAGATGTCCTAAACAGCACTCTGGCCTCAGAATCAGCCCTTAAGGCATTTGTATCTGGGCTGAAGAGCCCATGAGAGTATTTTAGGCATGGAAAGCCAAAACACTCTGGCAAAAAAAAAAAAAAATCTAAATGAAAGATCTCTGCGAGTGAGATCCCAGTGGAAAGAACGGGCCATTAAAGAAGGAGGTACCTTTCTTTGAAGAGAGAAGAGAACTCCCACTTTGACTATGACCTTGTCTAAATAAGATCGATGTCCACGAACTCAAAAGGCTTCCATAGCCTTGGCAACTCATGACTAGAGCCTAGGGAGATTACTGATACCATAAACAAGAGTGTCAAATTGTTAAGTAAACAACAGGAGTCACTGTACACTTACTCCTCATGTAGGATCTCTGTCCTTAATGTGCTGTACATTGTGATTTAATGCTATAACTAGTACTCAAACAGTACTTTACACTTTGTGTTTCTGTGTGGGTGTAAACTGCTGAAATCTTTACTTAGTATATACTAAACTGATCTTCTGTATATAAAGAGAATTGAAAATGAATCTTGATGTGAATGGAATGGGAGAGGAAGCGGGAGATGGGAAGGTTTCAGGTGGGAGGGGAGTTATGGGGTGGGAAAGCCATTGTAATCCATAAGCTGTGCTTTGGAAATTTATATTTATTCAATAAAAGTTTAAAAAAAATGAAAAGGGAGACTTCAACCTGGCCCACAAGACTTCCACATTGCTGCCAAGGAGAGGCTGAAAAGTTGAAAGAAGTCTGGAGTAGTACATCCAGGGCATGTGGCATGTAAATGAGGATATGGGGAAAAGAGACATTAACCCATATTTTTCTGGAACTGGGGTTGGTATAGTCAGGATAAGAAGTCATGGAAACAGCAATGGACTCTGGTGTGAGCCAATAGGATGAGAAGAAGCATCTTCATCATGGAGGGAGGTGGGGCAGGAGACTTGGTCTGGGCCCACTGTAAGTTTCCCTTTCTGTTTTAAGGGAATCCACCAGAAGTTAAACCTAGGAGTACACATGAACACAGCTGAGGCCTCAAACACCTTCCGATGACCATCAAATGAGACTAAAGGAATACGAATGGTAACCAACGAAGGACAATGAGAACAGAAGCTGACATAACAATCATGGCAGCTAGCAACACATTTCTTAAGATGCAAAGCAGATTGAGGAATGGCAGGTGACCTACAGAGTAGCCAAAGTTGAAATCTAAGGTCTGTGAAAATCTACTGTCTGCAAGAAATAGGGCCATACACTCCCCAGAACTCTGTCAACGTGAGGGGCTTCAGGCAGAAGAGGCAAGCCATAGTCAGGTAAGGCATGGGACACTGAAAACAGACTGGTCACAAATCAATGGCCCTTTCCTTCCTCACCCCTTTATGGAATGAGAGGTTTAGTCCCTGCAGAAGTTGTACTAGGAAGGAACGGGGTGAGCTCAGCACCTGCAATAAAGAATGAGTCTTTCTCTCTCATGCAGACTGACTGATGCACCATACATCAAGGCACGATTCTGTGGAAAAGAAAATGACGGATTTGTGGCTCCTTCCTTGTAGACAGAATGATTGACTACCCAGATCAGCAGACATTCGACAAAAATTTCTAGCTTTGAAAAGAAGACCAAAACTCCCAATAAGATACCACTATCCACACAGCATCTGAGAGAGAGAGAATATGAATGAATATGTATGGAGCAGGAGAAACTTAAAAACTAAAATTACTATTCTTAGAAAACTAGTAAGAACATAATGAATTATTGAGTAAAAGCATAATGCCATTTCTGAAAGAATAGTTGTAAGTATGGGAAAATTATGTTTCATACAGAAAAGTTTTTAAAATTTCAAATGTTAAGCAGATAAAGTTCAGAAACGTATATAATACAAAAACAGCAGTAGGAGAAAACAAAAATGTGTCATCCTGAATGTTGATTACATTTGCTAACCCAGAGGGCTGCCATTTCAAGAGTCCCACCTTTTTAGATGCCTTGGACATTGGAAGTTCTAAAATAAAGGGAAAGAATACACATATAAATCAGGCTGGTCTCATCTGTAAGACAGGCATCTCAAAACACCTTTTGCTTGCGATTTTCCCAAGTAGACCTTCTGAGAGCACTGTTACACTTGTTTCTCTTGTCCGAACACCCTTCTAAGCAAAGAACAATTAACATTCATATGCAGGGAACATTTTTCAGAGAATTGATACATTTCAGCTTGCCTGGAAATTGTTCAGTTTTTGTCTGCCATCCTATCCTTAAGCACTCTTGGAATCTTAGGATTTTCATTGTCCTGCCTTAAGGAGCCAGCCTCCCATAGCTATTCTAGCACTTAGGTATCACTGTGGGACCAGGTTAGGAGGAGAGTTATGTAGACCCTACATATCAACCAGGAAAAAGATGGAAAATACTCAGAAGCGAGGGAAGTAGAAGTTACTAAGTGGTTCTGTTTTATGGACAAGGAAATTGTGGGTGGAAAGGTGTAACATTTTTATTTATGAAGCAGTCAGATTTTCTTATTTCCTAGTGACAGGCTTAGAAGAGTAACACCTCCGCAGCAGAGTTCAGAACCCCTCTCTGCAGAGCAGGCTTACACTAGGACCCCGATTCACTATCTATCTCAAGACAGCTAGACACACACTTTCAAAGGTTACCATTTGACAATGTGGCTATATGAATCATTCTTCATCTGTTCTGCACTCATGTTAAGAATGTATTATTTTTATCATAGGTTAAATACAGTCAAACTGGTCTTAATTGAAGCAGTAACTCACAGAGGGTTATTGTGATTATTTCCAAATGTTGGAGAAGCCAGACACTAAAGTGTAGTTTGGTTATCTATCTAGGATTTATAATCTTACCTTAAACTGTTCTTTGGTTAAAACACCAATTATAATGATTCTAAAGATGTCCAATTAAACATGTTTGCATTATTGTTAAATATTTCCAAATAAAAAGAGCATGACTTGATACAATAATTTCAAAATAAAGGTATTTTTGTAGTGTTAATCCTTGCAGACATTTTCGCTGTGATGAGAGAGAAGACTTTGAAGAATGTTTATGTATCTGAAGGGCAGAGGAGTCTCTTGTTTTTTGTTCCTTAAATTGTAATATTGAGTCTTCATTTGTGGATATCATGAGATTTGCCTAAGCTAAGAATTTAGTTTAACCAACTGAACATTTAAATAATGAAAGTCATAATACACACAAGATTTTCAGTTTTATAATTTCATGCAATTTTTACTTTATTCATTTGAAATGCAGAGAGAGATAGAGACTAGGGTGAGGGAGGGGGAAGAGGAAGAGAGAGGGGGAGTCAGAGGGTGAGAACAAGAGAGAGTGAGAGAGAGAGAATGAGAGAGAGAGAGATGCAGTTATTCCATATGCTGATTTACTCCCCAAATGCCCACAATGGCTGGGACTGGTCCAGGCCAAATCAGGAGCTCCATCAATGTGTTCCACATGGGTAGCAGGTACAAAACAACTCAGGCCATCATCCACTGCCTTCCCAGGCACATTAACAAGAAGCTGGATTGGAAACAGAGCAGCTGAGCTCCAACTGTTACTCTGATAAGGGGTGCAAACATTTCAAGTAGTGGCTTGGCTTACTGCAGCACGACACCTCCCCATCCATATGCCTATCTTTAAAATACAAGCCTAATCATTTTACTATTGATCTCTGCAATTCGAGTTTTTAGACCTGAGGCAATTGAGAAAATTCCATAACTTGTTTTTGTCTCCCCAGTTCATTTCTGTGCCTTATTTTAAGCATTTCCTTTGGAAATCAGAAACTTGGCATTGTTCTTTGTATTTCTGAACAGAAACTTCCCTCCCACAATTGTTCTTTGGTTTGAAATGCTGATTAGGATTTCTCTGAAGTTTTATTAAATGTATCTTTTCTCAGCTTTTTAAAGAGTCGAACACAAATTGATACAATCATTTTAGTAGGGTCATTTAGAAAATTTTACTCATGGGGAAGAGGAAGGCCATTTTTAAAGATTGTTAAGCACTTTCCACGCATGTTATTATTTTGCACTTGGAGGTCATCAATCATGATATAGTGAAATTTCCCCTGAACCTCTGTCTGCAAACCATTAATCTGCTTTTGTATCTTAATTACTCAATTCACTTTGCAGACTGAAATAATCCCTTCCACTTAAAGAGTCATAGAAGCTTTTTATCATCATCTGGAGGCAGAGGAATATATTCCTTGGAACTCTGCTGAGTCTTGTGAGTTTAACCCCTATGGGGACCAGAACTTAAAGTCTACTATTCAACCCAGAACCTATAGCTCAGTCCAAAAGGTTCATTTTGATCTTTTGGCTGAAAATTTTAATATTTAAAATGTATGAGATTACATTCATTGAGTATGGTTGTACTAAAAATAACTTAGAAATAACCCAATGCCCAATAAAACAGAACTATTTATGCTATGTTACATGCATAGGAAATGGGTCATATCAGCCATTCAAATAATGCTGAGGATAAATATTAAATAATAAGAAAAATGTTTATAATATAGAGCTGTATTGTAAAAAATAATTCAACTAGTCTATATGTAAAAAGATCTTATTTTTGTGAAAAGAGATATAATGGTATATGTACAGTGTGTGTGACAGTAAAAGATTCAACATTAAAAAGAGTTAAAAGTGATGAAGAGAAAATGTCTTTGGTTCTTTCTATAGGATGTATTTTCTCATGTTTTACAGTAAGTATGTTTTGCTACATAAAAATTTTGAAAAATATAATTTATAACCGAGAGATACTTTTCAGCTTCACTGGAGGACTGTCGTTGGTTTTTGTCTTTGGATTTTAATGGACAGCATTCTGTCTGGACAGCTGGATGAGGATTTCTATAAAACAGAAGTAAGAGCAGACACTTGCAGATCCTATAGGGACTGCTCAGCCCACATAATTCACTCCTGGCTCTGAATTTCCAGGCTGAGACAACCACTCTTTGTGGTAGCTTTCTCAAACATACCACCATACACAATCATTCAATCTAAGGGTTTTTTTTTTCCCCCCATCATCTGTTACAACTGCTTTCTCACTTTAAGGAGGAAAAAACATTAGCATTCACATAAAAGCAGAAAAACAAGATGATGGAACTCATGACCTCCACTCCCATAAATTAGCTTAACTATTCTCCAAAGGTAGCCAAACATATCTCAGACAAAAGATAACAAAGTCGTTTCTCCATCCACCTTGGTCTCCTGTCCCACGAATTCTTTGTAAGTCTATAATGCCACACGTGACAGTGTAACTACTCAAGTGTGACTTTTCTACTTCTGCAATGATGTCCAAGTTCAAATCACCAAGGCCTCGTGATGCCACAATTTGCTCACATTAGAATCACCTCTATGTGCATCCCAGTGCCCCTTAGCAAACCCACTTCTATCATTGCACTCAGAGGCTTATAATATCCTTTAAGGACATGTGCGATACATCTCAGTATTTCCAGGACAGCTTTGCTGATGTGAGTCTTTTGCTGATAATAGTTGTAAAATAACTCTCAGTCATGTTCAGTGTTAAAGAGGGGCTATATAGACAGCCATGGATAAGGAATATGAATTCAGTGTAAACTAACAGAAGCCTTCCTTCACTTTGACTAAAGCAGAGAATATCATTTAGTTGAATTTGAGGTTTTGAAGTTACCCAATAAATAATATTCTATTCTCCATCACACATTGGAAGCAACTGAAGGAAGGCAAAGAAACGTAGGAAACACATATTGAAGGACCTAAATATAAAGAAACAGCATTTTCCTGTTTTACCTCAAAGGTACATGGACAGGGCCGGCACTGTGGTGTGGTGGGTAAAACCACTGCTTGCAGTGCCTGCATCCTATATGGGCGCTGGTTTTTGTCCCGGCTGTTTCACTTCCAATCCAGCTCTTTGCTATGGCCTGGGAAAGCAGTGGAGGATGGCCCAAGTTCTTGGGCCCCTGCATCTGCGTTGGAGACCTGGAGGAAGCTCCTGGCTCCTGGCTTCAGGTCAGTGCAGCTCCAGCTTTTGTGGCCATATGGGGAGTGAACCAGAGGATGGAAGACCTTTCTTTCTTTCTCTCTCCTGTGTGTAACTCTTACTTTCAAATAAATAAATATTTTTTAAAAAAAATATACATAGACTTAACACAAGCCTGTAAGACACCACATCTCAGGGAAATCCAGAGATTCCAGAAGCCAGTTCTGTCTAGGGAGGTCTCTATGCTGTAGTCATTTAAATCAATGACTCTAAAACTTTACTTAAGTATCACCTGGAGAGTTTTTTTTTTTTTTTTTTCAGGCAGAGTGGACAGTGAGAGAGAGAGAGACAGAGAGAAAGGTCTTCCTTTTGCCGTTGGTTCACCCTCCAATGGCCAGCGGACCACGTTGATCCCAAGCCAGGAGCCAGGTGCTTCTCCTGGTCTCCCATGGGGTGCAGGGCCCAAGCACTCGGGCCATCCTCCACTGCACTCCCGCGCCACAGCAGAGAGCTGGCCTGGAAGAAGGGCAACCGGGACAGAATCCGGCACCCCGACCAGCACTAGAACCCTGTGTGCCGGCACCGCAGGCGGAGGATTAGCCTAGTGAGCCATGGCGCCGGCCTATGGAGAGCTTTCTTAAAAATCAAATTCTCAGGTCTCAAATGCCATGTGATTTTGAATCAGTGGCCTTGGTGGAGTTGGTTATTGGTACATTTTGAGATTTGATGTTATGTTCTCCCAAAGAACAGCATTGTTACAGTAAGATACCCAACACTGCAGCTGAACAAATACGATTCTTCTTCATATGGTAAGGTTGCCTCTTCAAAGAGCAATAGCATGCAGAAAACCCAATAAGCAATTTGTAAAAATAAACTAATCAGTACTAGTTGGTGGGATGAACAGGTAGCCAGTCGGTTCAGACTGCCTGTCCAGGTGATGTTTTGTACCAAGTGGCAAGTGACCTGTTTGGCTGGTAGAAGACGGCATCTGACGGCAACAGCAATGAAAGTTTCGCCCAAATTCAGTTCCCATGGGATACATGTCATGATGGTGACAGTACAATTCTAATGTTATTGCTACCCCAGTTATTTCTGGCTTCTCATTCCCTGCCAAAATAAAAAGTTATTGAGGTGTTGAAAGCTAATCATTGAAGTGAAAGTTCTTCTTTGTTAAAATCAAAATGACTTAAATGAAAGAAGTCTTGCTGTTATTAGAAATACATATTTTCTCAGGCAAATGCTGGAAATTAACATTTATTTTGTCAAATTCCTACTTTATGCCAGACATGCCTTCAAAATCTCTCAGAGAAAGTGAAGAGTTAAATATCCAGGAATTCATTAAGAAAATAAATTATACTCATTTTAACAATGTAGCAATTTGCTGATTATTTTTCCGATAGACATTAGTCATGCCATAGTGGCTAACCTTTAAATTAATTGGCAAATGTTTCTCTTTATAATTGTTCCTGTTAAAGATAAAATGCTGGCTAATTTCAATAGCAAAGAAGAGCAATTATTAGAAAACTGAAGTCTTTTAATACTCCATTTCTAAAGCTGTATGTTGGCAAAAGTGATATTTTATGCTTTGATCAAAGCTATTACCAGATGGCTCTATTTTATGAAAGACAAGAGTACATTGAAGATGCCAACATATTTGCATTAGTTAATGTCTATTACTAAGGTATAAATTCTCAGTTAACAACTTGTTTGATCTGTAGGGAAAGAAGATTAATGTATTCCTCAGCAAGACTTCTTTGGCTATGATAGCAGACACCTATTCTGGTTAGAAGAGGGAACAAAGAACAGTCTAGTGGAAGAGAGGGTTAGCTTTCCATCCCTTCCGTACCACTCCCCGTGCTGGCTGATTTTCTCTGCTTTGGGTGCTCAAACAGCACAGTGCTCATGTTGGCACCAACATGGCCCTATGAGCTCTAAGATCAATCACAGGTTGTAATATTTTTGAGTCATAAATCAATTGTAGTAGGAAGGAAGAGCTTATGAGTACATCTTGTGTCAACTGTCCACCTCATAGTCAAACTAGAACTTGATGAACCAAGAATGAAGCTTTTCAGGAAAGAGCACTGGACACATAATAGGCACAAGCAGTCTCTGGCGCTGTCACTATCTGGTATTGGGAACCATTTGCTGCTTCACCATAACCTCACTTGCAGAATCAACAGATGAGACTAGGCCATTACTAAAACCCATTCAAATCAGTATTTTAAGCAAATACAGTAATCATTAAGAATACATCTTCCAGGCCAATGATAAAAACCATGATCTACGTGTTACAATATTTCAGTGAAGGGAAGTTCAACTTTTGGCTAAAAAATATTCAGAGGGGCCGGCACTGTGGCATAACAGGCAAAGCTGCTGCCTGCAGTGCTGGCATCCCATATGGGCACCAGTTCATGTCCCGGCTTCTCCACTTCTGATCCAGCTCTCTGCTATGGCCTGGGAAAGCAATAGACGATGGCCCAAGTCCTGTGCCCCTGCACCCACGTGGGAGACCTGGAAGAAGCTCCTGACTCCTGGGTTTGGATTGGCTCAGCTCTAGCCCTTTCGGCCATCTGGGGAGTGAACCAGCACATAGAAGACCCTTCTCTCTCTCTCTCTCTCTCTCTCTTGCTCTCTTGTCTCCCTCTCCTTCTCTCTCTGTGTAACTCTGCCTTTCAAAAAAATAAATAAATCTTTAAAAATATTCTGAGAAAACTGAAAGATAAGCATAATCATAATTAATTATTTTATTTTATTATATAAAGTTATATATTTATTATATATTATTATATTATTATATATTTATTATATTTTATATAATATCTTTATATAATATATATTATATTAATATATTTATATTTATATATATATTTATTATATAAAGTTTTATTATATAAAGTTATTTTTCTGTTGAAGAAAATATGCTAGTAACTGTCACCTCTTACACTCTAGCAATAGACAAGTACTCTACTGAGTATTTTAAAAGCATTATCTGGGGCCGGCACCATGGCTCACTTGGTTAATCCTCCACCTGTGGCGCCAGCATCCCATATGGACTCCAGGTTCTAGTCCTGGTTGCTCCTCTTCCAGTCCGGCTCTCTGCTGTGGCCCCGAGAGGGCAGTGCAGGATGGCCCAAGTACTTGGGCCCCTGCACCCGCGTGGGAGACTGGGAGGAAGCACCTGGCTCCTGGCTTCGGATCAGCATAGCTCTGGCCATAGTTGCCATTTGGGGGGTGAACCAACAGAAGGAAGACCTTTCTCTCTGTCTCTCTCATTGTCTAGCTCTATCTGTCCAATAAAAAAAGAAAAAAAGCATTATCTAATTTACCTTTCGCATTTATAAGTTAGGCGTCATTAACCTTATTTGGAAGTAAAGTTACAATTAAAATACCCATCTAAAGTCAAAAGCTCAGATGAAGCACATTTGAAGAAGAACTCTGCTTCTGACACTTTTGCAACATTATACTAGTGGACTGGGCTCTGGTTTGACATGATGTTGCCTCTACCCAGTGCTGGTGTGGGATCCTGGGTAAAGGAGATGCAGCTTTGATTTCAAACGGGTTCTCATACTCTGCCACAGTTATCCCGACCATCTATAGCAGCTTGTGCATTTGACTACATCACTCATTACTACCATCTCAGGGCATACATGGGGAAGAAGAGTAGAAAATAAATGCAAAGGTAAGCTGAGATGCTCTGAGTTTGTGAGATACAAAGGTACAGGTGACAGCCTTCAAAATACACCCCCCCTCCCCCATGCATGTTACTTCTTTATCCCCATCCTGTTATCCCAGGACTCTTTTATAAAAGAATAGACATCCATATATCCCACTACTACACATCAGAAAGCCCTTTAGTTCCAACTGATCTAGGGGGAACCTATCTAGTAAGCCAGAGGAGAAGTGGGAAAATATTGAGAATCCTCCAAATATATAATCATTCCATGAATTAATTTGAGTTTACATAATGCTCAGTGGATTTATTTTTTAATCACTATTAATGGGGAACATGACTACTCATTTCATTCTAAGTATTTATAGAACACTAAGTACTAGTATGAAAGGCACATTACATGAATATCGCTAATACTGTCTTATATATTATCAAAGATTAAAAATAAACTCTTAGCTGAAAGGAGAGCAAGCAGATTGTGGATATCCTAACCCAACCACTGTCTTCTGATTGGTGATTTTCAATGAATAGAATTGCAATAGTTAAATTAATTATCCTTTACTGCAGCTACAGTTCATGCCTCATATACTGTTAAGATTAAAATCATAGAAAAAGAAAACGGGATTCCAAGGTGACAGATGAGGGAGCAACCTGCTGTGCGGGGCAAAGGATAAGCAGTGGAGAGAAAAGTGTAGGAAGTGCACTCTCAGGGCGGGGCGGGGGGAATTGGAGAGAAATCTGCACTGGAAGTCCTACTGAGGAAGAAGAACACCGTGGACCTGTATAGAGGGTGCAGATTGCAGCATGAGCTCAAGTACAGACGCAGTGGCTGACAGCTGGAGCGAGCAGTAATTTGGAGACGGAGGTGAGACTGGACTCCAGCAACCCACGGAGGGGGCACAACAGTGTCTGCTGTCAGGATGAGAGAGGGTGGGCACCATTTTGGGTTAGGGCAGCAACAGAAGCCTTTGTGTACGCCCACAGCAGCTGACTGAGATGTGACACCTCATCAGCAGTGCTGGTGGAAATGGCGGGCAGGCAGCAATGTTTAGCCACTGACTTGTGTGCACGTGTGATTCAGAGATTCTAGCAGAGGGGACCGTCCACAGTCCCCACTGACTTTGAGCCTGGCTGGGAGGTAGCTGGGCAGCCAGCCATGTGGGACCATAGCGTGGCTGCAGCCTCCGAGTCCAAACACCTACACAGAGGTGTCTCGGGGAACATCTGCCTCTCTGATGACAGGACAGGCTGGCAGGGCAGAGAGAAACCTCTGGACCCAGTGACTGTGGGAGCTTTGTGTGCCAAGACTGTGGGGACTCGGTGGTTACATGAGAAGGTACAGGGTGTGGTTGGGTATTGGAATCTGCCACGCCCAATGGGAGTGTTACCTTGGATACTCACAACCCTAGGGCACTGACCAGAGCACCCTGGCCACACCCACAACACTCCTCTTGGTATTCACTGAAAGGACAGCCAGTTCACTAAGCCACAGAAGAAAAACTCAAAGATAAAATCCATCAGAGGAGAAAAACAAAATTCAATTCAAGTGCCTAAAAACAAATGCAGAAATTCCAGAAACAAGAATTAGGAAAACACCATGACCCCACCCTCCCAAAGGAACACAACAATATTTCAATATTAGAATGCAAAGATGAAGAGATTGAGGAAATGCCAGCAACAGAATTCAAAAAATTAGTGACAGTATTACTCAATAACAATTAGAAGAAAATCCACAAACTGAAGAAAACCATACATGACATGAATGAAAAATTTTTCCAATGAAATTGAAATAATAAAGATAAATCAAGAAATGAAGAATTCAACAGATCAAATAAAATGCAGTAGAAAGCCTTAACAATAGACTCAGTGAGGCAGAACAAATATTATATGAGTTAGAAAACAAATCCCCAGAAATCATATAGTCAGATCAAAAAACAAAGAAAGAAATTAGAAAAATTAAAACAGTGTTGGAGTTTTATAGGATACAATCAAACAACTCAACATACGGGTCTTAGGAGTTCCTGAAAGTGTGGAAAGAGATAATGGACTAGAAGCCCTTTTTAATGAGATAATTACAGAAAATTTCCCTAATTTGGAAAAAGAAAGGGATGTCCAAGTACAGGAAGCACATAGAACTCCTAATAGACGTGACCAGAAAAGATCTTCACCATGATACATTGTAGTCAAACTCTCCACAGTATAATATAAATAAAAGGTTCTAAAATGTGCACAAGAGAAATGCTAGATTACTTTCAGAAGCTGTCCAATTAGACTCACAGCTGAGTTCTCATCAGAAACTCTGCAGGCAAGGAGAGAAAGACGAGATATACTCAAACCTTAGGAGAAAATTAACTGGCAACCCAGAATTCTGTACCCTGCAAAGCTCTCATTTGTGAGTGAAGGTGAAATAGACAAAGTCCCCCCCAAATGGAAAAATCTTCCATGTTCATGGATTGGAAGAATCAACATCATCAAAATGTCCATACCACCTAAAGCTTCTAGGATTCCCTTTGTTACTCTCTTGATTTCTTTTCTGATCCCCCATTGAACTCATCCCAATTAAGCCTTTAAAGATAGTGCATTCTCATATATGATGTACAAATAGCGTATTATCTCATAGATATAATATGGAAAGTCAAATTAAGAGAAGTAAGTACAGAGAATGTGATTGTTTTCATTATCAAGATATTGAGGTCTAGCTTGAGGGGTTTTTGCTTCTCTTTTCTCAAGAGTTGTGGGAGGTGATATTTCCAAATGTACTCATCTGCCAGCATGAGCCCACAAGACGCAACCAGGATCTATATCCTGCTGTCTTCCAGACATACAGCAGGTGGCATCCTTGCACAATAGCCCTGCAGTATAGGGTATTAAAGGGTTTGTCCTCTCTGTGGAGATAGAGTAATGAACACTGACAGTGATGGAAATAGACTTAGGAATCCTCTCTGTCCCTCATATCAAAGTAGAAGTACCTAAAATGGGCTTTCTTCCACAACTGCTTGTGTGATTCTTTCCATCACTCTATTTGTAGTAAGGATTATTTTTCTCTTAATATAATTAGTTTTAAAGACCAACAAACTAAAAACACACTTGTTCCTAGCAGGAGTCTCTTGAATATTCTAGTCTAGGGAAAGTCTAGGAATTCAAGTAGCCTGTATATTAACAGTTTTCCATGGCTGAATTTCCAAGATCAAAATTCTGAGTCCTGGCTGGCACCACAGCTCAATAGGCTAATCCTCCACTTGCGGCGCTGGCACCCCAGGTTCTAGTCCTGGTAGGGGTGCTGGATTCTGTCCCGGTTGCTCCTCTTCCAGTCCAGCTCTCTGCTGTGGCCCAGGAGTGCAGTGGAGGATGGCCCAGGTCCTTGGGCCCTGCACCCACATAGGAGACCAGGAGGAAGCACCTGGCTCCTGGTTTCGGATCAGCACAGCCCGCTGGCCGCAACACGCCAGCCATAGCGGCCACTTGAGGGGTGAACCAATGGAAAAGGGAAGACTTTTCTCTCTCTCTCTCTCTCACTGTCTAACTCTGTCAAAAATAAAATAAAATAAAATTCTGAGTCCAGTACATTTACGAGTTTGTAAAGATTTCAGTATTTACCTCCAAACAATTAGAATTTCCTGTTTCAAACAACATTACACCTCAACAATCTTAACAATCCAAAGGTGTAATAAAATGCCTTGATGATTTATTTATTTGAAATACAGCCTGAGAGAAAGAGAGAGAGAGAGAGAGAGAGAGAGAGAGAGATTCCATTGACTGTTTCACTTCCCCAAATGGCAACAATGGCTGGGGTTGGTTCAGGCCAAGGCCAGGAGCTAGGAATTCCATCTGGGTGTCACACATGGGTGGCTGGGGCCCAAGAACTTGGGCCATTTTCTGCTGCTTTACCAAGTGCATGAGCAGGAAGCTGGATGGGAAGTGGAGCATCCACGACTCAAATCAGCACTTTCATATGGGATGTCAGCATTGCAAATAGTAGTTTAACCTCCTGCATCACAAAGCTAGCCCCTACATTTTCCTATAAGTGCTTTGTAACTTTGTGTAGAGTTGTTTATCTGAATCAAAATAAGGTCCATGTATTAAAATTGGCCAATATATCTCTTAAATCTCTTCTAATCATAGGTTATCCCTCCTTCTTATTCTAATACTTTTAATAAATTCTACATGTTAATTTTAGAAAATACTTTTCTGAGTCACATGTCTATATATGCATTTAAAAAAACTGTAATCCCCAAATCTATGCCCTGTAGAGCTACCTTAGGAAAACATTTAAAAATATTTAATAAGCCATCATATTACAGAATTAAGCATTTTAATATGCAAACCATTTTACATTTCTACTAGAATTCTTTGTTCTCTGTGGAAATGCAAAGGAGACCACACTAATTGTGTGATACAGTTTTATTTCTTACCCCAAATTTCCTTGCTACTCCATCTTAGATTATTAATGTAGTATTTGGAGGACAGATGACGGGTCATGAATAAAAGTGTAAGAAGAAATGCAATGAGCTCATTTACTTAAAAATACTGCTTTTTCCCCAGATGATTTCCTTTTTCCATCTTATCCTAAAAATAAAATTCTCAGTTTTCCATTTTCCTTTGAGTATATCCTGACCAAATCCTTGTGGTTCCCCATCTGAAAGTACTCATGCTTTTAACCAGAGTTGAGTTGAATGGAAAATTTAATCACAGCTTTATAGATCATACTTATCCAGATCTCAAAATTATTGCTCTGGTGCTAAAAGTGTTCCAAGTGAGAATGCAAATAAAATTCTCCCTTCACGTCATGCATGTGTGTGTGAGAGTGAGCTGGTAAGCACCAGCGACATTGAAATTCTTCATTCAGCAAAGGACCAATATGTAGATGAAACCCATTCTGGGCATAAAAGTGTGATTTCAAATCTTGGTGGAATGAATTTTTTTTCATTTACTAACAGCGGAACAGCTGTTTGGGGACACTAGACTTCATGAAACTTTTGAAGATGAATTAACCCACCTATGTGCATTTATTAGAAGATAGAGTGTGGTTCTGATGTTAACTTCGGCATCTTTTAAGCAAGGCCATCTCCTCTGGCAGGAATTTGCTTTATCATCTTTCTCTGCTTATACAGTGAATACCTTTTATGCTCCAAGCCAGGGCAGATGCTTCATTATTTGCTGTATCTTATGAATGAATCATCGTTTTTGTATCAGAATTCACACACTAGTTTTATAAAAGTCAGTTTTGTTGCAATTTCTCAAATCTGAAGGAGTCATCATTAATGGTCTTCTGTTGTTTTCACTGCTTTTATTGTATTGATCACTTGTTTCCTATAAATACAGTATCAAATCTTTTGCAGTTATTTGGGACTGCTCTGTAACATGAAAGGGGACGGGGATGCCAATTTCTATCAGTGTTGCTAAGCATAATAATGCTGATTTAAATTCTATCTTAAGATTCATGGTTCTGGGCCGGCGCCGCAGCTCAGTAGGCTAATCCTCCACCTTGCAGCGCCGGCACACCGGGTTCTAGTCCCGGTCGGGGCACCGGATTCTGTCCCGGTTGCCCCTCTTCCAGGCCAGCTCTCTGCTGTGGCCCAGGAGTGCAGTGGAGGATGGCCCAAGTGCTTGGGCCCTGCACCCCATGGGAGACCAGGAAAAGCACCTGGCTCCTGCCTTCGGATAGGC
The DNA here is from genome assembly GCF_964237555.1 of Oryctolagus cuniculus. Taxonomy (NCBI): domain Eukaryota; kingdom Metazoa; phylum Chordata; class Mammalia; order Lagomorpha; family Leporidae; genus Oryctolagus; species Oryctolagus cuniculus. Next base: position 36,115,329 of record NC_091440.1, on the reverse strand, counting down.
GCGGTGCGCCGGCCACAGTGCGCCGGCCGTGGCGGCCATTGGAGGGTGAACCAACGGCAAAGGAAGACCTTTCTCTCTGTCTCTCTCTCTCACTGTCCACTCTGCCTGTCAAAAAAAAAAAAAAAAAAAAAAAGATTCATGGTTCTGATCTTTAAGGCAAGCAAAATAAAAGACTAACCATAATTTAGGAGTGTGGTGCAGCTATTATACTGCCCGTCACAGAAACTATATTAATAATAAATAAATGAATACATAAGTAAAATTACTTGTGTTCAGTATTAAAATAGTCCAACACATAAAATTTTATTTAGGCCGGCATCGTGGCTCACTAGGCACCCCGGGTTGTAGTTCCGGTTGGGGCGCCGGATTCTGTCCCTGTTGCCCCTCTTCTAGTCCAGCTCTCTGCTGTGGCCCAGGAGGGCAGTGGAGGATGGCCCAGGTCCTTGGGCCCTGCACCCACATAGGAGACCAGGAGGAAGCACCTGGCTCCAGGCTTCGGATCGGCACAGTGTGCAAGCTGTGGCGTCCAATTGGGGGGTGAACCAACGAAAGGAAGACCTTTCTCTCTGTCTCTCTCTCTCTCACTGTCTAACCTGTCTGTCAAAAAAAAAAAAAGTTTATTTAACCCTAGGGCATTTGTTGTGGGGTAGCAGATATCCTATATGGGCACCAGTTTGTGTCCCAGCTGCACCACTTCCAATCCAGCTCCCTGCTAAAGCACCTGGGAAAGCAGCAGAAGATGGCCCAAGTGCTTGGGTTCCTGCATCCATGTGGGAGATACGGATGAAGCTTCTGGCTTCAGATTGGCCCAGCCCCAGCCATTGTGAACATTTGAGAAGTGAACCAGTGGATAGAAGATTTCTTTCTTTCTCTCTCTCTCTCTCTTTCCATCTCCTTCTCTCCATGTAAACTCTGCCTTTTAAATAAATAAATAAATAAATAAATAAATCTTTTTTAAAAAGTTCATAGTACCCACTAACAACTTTGTATTAGCAGCTACATGGCCATTATGAAAGCAACCCCTAAAACAATGGCAAATTCTGCCAGTGCCAACTGGGGTGAGCTAGAGTAATGTGAGAATGGTCACATAAGGCAGGAGCTGGATAAAAGGAGCAAGAGCAGATAAGAAACTTAAATCTTAACTTAAATCTCTCATCCGAGTTAGTAACAAGACATCGCCACAGAAATCAATCTTGTTTGAGTGTAAGATAAGCCACTGAGGATGGCCCAAGTCCTTGGGCCCTGCACCTGCACAAGAGACCAGGAGGAAGCACCTGGCTCCTGGCTTCGCATCGGCGCAGCGCCGGCCCTAACGGCCATTTGGGGGGTGAACCAACGGAAAGGAAGACTTTTCTCTCTGTTTCTCTCTCTCTCTCTCACTAACTCTGCCAGTCAAAAAAAAAAAAAAAAAAAAAAAAGGATAATCCACTGGCGAATCCCAACTTTATTCTTCAAAGTTCTGGAAGTTTTCATATACAAATGGGAGAGAATAAAGCTATCAGTCTATTAACTGGTTTGACTTTTCGGTTCATATGGTAGGCATAACACTCATTCAACCTCCTTTTCCTTCCTTCACAGCCCCTGCTTGTCTTTTCAGCTGACACAGTCCTTAAGGTGAAGTTATTGTTGCACTTAATGACAAATAAAGAAGTGCAACAATCCAGAGAAAATAGAGTTGTCTCAGCAGTCTGGGCTCAAGAAGGAAACTACTCATTGTCCACCTCTGCTGCCTGCTAAGCCAACGTGTTCCACTCAGAATGTCTGATTGCCTCTATTTGTCTACTCCGTACTCACAGAAATTCTTGCTACCCTATTGTCTGCCTAATCTTCTAGATGTTTACTGGCGCTGAATTATATTATTAGATAGCAGAGGAAGCAGAAATCTGAAGAACATTACTGCTAGTCCAGTGCCTTGCACAAGTAAGTTCTTATAAAACTCTTCGGGCAATAAAAAGGTACCCAAAGGCTTTGTATTGCGTGGAAACTGCAGACGCTCTGGACTCAAGAGTCTGACAACTTACTCAGATAAGCTTTATGTATTATTTCAGAAGGAAAAAAACAGAAAGAAATCATATGCAGGTGTCATATAAATAATAAATGGTTCTTGACAAAGAAGGCGGCTGAAAGACGCGGATCATCATTCCGATGAGCATCATAATGAAAATTCAGCCAGCCCCAAAAGAAATACAGATGTTTCCATTGGGATTGAAACAACAGCATGTAGCCATTCTATTTTCTTTACTTTTAAAGTTCAAATATTTGTACTTCTCCGAGACTGCTGATCTACAATTCACTTGCTGAGCTTCCCGTATTTAAAACAAAAACGTACAGCCTGCTGATGCTGTCAAGAATTGACATTGCTCTCATATGGGCCTCGAAAATAAGAGTCATAGATTCTTAGAGCTGGAAGGCATTTGGGGATCATTCCAGTCAAACTCTCCCATTACACTTAATAGGAAGGCTGAGCTAGTGGCTTGGCTATTACACAAGAGAGAGCTCTCATACAAAGAAATATAGACTTCCAGGTCAGTGTTCTCTTAGGACCATTGTGTTATATCCTTTTTAAACTCACTCACACATGTGGGGAAAAAAAATAAAGAACCTCAGTACAAAGTACATTACAGTAAAGGGTACCTGAAAAATGTATATTTAGTGATAACTAAAGTCTAACAAAATACATCCATTCTCCACACCTGACATCTAGACAAACAGTTTCCAGATTGGAAATGTAATAATGTATCCTATTTGGATCGATGCCTGGGCATACCTCAGTATTTCTAGCAAGAACCTAGCAGTCATCCCTTAAAGCATGCCTTACTTTATCCTGCCAGGTGAATTCTTTCCCCTCTCCATATAATGCAGTGTGAGGTTGTGCATGTTTCTCTTTGTTGTCATTTCCCTAGCAAACACGTTTGAGTGAAAGATGACACTGGAGGCCAATATCTGGCCAAGCAGTGAAGATGCCGAGGGAGATGCCCATGTCCAACATAAGAGTACCTGAGTTAGATCCTTGGCGTCAGCTTGTGAGTCCCTCTTACTGCTAATGCAGATGCCAAGAGGCCACAGTGATGGCTCATGTAATTGGGTTTCTTCTTCCACCTGGGAGATCTGGACTGGCTTCTGGCTTTGGCCAGTTCTTCTAACTTGGGGCCGTTGCAGGCATTTGGGATGTGAAGCAGTGGATTGTTGCTCTCTCATTTTCCTTTGTGTCTCTCTGTTTCTCTGCCTCTCAAATACATATATAAATAAAAACACTGTAGTCACATAAATTAATTAATGTAGGTTGTATTCAAAGTCACTTTTCCTTTATACACTTGCTTTATTATGGTACACACATAAGCAGCAGCTCAGAGACCTATGCAAGAGCATTGAAAAAAAAAGGATAGAGTTTCAAAAATTCTGCCCACTTCTCCACTTTGCTGTACAAAAATAGACCTAGTTAATATTGGAACTCCAAAATACATCCTTAATCTGACTGCTTTCTCTCCAACTCCATCCCTACCATCATAGTTTATGTAACATCATCCCCCGCCCCAACAAGATCATTACTTAGCTTTGTAACTGACCTGTTATGTCTCTCCCACCTGTCCACCATTGACCAGTCATAGTACGGTCTTTGGGATATAAGTTGTACCTCTCCTTCTTGGTGAAACCTTCCAGAGGCTCTGCAACACACCCAGAATAAAATTCAAACACCTTAACCTAATTGGAGAGGCCTGCAATCTTCCAAAAAGAGTTGGAAGAACAGTTATCACAATGGGAGATATTACTCCTCATCTTTGTTCTTCAGGATCTAAGACAACATGGATCCGGAGAGCCAGATGGCAAACCCTCTCTTGCCATGCTATTCTAGAGCTACGGCAACTTCTGTGCTTGTTGCATTTTGCTATCTCAGACTTCATTCTGTTCTTGTCTGACCCATTCTAGATACAGCTCTACTCAGAAATACAAGTGAAAAGACCATTTTAAGATATTTGCTGTTGTAAGATGCAAAGAAAGTTACACACTTCAAGTCACAAAAATTAGAAGCAGGTGATTTGCAGGAAACCCTATCAGAAATGATTGCATATCTGAGACAGTGTCTGGACTTTGTACTTTGACCACTATCAATGCTTTGAAAACAAATATTAAACACTTAGTAAAGAGGGGGCTGTGATGGGACTTAAAAATATGGGAAAATGCAATGAGAAGATTCTATGTATTTTTTTTTTAATTCAGGTATCATTTTTCCAGAGTAAGCATTCTCCAAGAACTTCCCTTGTATTTTCTTAGTTGAGTGAATAATGAAAACCTTGATGTTCTATTAGACAGCCATAAGAAGAGAGACTAATCCACGCTCTCAGTGGGTCAGCTTAACAGCTGATGCAGATCTCAAGCACTTCAGCTTAGTGAGTGTTCCCTACTCCTTAGGTGACCCCAGGAAAAGAGTTCAGGATGGTTTACATTTCTTACTATAATGTGACTAGAGACTAGGAGCCCAAGTATTGCCAGGCAGACAACTGAAAACCCTGTGTCCACGGTCCTTATTCCCACAGTTCCCTAGGGTCAACCCATGGAAAAGCAGTCTCTATTCTTGGGGAAGGCATGGTTCCTATGCCTGCTGCAGAGAAACCCCTTCCTATCCTCTTCTCTGTTCTTATGCATTAGAATAACTAGTAGCTTCTGGAATTTAGACATGCTCTGGCACACTCCCTAGAGGTGATGACTCAACATGGGGGTGAATCCCAGATTAAAAACAAACAAAACAACAACAATAAACTCCCTGGACCATTGTGATGATTATCCCCAGCTAAACCACAACCCAGTAGAAAGGAAGAAGAGTAAGACCTTACCCCCTTAGCTGGTAGTACATGTTTAATATCTTGCATCCTCTGCTGACCCCTGGTGGTAGTTACTAAACTTACCTAACCCCTCACCAGACTCACAGTTCAATAACATCAACAGTATCCAGAGTATTGTGTGGGGAGCTATGACACAAGGCCACATAATATTGATTTTTTATTACGATGTCCACAGTCAATATAAATAGTCCTACTCATTAGAAAAGCTCCAAATGTCGAACCTCTTACATATGAAATTTCTGCTAACATTTTGATTAGAAATGAAGAATTAGGAAAAATAAACCTGTTCTAATATCAGCAGTTTAAAATAAATGCTATACAAATAATAAATAACACTTTTATAAAAACTGATTAGTTTCCTATAATTGATTTTTTCATTTTTCAAAACAAATGTCATGTAATTCTTTAAAATCATTAAGTAGAAGTCTGTTTCATTGCTTCTCGGAATCCAAAAATAAGTATACTAGCAGCTGAAACTGAACTGAAGAGGATGGAATTCAGACCTGTTTTCAGGTGTCCCATCTTTCCATCAACTGTATCATGTTGTTCAACAAAACGGTCACACACACATGCACAAATGAAATATAAAGATTGCTTTCAAGGATCCTAGAACATTTATTCTAAATTACTACACTATCTACTTATAAAAATTGAAGACATGACATATTTTTCGATTTATCTTAAATTTGTTTTCTGCTGAGAGTCCACTAAAAAACCATTCTTTTGTCATTGTGTATTTCATTTAAAGAAACATGTACTAATAAGATAGTTTCCACTTTGTGGGGAGACATCTGTTTCCAATTCAATTTCTGGAAACCAGGCAACATTCTACACAGCTCACCACTATTCCACAGTTTTCCATCTTTCTTTCCAGGGATAGAGACAGCTTTCTTAAATGTTCATCTCTTCCAAATGAATTAATAATATCTTTAGTTTATGTTCACGTCTAATCTAATGTTCCCAAACTTGGATAATTTCTAGTCAGTGGCTTTCCCACAGCTGTTTCGTAGTACAAGGTGTTCTGTACATTATTTTTTATGTAGCTACATTCATTATAAACATAAAATCCACATTTTAATGTATCTAAATCTGTCTTCCTTTAATGTTCATGAGCTGAATATGTACTCATGGCCATGTGGGTGCTTTTTCCACTGTAATAAGCTGTAGTGAAATATGAGGAGCTATGATGCATAACCATGGGCTACAAGATGGTATTTGTGACACATGAATATCTCTAGGATGCTGGGAAATTTAATCTATTTTATTGCCTCTCTTGAAAGTTCTAAAAGTTGGGGGAATTTTGAACTATCTTACATATATTTCTTAGATATCTTAATACCTGTGCCTGCTAAGAATTAAAATGTCTAGATTTCCACAGCATATAGAGAGACTACAAATAAACTACATAGAGTTGGAAAGCAACGAATAAGACAGGTACAGGAAACCAAACAGCGCTGACTTTCTTACCATTTTGGGGACAGTACATATGAAGGATCAAGTTTGTCATGCCCCAAATAGATAAGCTGTTATATTTTATTTTCTGAATATCAACATATGTGTATTTTCAGGTTAGATTGTTATTTTGCTAATGAATAACTTTATAGGTCCTTGTGACCTCTCACAGTAACCCCTAACTCAACTGTGAACCTCATTCTCTATCTACCTGGTAGATTTCTAATCATTCTGAAGACCCAGGTGGGACACACATAGTCTATGAGTGGATCCTTATGCCCAGCACAATTGTCAGTGATGGATTTTGCCTAATCTGACCAGACTGGCTGGGAGAATTGTAGCTTTTTACTTTTCTATCAACCCACAGCAACTTGGTGGCAGAGGCTTTGTTTAAATTTTAAATTCTCAGCACTGGGAACTGTGCCTGACACATAATCAATGCTAAAAATTATTGATTGAACGAATACAGATAGCACACCAAAAGACAGAGTCAACTTCCTCTGCACAGGAAATTAAATATTATTTCTAGGAAGTCTGAACATTGGGGCATTGTTGGAATAAAGAAATATGCTCTGTGTTTGCTTTTACAAGTTTAATTCTGGGAACAATTTTGTTTATGCAAATATTTGCCTCTGTAGTCAAACTCTAGCTGAAACCATTTTTGTTATCTATGGCGGCTATACCAAACTTCTATCTTCTGGTAGCAAAGTGAATTAAAGAGTGTTGAGTATTTTTTTCTCTAATTTGTAGCATGTTTAACCCTGATTAATAGGTTTGATCTATTGTTTTCACTAAACTTAATTCTCAGAGCTTATCTACTTAAATACTCTTTTGATGATCTATACAGAGTGAATATTCAGGCATTTACTAAATACTTAGGTTGAAGGTAATTTAGAAAGAATAGCTTGGATAAGTTAGTTTCTTGCTATCTTATCTACAGTAAATTCTTCAGTACTCCTCTGATTATCTGTTAGCTAAAACTCCTGTACCACATGTTGTACATTTTTGATTGACAACCACTCTGCAATATTGCTTACCTGCCCGAGTCACTTGTGACCAAGTACAGGAATCTAACATTCAACTCTTGCATGCCTGCCTAGAGGCTCCCATTCACCAAGGGGAGTAAGGATGTAAAATACCTTAAAAATAAACTCGATGGCAACACAAATTTTAAAATCTGATGATTCTACACGTGAGCCTGATTCTCATCTTCCTTGTCACTCCTAGAAAGTCAAGAGACATGAACCGTGACAGAGTGAGGGAGATACAAATGAGAACAGCATAGGGAGAGGTATTCATAGAGTGCCATTTGGTTTTTATGATTGAAAAATAATCCCTCCTATAACAGCAATGATCCCAGTGGCCACCACCATTTCAACCGGGAGATCTCAGGTTGACTCAGTTTCATGCTCCTGTAGCACACCTTGTGTTGTTGGTTTTTTTTATTATTATTTATTATTTTTGTTAATTTGACAGGTAGAGTTATAGACAGTGAGAGAGATAGAGAGAAAGGTCTTCTTTCCGTTGGTTCACTCCCCAAATGGCCACCACGGCTGGAGCTGCACCGATCTGAAGCCAGGAGCCAGGTGCTTCCTCCTGGTCTCCCATGCGGGCACAGGGGCCTAAGCACTGGGGCCATCCTCCACTGCCTTCACGGGCCATAGCAGAGAGCTGGACTGGAAGAGGAGCAACCTGGACTAGAACCTGGCGCCCACATGGGATGCCGGCGCCGCAGCAGGGGATCAATCAAGTGAGTCGTGGCACTGGCCCCTTGTGTTTTTTCTATGAGCTGCCCTCCACCTCCACCTCAGCTTGGAATTATTCTGTGTTAATAAATCAGAGTATCTCATTTGGATTTTGGGGATTTTGAATAGAAAAACACAGTGTCTAAATCCCCTTGCACTGAGTTATACTAAAAGTTGAACCTCAGAGAGAAAGTCTACCTATCCCTGCTGCCTACTGCTTTGGTTCTTTCCATGTTCCTGCTTGAAATTTTACATTTTTAGCTAAAATTAGGATAAAGTTCAGGGGCTTAAAATTTTAAAAGAAATTTACTGTGTAAGAATTACATATTAAAAACAAGAAATTTAATATCTAAGAATCAAATGCATGCTTGTGAAATGGTTATGATGATGACTATGTCCATGCCATAACCCTAAGTTGAACTGTTATAATTACAGTACACTTTGGTCTATAGAACAGTAAAATCCTATTTATCTTTCAGTGCATCCAAATGTGGTTGAAAAATATGACACTGGGGCTGGTAACAAGGACAGTGGGCTAATCTAGCACATGGGATGCCTGTATCTCATATCCAAGTGCCTGATTCAAGTCCTGGTTTCTCTATTTCTGATCCAGTTAATCCTAAGGGACAATCTGTGCCACAGCAGTGATGGCTCGAGTACTTGCATTCCTGCCACCCACATGAGACCTGGATTGACTTCTTGGCTTCTGGCGTTGGCCTGGCCCAGCCCTGGCTGTTGCAAGCATTTGGACATGAGCTATGAGCTTACAGATAGAAGATCTCTCCCTCTCCCTCCCTCTCCCTCCCTCTCCCCCTCTTTCTTTCTCTCTCTCATGCTTTTCATTTCAAATAAATGTACAAACCCTTAAAAATATACATGACTATGCAGCCAATTTCTACTACTTTGTGGGTCATTTATTTGTTTCCCTACTTACCTCCTTTCTCTAGCTTTAAAAATGATTTCTTAAATTTTAATTTCTTTTTTTTTCCTATTTATTAGGTAATACTTATGTATACAAAATACAGTTAAATATGTAATTTACATACATGTATATAAAGAGATTGTGAAACAATCTTCTCAAATAATTTGAGAGCTAGAATTATTACCAATTCTGTGTAAGCTCCCTGACCACAGAAAACCACCATGCAAATACATGCTTTTCATTCTTTTGAGTATTTTCAAATGGTTTGACCACATCATATGAATCCCTAAACTACATATTTCTTTTGTTTAGCTCTCTTAGAAATGGTAAGAGATACTTCACATTGTCGAAGGAAAATCGCATGTAAAACAGGCAAGGAAGACTTTATTCAGTATTGCTGTAAAAGGCTCCAGACGGTTGCAATACAGAAGAGTAAACTGTGTTAAAACAAAAGGCAAGAGAGAGTTTTAAACACAAGGGTGAGATAGTGGAAAAGTTTGGAAGAACTTGGGGGAATGCAACTGGGCTATCTGTGTTTCCTAGCTGGTATTAACTGGGGGAGATTGGAAGTTAGTTTCCAGCTCTCCACAGAGACTCAGAGATAGGACCCCATGTTTTTATCATGACTACCTTTCCAGGAGAGGACTCTCACCTCCTTGATGAAGATGATGCTGGGCTGTAAAACTAACAAAGGGGCAAATTTTCTGAAGTAAATGCTCTAAGCAAAGGGAAGCCAGAGGCCTAGAGTCAGGAAGAAATGTGTATTCACTCCAGTGCAGTTATTACACCTATGCACTGTGTCATAAAATCTGCTTTCCTGTAAGTAGATACTTGGATTGTTTCCATTTCTGAGACTCTATGAACAGGGTGAGTGTATGTGTTTGCTACGACTACCATAACAAACTACTATAGACAGGGTGGCTTACGCAATTGAAATTTCTTTTCTCCTGATTCTGGAGGTTGGAAGTATGAGTTCAAGGTGTTGGCACATTAGATTTCTCCTGAGCCCCCTTTCTTTGGTTTGCAGGTGGCCAACTTCTCCCTGTGTCCTCTCCTGGTCTTTGTGTATAAGGCATTCCTGGTGTCGCTATTGTGTCCTAATTTTCTCTTCTGGAAAGATCCCTATTCAAGCAGCCAGCAAAATGAAAACAATTCAAATATCTATCAATAGGAAAATGGATTAATATATCAACATAATATAATATTATGCTGGCATAAGTATGACTGAACAGCAGTTATACAAACGTAAAGATATGAATCAGAGCGGATAAGAGCACATCCTAATGTTCTGATTTTAAAATAACTTTCTCTCTAAAAGCCCTGTCTACAAGTACAGGCACTTTCTAAGGTCCTGGGAATTAGGGCTACAACAAAAGAATCTGGAGAGACTCAGTTCAGTCCATATAATAAGTATACACTTTTATGTTTGTTGTACAAAATATTTGTTTTTTTTTTTCATATACTTACACTTGCTTTCTAGTCTAAATAAGAAATACATCCTTTGGATATATACACAGAGTGAACTACCACATGGTTAGCTACTCTCTTTTCAGTCTCATCAGAAGTTGATATTGTCAGCATTCTTAACATTTCCCAGTCAATGCAGATTCTTTATATATTCCAAACATCAGTGTAATTAAGAAGTTAGAAATGTTGCAAATATCTCCTCCCAATTTGGTTATACATGACTCACTCCTATGATATCTTAATAAACAGATGTTACTTTTAATAAAAAAAATTCATTAATATTTCCCTTAATGTCATTTTCTATGTGTCATTGTTATTGGAAAACCTTAAGAAATTCTTCTCTACCCCAAAGACTAAAAAATTGACTCAAACACTCTTCAAACACTTTAAGGCTTTGCCTGTGGTATATGAGTCTTAAAAGGATCTGGATATATGGTATGAGATAGGAATCCAATTTTATTTATTTTTTCATAGGGTTAAGTAGGTGTCCTGACCCCATTTATTACGCAGTCTATTTTTCCCAAGAGATCTGCAATACCATGTGTTATGTGTAATGTTTACATATGCAAGGGCTGTTTCTAACCTGTTAGGGTGGATTGGACAGCGTGTCACATCAAGTGGCAATACTATAACTTTGTAACATGTTTTGGAATGTGTATGGGGACGTTCCTATTTTATTGTTTAGAAAACTCCTGACTTATCTTTCAGCTTAGCATTGTGAGTAAATTTTAGAATCTCGTCAAGATTCAAAAACAAAATCTGTTGAGATTTTGACTACAATTTTCCTAAGTCAATAGGATCAACTTATGAAAAAATAGTATCTTTATAATGTTGGATTCTTCTGTGAACCCAGAATATTTCTCCAAATATATATGTAAATAAACAGTTCTTAAATTTTGAAAAAATTTTTTCTTGATTACTCTATATTTTGATCTTAATATAGATATGCACATTTTTATGGCTTTGTATTTTCCTAACATTTACATATCTTCCAGCTGTTTTAGTTTTCTAAACACTAAAATCAGAATGCTTCCCTCCAAAAAAATCCATACTCATTTCTCCCCAAAACTCCCGAATCCCCTTTGAGGATTCCAGTTGTATTCGGAGCACTGAGTTGCCTTCCCCTCCCTGAAGTTGGTCCTCATTGCACTCTTGGTTTGGGGCTTTGCCTCCAGGGTGCCTCTAGGGCTCCTTTTCCACTGCTCACTGATCTAGTTCCTAATTTTCTCAGAAGCCTAGGAATTGACCCACTGGGCATACATTTTATTTTTTATTTATGAATGAATTGGTTTTATCAAAGAGGTGACTCATTCAGAATGAGTCATCTGTTATCCTGCTTGGAACCTGACCCCTCCACTCTCAGTCCTCACCCTGCTTTCCTGAATCTCCCATTGCAGCAAAGAAACAGTATTTCTAGGGGAAACTTGTTTTAGAAGGTAAACAATTTCTTTGTCCCAGCAAGTCCTCAGGGGTTACCATTTATGTATCTTGAGAAAAACTTAAAGCCCAACTATACCATTTCAAGCAAAGACTTCAGATTCTTCCTGCTCCCAAAGAACACAGCAATTGACTACGCAACCTAGCATGGGAAAGACCAATTGATGAAAGGCATCGGCACTAAAATGTGGAGCGATAAGACCAGGGCAGATCAGGGAACCTTAAGCCCAGTGAAGGATATTTTCATATCATTCGGCTCTATCAACCAAAAGGATGAATCGTTCAAAAACTTGATTGAACTGGTATGATTTAGGACTTAACCCCAAAGGCACATGGCCATGACCATCTGCTTTGGAATCTGTGAACACTAGAAGCTTAATTCGAGCTAATACGTTCCAGGTTCCAATTCCTTCCAGGGAAGGGAGGCTACTTATACATCTACTTTCTCTCTGTATGTACAGGATGCAGCCTTGGCTTTTGCTAAGAAGCCCTGGGCAGTTTTTAGGGAAGAAAAAAACTTGTTAAAATGATTTCTGCAAAAGAGGTCTCTTCATTAGTAATCAGCGTCAATGCACAGCTTATTTATGGCTGTCCTCTGAGTGGTTGAAGCAGAACTCCAACCCAGTATGATTTCTGCTTTCAAAGGACTCTATCTTCTAGCCCTCATTTAGCATGAGGACAGAGAAACACAGATAAATGTCTTATCAGGCGAAAAAGTAATTTCATGTTCTTGCACTTCTATTCTATGTCTATTCAAAGGCCAGCTGCCCTTTCATCTTCTACAAATGATTTTCTCATAATCTGCAAGAAACTAGTACATTCTTTCTAACAACATCATTATATTTTGAGTGAATTATCACAGAACAATTAAGAGCTGTTCTCATGTGACACACTTATCTTTGGCTGTTTGTTTCACAATTCGACTCAGCTATGCACTCCACTATTTCCTCATTTTGCAGAATGCTTTTGTCAGCTTGAGGAACAGAAAATAACACAGTAGGGGGCAGGGCTGAAGTCACTGTATTATGAGACATTATTTCCTTTGGAAACAATGTTCTTTATTGTAGTTCAATGAGCTAATAACAATGCATTATTTGGCTAAGAGGCAGTTGGTAGTATCACTGAAGCAAAACATTCTATAATATTTTAACTAAGCTATCACTCTGACTTTTCGATATAAAGAAATTTTCCCCGAAATTTTATTCTGTCATGGGTTACATTTCACACTTTCCTTCAGAAACTTTCTGTTTTATGAGCGATGTACTTCAATCTAGTAATGACTTTGGAGCCAGGCATTCCTGAAACTGAATCCTTACTCTATAAATTAATTGCAAGTCATTTGACTTTAGATAATATGAATTAATTTCTCTAATTTGCAACTTCTACATCTGCAAAATGAAGATTTGTGAAGTTTATTAGTAAAAATAAGATATGTGGCTGGCTCAGGGCTTGTATAAGGAGACACACTTAAAGAGGGAGGCATTATTAGTGCTATTAAACAGTCTTAGCCTAGATTTATTTTTTTTACCCCAGAATCCTATTAAGCTATGGCAATAAATAAATACATAAGAGCATAGACCTCCAGCTTATGCTAGATGCTTGTTATTTCATAGGTTCACCTATTATTAGAGAAGTCAAATTTCTCATTTGACCTTTTCTTAAGGAAAACCTTGAACAGTAACTATAGACTGGCCATTTTCTAAAATCCTTTGAGAACATTCTTTTTCCACTCTGACGTGGTGGCATGAAGCACTGCTGTTGTCTTTTCCAACCCTTTTTAGTTGCATGCAATGAGCTAACACAAAAGGATGAACATGAAGGCAGTCAAGCACCAAGAAAATGATCACATTTTTACATTATTGAGCAGAACCCTAATCTGGCTTTGTTGTCACTGCTAAGTAACATAACATGGAAGTCTCCTGCTTCCTGTAGTAAAATCTAGTTGGATTCTACTAATCCATCAGCACTTCTTTAGCAAATGCCTGCCATGTGTCAGAAATGCAATTAGCCACCAAAGCTACCAAGTCAGATTGGTGTCGATACTTAAGCATTCAGAGCTAAGAGAGATACACATTTTAATAGATTATTAGATTTCCATTCTGGACAAGAGGATGTGGCACTATGAGAAACAGTGACTTGATCAGCTCTTGTCCTGACGGTTGATGTACAATGTAATACTTTATCCATTTTAGTATTTTTTTTGTTCTAGTACCATTGGTTCAACTCTGTTATTAACACACAATTATTCTTAGGTGTTTAAATTTTAACTGAAAAGTGATCCCTGTTAGGAATTTGGAAAACATTATGCTGAGTGAAATAAGCCAAACCCAAAGGGACAAATACCACTTGTTCTCCCTGATCGGTGGCTTCATTTCTCTCAGTGCCCCCAATCCCAACTGAGTACAGCTATGAACCTTGGAAATAATACTAGTGGCAACTTCAGGAGAACCTTGAAAAGTGGAAGGAGGAAAGGGAACTGATTAGTGATCCCAGGACTTGAGGAAACACATGATGGCAGGGTGTCCTACAACCTCCACCCAGAAAAAAAAGGCTACCCAGACTCAGCATGCCAAATTTCCGATGATCAATAGAAGCAGCCCAAGTAGGCTCATTCTCCTTCCGACACACTACAGTTCTATCTGCAATACCAAGCAAGCAAGGCAACATAATCAAAGAGCCATCAAGATCCAAGCTGAAACTAAGCAATCAATGGAGCTTTTTCTGCATCAGGCCCAAGACTCTGCTTCTCTAACTGTACACACGGGGTAGTCAGGAAGCACCAGCAATGAAAGCCCCAACAAGAAGTCTCTACGTCCCTGGATACCCGAGACTCCCCTCTCTCTGGATCCAGCTACAATAAGAACCATCCCCAGAAGCACTCCCCATCCTCCTCTCTGGATAGGCACAGAGAAACCAGTTTGGGGAGATTCCCTCCTGTTCCCCACAGCACCCACCCGACCTGCTGAGAGCCTCAGATGTTTAAACTGAGCAGACAAAAAGAGCACTGTGAAAGCTCTGAAGATTAAATCACTTTAAAACAAAGTAACAGAGAAAATAACAAGTGTACTGCTGGTGGGATTGCAAAATGGTGTCACCACTATGTGAAACACTTTGTTGATCCTTCAAAAATTAAACATCAAATTACCACACGAACAAGCAATTCTGCCTCTCAGTATACATCCAAAAGAATGGAAGTCAGATGTTAAAACAAAAACTTGGCTGGCACTGCAGCTCAATAGGCTAATCCAACACCTGGAGCGCCAGCACCCTGGGTTCTAGTCCTGGTCGGGGTGCCGGATTCTGTCCTGGTTGCTCCTCTTCCAGTCCAGCTCTCTGCTGTGGCCCGGGAGTGCAGTGGAGGATGGCCCAAGTCCTTGGGCCCTGCGCCTGTGTGGGAGACCAGGAGAAGCACCTGGCTCCTGGCTTTGGATCAGGGCGGTGCGCCAGCCACAGTGTGCAGGCCGCAGGGGCCATTGGAGGGTGAACCAACATTAAAGGAAGACCTTTCTCTCTCTCTCTCTCTCTGTCCATTCTGCCTGTCAAACAAACAAACAAACAAACAAAAAACTTGTACACAAATGTTTATAGAAACTGTGATCAAAGCAGTCAATTGTGGAAATGACCCGAATACCCATCAATTGAGTGGATAAACAAAATGTGGTATACTTATACAATGAAAAATTATTCAATTATAAAAATGACTGAAGTACATACACATGTTACAAAATGGATAAACCTTGAAAACATGCTCATAAAGAGTCCAATCACAAAAGACCATATGTATGACCTCATTTATGTGAAATGTTGAATAGAAAAATCTATACACACAGAATATAGACTAATGGTTGATTAGGGCTAGGTAATGGAGAGATAAGGAAGTGGTTCCCAGAGAACAGGGACTCCCCTTGTCATGACAAAAGTGTTCTAAATTTCACTATCATTGTGGTCGTATTTATCAGCCATTACATACAAAATCCAATGAGCTGCACATTCAGAAAACAACAGAATTATCACAGGAACCACCAAGTAAGCCTAATATGAGCACATGACTACCTATTAAAATAAAAGATTTGACTTTACTTAATATATGCTAAACTGATCTTCTGTATATAAAGAGAATCGAAAATGAATCTTGATGTGAATGGAAGGGGAGAGGGAGCGGGAGAGGGGAGGGTTTCGGGTGGGAGGGATGGTATGTCTGCTCGGCCCTTCCCGGGTTTGCTGCTGGTTCTTCCCGGGTTGGCTGCCTTCCCTCCACCTCCGTGGAGGGGCGGGCCCCCTGCCGCTTTCCCCACTTCCGCGGGGGAGCAGCACACCACCGGCCGGCTCTCTCGGGGGCTGCACAGGTGTTATTCGGATAGATGTTCCTGGTGCATGTTGTCTCTCTCCTCCTTTATAGTCCTCTTCCACCAATCCCAACTCTGCTACCCACACGCCGAGTACGCTGCTCTCCTCCAATCAGGAGCAGGTCCTACAGTTTATTGGTTGAACTGGAGGCAGCTGTGTAGAAGCTGTTTCCTCCTCTCCCAGTGCCATATTGTGGGAGAGCAGATGCATAGAGTAAGTCTTAATTCCAGTAACTTAGTCTAGTCCGAGTTGTTCCCAGTTGCTCCCCACACTTGGGCCCTTGTACCCGCATGGGAGACCCGGAGGAGACTCCTGGCTCCTATCTTTGGATCAGCACAGCTTCAGCTGTTGTGGCCATCTGGGGAGTAAACCAGTGGATGGAAGACCTTGCTCTTTTTCTGTGCCTCTGCCTTCCTGTCGCTCTGCCTTTCAAATAAATAATAAATAGTTCTTTAAAAATTATCTCACATAGCAAAAAAAGATAACTAACTAATGTCAACACCAAGAGGAATCAGATATTGGAATTACCTGACAAGGATTTGAGAGCATGCTTCATCAAAATGTTTTAACAAGCAACTACCAATACTCTTGAAACAAATGGAAATATATAGTTAGCAGAGAAAGCCAATCTCTGACAATGACATTGAAGAATATAATAACTAAGTTGGACTCTGGGCAGTGAGGGAAAAGGGAACTGAAGATTTCTAGTCCTACCTTGTAAAATTTTGGATTCTTCAAATTATTTTCAACAAGCATGGTCTACTTCTAATGATATTAAAATTTACATTCCATAAAATTAAATTCCATTTTGAAAAGTGATTGAATGATTCTCCCCATCTACAGTTTCAATTCCTTCTTTTTTTCTGGTAAGTAGCTAAGATGATTTTAAATGGGAATGGTTTTACACTGAAATCACAGAAAATGAACCAGTGTCTTTCCTCATAAAACAGTTTATGAGCCACAATTACAAAAAAAAAAAAAAAAAAAAAAAAAAAAAAAAGGACATCACTTTCTAGTAAGAAGTAGTAAGGTCTCCTACTAAATTGGCAGAGTTGGGGTGGGTATTGTGGTGCAGCAAGTTATATCACCTCTTGTGTGGCACACACTCCATATTTGAGTGCCGGTTTGAATTCCAGCTACTCCACTTCCAATCCAGCTACTGACTAATGCACACTGGACAGCTGAAGATGGCCCAAACAGTAAGACCCCTGATATCTCCATGAGAGCCCCAAATGGAGTTCCTGGCTCCTGTTTTTGGACTGGAACAGCCCAGCCATCAAGGCCATTTGGCGGGTGAACCAGGGGATGAAAGATCTTGCTCTCTTTCTGCCTCACCCTTTTTCTCTGTCACTCCACCTTTCAATTAAATAAACAAATAGTAAGAAAAAAAGTGGCTAAGTTGAACTCTGACAGTGCCCCTGTAACTGTGCTAAATCATTGCATTCAATATTCAGTAAAGTGAATATATATTTATACATATATATTTAAAACAGTTGAAGTTCTGCTCTTTAATATGCTTTCTTCCAATTTTATTAGAAATACTGAACATTTATGAATGTAAGTTGGAATTGTGTATGTCTTCTGCACCCTGTCATTATAACAAGCAAAAGTGTGAGTTGATAAATTATTTATGCTATCAAAATATAAATGGATTCTTCTTCAATTGTTATTGCTAAATTCAGCTTTAAGAAATTATCACATTTTAAAAAATTACCACTGCCTGGGAACAAATACTATCTAGTGAATAGTTTGGAATTCAATGTAGAAAATATAGCTAGAGATTATCAGTATTGACCTTGTTCTTCTCCCTGAAAAGGTTAATGCTGAGCTTGCTTTTGACTTAAATAAGAGGAATTGACTAAAATCCTGTAAACAAATGCTCCTGAAGAATAAAAAGACAATAGATAAGACTTCATCCATGCTTTCTCCTTCTTGTTTGTATTTGTTACCTTTATAACTTCCAAAGTTCTGGACAACATGATAATTACAAGTCACTCACCTAATTAGTTGTACCTGTTATTCCATTCCAAACTTTCATGTTCAACAATTAGGCCACTTGAAAAGGTAGCATTTACCATTCTCATTTTGGTAGGAAGCTACCAGGAGAATGATAATCCTGGGAAATCTATTTTTCTGCCAAACCCAGAGGGCAGTGAAGAAAGAAAAGGACTAAAAAAATAGTTGGATGCACACAATGCCAAAACAAATGGCTGTTCATCACCAGCAGGCTGCCACTCCAGCAGAGGCATGCATCCTTCCCTGTAGCAGCAAGAGCCTCTGCTCATGCCAAAATCAACCTAGCTGTGACATGCACATGCAGATTTCAGTGTTCCTGTCAGAGCACACTATAAAATTAACCCCCAAAGGGATTTGTCACATTATTGAGCAGGAAGATTCCAATTTCTGGATCCACCATTAACCAGGAAGAAGCATGGAGTCTTAGAACAAACCAAGTTATTCCTGAGTATGTGCCTCAGTCAAAAGTGACAGAGATAAGGAGAATTTGCATTTTAGGGAAAAAATAAAATCTATAAAAATAACCCTTAGTTATTTTTATAAACTGACTCAAACAAGGCACAAGACATAAGATGATGCTGTCCTTTTGTCATCTTCCTTCTCTCCCATTGTCATTTGCAAGATTTAAACATGTTAAAATTATCCTGTCTACAAGAAGAGCATGTGTATACATCATCCATATAATACTTCCATTTACATAAACATTTCTATTTTATAACTTTCTTTTCTGGTTAGCCAATATATTGGTCAACTTTCCATTTAAGTAGCTAATTCTACCTATTTCCAATCACAGTTGCAAAGCAGTGTGGTCATGAATACCTTTCCTGTTAATGAGCATTTATGTTGCTTCTGTGTTGAGGTATTTGTGACCTCTTTGCACATATATCTTTGTATACTTGTGGGGGTAAAACTGCCCTGTGAGTAGGGAGTGGGATTTCTGGACCATAAGAAATCATATTTTAAAAATGTCTTCCAACATGACTTGAAATCACTTGGTTCTTCCAGCTAACTATCATATTATTAATAAAATAGATTTCAGTGTTTTCAATACGATAGGAAAACTGCTGACTCATCATTTTAACTTGCTTATATAGTGAATTTTAGCATCTTATGTAGTTGCTTACTGGCTATGTGTAATATTTTTCTAAAATACTGCTTCAAGTGTTTGCTCTTTTTCTATTGTGAGATTTCTTTGTGTTTTAAGAAACTGTGACATTTTTCTGGCATGAATATTATATTTTGCAAATATTTTCTATCGTTGTCATTTCCTTGTGACACTGTGAATTTTTTGGCAATAGAAAGTTGTAATTCTTTATGTGGTCCAATTTATGATTTCTCTCTTGATTGCTAAGGTAGAAAGAGCCTTTTCCACTACAGAAACCTTTTAAAATAAAATATACAGTACATTATTGTTAACTATAACCTCCCTACTGTGCAATAGAACACAAGTACTTATTCCTCCTATTAACCAAAATAAAACTTAAAGAATTTCTTCTGGAGCTTTTAGAGTTTCTCTTTTTATATTTAAATTCTTATATTTCCGATATAATATAGAATAAAGATTCAAGTAGCAATTCAGCTTTTCTTTTCTCAAAATAATTAGCCAAATGATCCAAAAGAACCTCTGAATAGTCTATTAATTCCTCAATAATTATAAATGCTCTCATTACCAAATTCTTGATTATTTTTATGACTATTTCTGACTTTGTTTTTGTGATCTATTTATGGGCTTGTATCAAATTATTTTAGCATGCTTTCATGGTACATTTTTAAAGATTTATTTATTTTATTTGAAAGGCAAAATTATAGGAGAGGAAGAGACAGACAAAAAGAGAGATCTTCTACCACCTGGTTCACTCTCCAAATGGCCACAATGGCCAGGGCTGGCCCAGGCCAAAGCCAGGAGCCAAGAGCCAAGAGTTTCATCTATGACTCCCACATGGGTGCAGGGGCCCAGGGCCTTGGGTCATCTTCCACTCCTTTCCCAGGTGCATTAGCAGGGAGCTGGATCGGAAGTGAAACAGCTGAGACTCAAACTGGTGCCCATATGGGATGTTCGCATCACAGGCACCAGCTAAATCCACTGTGCCACAATGCTGGCCCCACTTTGTGGTACTTTTTAAACCAACAAAAAAATTCAGTGTTAAGTATTTTCTGGTGTCAGAATATTCTAATGTATTCTCACATGTTCATTTTTCGTCTGATTTTTGTCAAATTTATTTTAAAATATATATTTTAAATGATATAGGTAAGTATATTGTTAAATTTTGTGAACATTTTTGATAAGAATTTCCTGTTCCAGGGCAGGCATTTGACACAACAGTTCAGTTGCCACTTTGGATGCTTACATCCCATATCAGAAGTCCTGGTTCAAGTCCCAGCTCTTACCTATCTTATCCAGCTTCTTACTAATGTGTACCCTCTTAAGCAGTTGATGGTTCAGTACCTGGTTCCCTGCCACCCACGTGGGAGACAAGGACCGAGTTCTGGGCTCCTGGCTTTGGCCTGCCTGAGCCCCAGCTTTTGTGGGCATTTTGGGGAGTGAACCAGTGGATGAAAGATCTCACACATGTGCTCTCTCTCCTTCTCTCTCTTCTCTCTTTTTTCTATGTGTTTCTTTTTCAAATAAAAGGAAAATAAGTACATGAAAAGATTTTTTAAACGAATTCAGCACTTCTGTACAAAATAATAACATTCTCCTCATAGTGTCTGAGCATCCTTAGCTGAATTTGTTCTTAGATATTTTATCTATGTTGTTTTGGTGGTGATATTTTCTTTCAAAGTGTTAATAAAAGAAAAATGGAGAAGCTATGAGATCTGTGAACTTGAGAAGCTCGGAGTCTAACTGGGAACTTGCAAACATGTAAAATATAATATCATTCAAAAAATAAACTTGTGTACAAAATGATTTAGGAGTTCAGTTAGTGGCCAACTCTACAAACATAATTTTCATCATAGAATGTGGTGTTTCCTCTGTGTCTTTTTAAAAGAGTTTAGTTATTTACTTGAAAGGTAGAGTGATGAGGCAGGGGAGATCTTCCTTTTGCTGGTTCATTCCCCAAAAGACAAAACAGCTGGGGCTGGACCATACTAAAGTTAGGAGGCTGAAACTCTCCCGGGGACTCCCACATGGGTGGCAGGGGCACGAGTACTTGGATAACCTTCTGCTGCTTTCCCAGGCATATTAACAGGCAGCTGGATTAGAAGTAGAGCAGCTAACACTCGAATGCTGATACAGGATGCTGGCATTGCAGGTGGCAAGCTTAACCTGCTGTGTCAGAATGCTGTCCTCAACTCTGCCTCTGTTCCCTCATTTATTTGAGAGTGATGAAGGAGGTAGGGAAGCAGGGAGACTTTTATCTACTGGTTCACTCTCCCAGTGCACTCATCAGCAGAAATCCATCTGGGTCTCCCCTGTGGGTGTTAGAGACCCAAGTACTTGAACCATCACCGGATGCTTCCCATAGCCTACAATTGAAGGAAGCTAGATAGGATGCAGAGCTGGGCTTCAAACCCTAGCACTCTAATTTATGATGCAGATGTCCCAAGTGGTGGCTTAACTGTTACACCACAACCTCCCTACTCCATCTGGCCCTTTAAGAATGAATGAGCCTCTGCCTCTGCTGCCACGTGCCTGAACATATGTACCCTGGCCTTGACAAGTTTCTGATAACCTGTGCTCAATGGCTCAGAGATGAACTTCCAAGTAATTTCAAAGATAATAAAAGATCTTTTGGATTCCAGTAGCTGCCTGTGGCCTCCGACTTCCAATGCTGGCCCTGCATGCTGGGGCTGTCATTCCTACTCCCTTGATTCATTCCTTTATACAGCAGTTTAAACACACATATTTATCTACAGCAGAACTGAATAAAAGATGCGTGTTCATATAATAAACAAACAAATAAAGAAAGAAAAACGGTTTTGTAATAGAAAGAAAGAAATGTAAAGACAGGGCAGTGGAAGAAGGGCTACATTAGAAAAATGTTCCTGCTGGGTTTTCAGCATGGCCGTGGTGGTGTGTGTGTGAAAGAGGGGAAAGGGAAAGGAGAGGAAGGAGAGGAAGGGGAGGAAGAAGGAAGAAGGAGAAGGAGAGAGAGCGTGCACTAACAAGGAAGCCAAGTGAGAAGAATATTGAAGGAGGGAGTGATCAGTTTTGTCAAATGCTTCTGATGTCAGAAAAATGAAGATCAAAGTGTACGGTGGATTTGCAACCATGGAGGTCCATGAAGCTCATAGCAGGGATCTGTTTTGTTTTTCTTTTAACAGAATATATGCCTAAAGTACCCATGGGGGCAGATGGCTGGCGCAGAGATTAAGACTCTTCTTGAGATGCCTGCATCCCCTGTTGGAGTGCCTGGGTTCTAGACCCAGCTCTGTCACCAATCCCAGCAATGCTAATGTGGACCTTGAGAGGCAGAAGGCTATGGCTCAAGTAGTTGGGACCTATACTGTGTTCTGGGATCCTGGGCTTCAGCCTGGCCCAGCCCTGGCGGTTATGAAAACTGTGGGACTGAACCAGTGAATTGCAGATTCCTGCACCTCCACTTTCTCCCCTCTGTAACTCTGTCTTTCAAATTATTTAAATAAAGAAATTAAAGAAAAATAAAAGAAGACACTGAACTGAAATCAGTTACATTCTCAATTTGAAACTCCAGGTATTTATAAACTGAATAAGCAAGTGGGACTTAAACGCCCATAGAATTTCTTATTCAAGGACAGGTCAATTGTCCATGACAGCTTTTGGACATAATAGTGCTTGGTTCCAGCTGTGGGGTGACCCTACTACAGACTTACGTGTTTCCAGGATGTGTTCACCATTATCTGTACCACATTAACAACAGTTTTTGAAATTGGTCATCACCATTAATCTCAGGAAGTAAGACTGGGTTTTCTTCTTTGAGAGATTAACCTCAAATCGAATCTGCAATGCAATCTTAAAGCAACACTTGCCCATCTTTTGTAACAAAAGCAGCATTTTGCAAGAATGTCCTTGGCATTTAAATAATCTCTCATGTTTGTGTCATTTGATACCAAACACTTTGAATGAGAGCAAAAAATAAAATATTCTGGAATTCCTTCCTCCCTCTGCTTTTATGTTCAAAGTCCTTAAAATTCAGGTCTGGCACCCCTCCCCCCCCAAAGATGACAACTTTTCTTTCCTAACAAAGTCCTTCCTGAATTCCATCTCTAACTGTTAGTAATTTTCCCCTGACTCCTGCACAGAGCAGGTGAAGCACTGGAAGTAATGCAGACAAGGAGGAAGCCAGCAAAGAGGCTGAGGTCACCAGCCTCTCCCTTCAGTCCCATTGTGCTGCAGCCCAACCTGGAAACAACAATTCTACCCAAATCCCACCCCTTTTGAGCTGCAGAAAAGTGCAGCTTCCACAAACCACTGCTCAGAACCAGTGCCAGACAAGATTAACCAACATGTCTGCCAGCCGCATCCCCCACAACGACCTTCAGCTAAATATAATATAGTTGTAATAATATTACCATGACTGACCCTCCTACTCCCATAAGCCACCTGATACCACTCCAGATACTGCTGTGCCTCCAGACCACAAAAAGGAATGGCCCAGAAACTCAATGAGTGTGGCTCACTCTTGAGTATGCCTGTGATCCTCCTTGGGTGTACACTTCTGCTTTGCATGCAAAAAAATCCTGCTTCTCTGCTGACCTTAGCACTGGAGACAACAACCTGGACCAGTCATACCATAACAGATGGTAGTTTCATAAGAAACACATGCAAACTTTAAAATGTGAGATCTGAGTCCAAACAGAAAGGAAGAGATCAGTCCTGTATTCCCAATCCATAGTTCAACTTGATAAGACATAGTGCTAATAAAAACAAAAAAAAAATAGGAAAAAGGAAATTGCTTTTATTTTTTATTTATTTATTTATTTATTTATTTATTTATTTTTTGACAGGCAGAGTGGACAGTGAGAGAGAGAGACAGAGAGAAAGGTCTTCCTTCTGCCGTTGGTTTACCCTCCAATGGCCGCTGTGGCTGGCACGCTGCGGCTGGCGCATGGCGCTGATCCGATGGCAGGAGCCAGGTACTTATCCTGGTCTCCCATGGGGTGCAGGGCCCAAGCACCTGGGCCATCCTCCACTGCACTCCCGGGCCACAGCAGAGAGCTGGCCTGGAAGAGGGGCAACCGGGACAGAATCCGGTGCCCCGACCGGGACTAGAACCCGGTGTGCCGGTGCCGCAAGGTGGAGGATTAGCCTAGTGAGCCGAGGCACCGGCCGGAAATTGCTTTTATATTTCACGTGAAAAGGTCAATAAGGTTATGTAATTCGTGAACGCTTTAGTGCTTTAGTGCTACAGTGAAGTGTGTATCAGAATAATCCAGCATACAAAATAGGAATAACTAAACCACATATGGGGTTCTGGTGATATTTTAATGCTTTACATACAGTGAGTCCAGATGTTTTCAATAATCACGTAAAGTAGATACCATGTCTATTTTATAGATAGGGGAAACCAGGGTGTAGAGAGTTTAAGTAACATGCTCAGGTCAACAAAAATATGGTAGAAGCAAGATCTAAACCTGTCAACCTGCTTCAAATTCATACTCCTAAACCCTCAGAATAAAAGTAATCTTAAAATACGAAGCAAACAAATCATTTACTCCCTCTTGTACTTACTTGAACTTTCCAGTATAGGTTTTTCTCATTTTTAGATTTCCAGAATTAACAGTCAAAAGTAAGAGATGTTCAAAAACCAATCTAAAGTAGCCCATCACTGTAGACACAGAAATAAAGATTTGATGCGACTATTGATTGACACTTAATTACAGCAGATAGCAAATCTGCACGGCACCACCAATCAACAGAGTAGAACATTTTTAACCTGAAATGCACTCTTTTTCTCTTGTCATTCTTCGCTGGGTTCAAAAACCTCTAGCAAAAGGGAGATCCTATGCAGCTGATGAATCAAACAAAGAGGAGAAATTACGAGTCCGAAAGAGCTCTGTTTGTTTCTGCAGCATCAGCGGGGCTGCTGACTTGGGGCTGTGGAGGTGGGGCTCACTGCTCCCAGCCACCCATGCTTCCGCAGCCTGCAGCCCAAGCTCACAGTTTAAGCTTCTCAATTGTCTCTTCCTTTATTTCTTCCTTTTGAAAAGGCCATTTAAAGGTTGTCCTGAATTGAAATGCCATTTTCAACAGTTAAAATTGAGCTATGTTAAGTTTCAAAAAGGAAGAAGAAAAAACTTTTTACACCCAAAGATGAACCTACAATACAAAGATGATTTCTCTGAGCACAAAAGCAGTTGCATCTCATTTCAGGAGAAAGTATTCAAATTGAATATTTCCACTTATTTTCCTGTACTTTACAAAGCCAGCAATTTTTAAAATAAAATGCCACACTCTTGTGTGTCTCCAAAATTGGTTTCTAAGACAAGTTTGTCTTTCAAAGTTGCTATGATCCTCAAAAAGATTTACAAGAATCTGAATGCTTGCATTCTCTCACAATTCACATGTTGAATCCCAACTCCCAAAGAGACAAATCTAGGAGGTTGCTTTACGGAGGAGGTGATTAGCACACAAAGGTGGATCCCATATGAGTGGGAATGGTGCCCATACAAACCAGAAGCCAGGGGCTGCCTTGCTCCTTCTACTAGGTGAAGAGGCAGTGAAAAGGCACCGTGTATGAGAGACAGGCCTTTACCATCTACTGAATCTTACAAAGCCTTGATTTTGGAGTTTGTCGCTTCAAGAACGATGAGAAAGAAAATTCTGTCATTATCAGTTGCCAATTTAATACTACGTTGTTATACAGTCTGAAAGCACAGAGGGTGCATTCCATTCAGAATATGTCAGTCTTCAAACTGTGAAGATGATTCTGTATTCCTTGGGCATACAGAAAAACATTCTTCAATTCTGGCCCTTTCTGAATCTGTTGTATTACTTCCCTTGGGATGAGCTTTTGAATAGGGATGATGGAGACACAGTTAAATTACCAAAACAATACCACGAACCAAATGAACTATTCTTCATTTTCAACTGCCATTTGGAGGGGTACAGTTTGAAAATTATATTTTATATTTCATCCCCCCAAATATTCATTTTTTCATACTATTTGTTGAACTCTTTACTTAGTATAGCGTTAATCTTAGGTGTATAAAGTTCACTGAAAATAGATCTTAGTAAAAATAAGAATGGGAATAGGAAAGGGAGGAAGAAGTGTGGAAGTGTGGGTGGGAAGGCAGGTAGGGTGGGAAGAATCACTATGTTCCTAAAGTTGTACTTATGAAATGCATGAAGTTTGTATACCTTAAATAAAAGGTTTCTTGGGAAAAAAATAAAACAAATAAAAAGCTTAATTATTACTATCTCTCATCAGAAACTTTGCATTGTAGCTAGGTAATTTCAACTTGTGAAAGCATCAAGTTTAAGTTTTTTAAAGTATCATCCTATATAGGAGATGATTTTGTCAAAAACAGAGAAGATTATTTTCTGGAATCTAAATTTTCTCAGGGAATGTCTGTTCAATATTCCATGTGTACATATGTATGCATCAAAACATAACTATTAATAGCTTGTGTCTGTCATCTTGATGATCTTCAGACATAGTTACAAACAGAGCAAGATAAAAGCAGGAGGAAAGATTTTACGATTTCTGAACCCAGCAAAGTGAAATAGCTGCTTCTATTCCATAAACATATCTCAGAAAATATTAAGATAGATACTT
Source organism: Oryctolagus cuniculus (assembly GCF_964237555.1). NCBI lineage: Eukaryota > Metazoa > Chordata > Mammalia > Lagomorpha > Leporidae > Oryctolagus > Oryctolagus cuniculus. The sequence continues at coordinate 36,088,403 of NC_091440.1, read as the reverse complement.
ACTTGAGTGAGTCTAATTAGTGAACCAGTCAATGCTATTAATAACCACAACCAGTTTTTATTAGCCACTGTACTGCAGACTTTACATACTATGTAATTTTTTTTGACAGGCAGAGTTAGACAGAGTGAGAGAGAGAGACAGAGAGAAAGGTCTTCCTTCCGTTGGTTCACCCCCAAAATGTCTGCTACAGCCGGTGCACTGTGGCCGATGTGCTGTGCCGATCCGAAGCCAGGAGCTTCCTCCTGGTGAGGATGCAGGGCCCAAGCACTTTGGCCATCCTCCACTGCCTTTCCGGTCCACAGCAGAGAGCTGGACTGGAAGAGGAGCAACCGGGATAGAATCTGGCTCCCCAACTGGGACTAGAACCCGGGTGCGGGCGTCACAGGTGGAGGATTAGCCTAGTGAGCCATGGCGCCGGCCATACTATGTAATTTAACACACTTCACAACTTTCTAAAGTAAACACTATCACTATATTCATTTTATATAACATTTGCTGAGGCACAGAGAAGAGGCAGGACTATGTATGTTGTGTGGAGGTGGACACCCAGGGCTACGGTCTTGAGAGCATCAATGAGACTCTGGATGAGCACAACCCACACTGTAGTCAATGGTAGCACCAGGATACAAACACCAGTCATTTGATGACACAGTATGCATTTTTAACCCCTACGGTTCATTGCTGCTTTGCTTCTGTTTCAAATCCAAATAGCATTGCCCTGAGTTTTGGAAATAGAAATTCAAGTCATGAAGTCGGCACTTGGTTGTCTTGTCATCGTTACCTTTTCCTCACCAAGAAGTGTCTTTTGAATGAAAATCAAATACAGGGTTGAAATTTCCCCCATGGCACATAATTCTCCATAACCGCCATATTTATTTATTTCTCTCCATCAGTTCTAATTGTAAGGACCCACTTGTCAATGTCGTAGAGAAGACCAACATTGTTCTTTGGTCATGGTTTCTATCTCATATCAGAAACTTTGCTCTGTGACTCAGTGCTTTCAGCTGGCAAGAGACTGAAGGCGGAGTCTTCTAAAGCATTATCCTAGGATCCAAGATGGCAGAACAGTGAGCAGCCTCACCAACCTCAGCCAACAAAGAAACCGGAAAAGCAACGGAAGGACCACATTCCCAGGGGAATGATTGAGATCAATTTTCAGTGGAGAACTGAAAGAACAGAGTAGAACTTTATGGGGCAGCAAGGAGAAATGACAGATATGTTGCCACTGGCCATGCTACCAGCCATCCATACCTCGAGATGACTGGCTTCCAGCTGAGAAAACTCATCTACCCAAGGTAGGAAAATGCTTCCATGCACCTCGCCACCAACAACATTAACTGAGAATTCTGCAGTCCCCTCTGACTTCAAATCCAGCCTGTGAAGGTGAGAGGGTTTTGAGTGACTATTTCATAAAAGGAAATAGCACTGCCTCCCTCTCCTCCTCTAACCAATGTGCCAAAATCAGTTTGCTTCTCTGGTGTTGCTGCTGAACTCTGTTCAGACCCATGGGAGACCAAGCAGTCCTGCTGCTACCAGAAGCCATCAGAGCCAGAGCCAGGGCAACTTATGTGGCTATCAGCTGATCTCCTACATCCTGTGTCTGCAGGAGTTCTGGCAATAAGACACAGAGCTAAGAAATTTGCAGGTTGTGGTTGGGTCTGTAAGTATCTGCTCAGCCTGACTGCAGAGACAGAGCTCTCAGCATACTGGGGATGGGTCTCAGAGTAGGTTCAGAGAAAACACTACAAATAGACTCAGTACTCTGGAAGGGGGGCATGCCTGGGAGAGTAAATTGCACTGATACCATGAGTTCACTAGAAGGAGTGAATCAGCTAGTTCACCTTGGCATAGAGGAAAGCTGGGAGTGAAAACACACCAGGAGGATCCAAAATTCCCTCCCTCCTTTGCCTATAGCTATGGCACTCTGTCATGCCCATCTTGAGTGTGACTGAATACTTTCTCCACAATCAGATGGTGGCCCCGGCTCCCAGGCCCCAGCCAGCACACAATCCTGGAGCTCAAGTACAAGCCTTAGGTGCTCCACAGAGCCACAGAAGCACAATTCCAGGAATAAAGCCTTCAATAAATTAAAAAAAAACTTCCAGGAGAGAGAGAGAAATAAGATATCCCCCAGATGCATAAAAATCAATGCAGAGACAGAAGAAACATGAGCAAGAAAGGCAGTAAGACTCCCAAAACCAACAAGTTAATACAGGATCGAAGACAGGGAGATTGAAAAATACTTCAAAATAATGATTGTAAGATTACTCAAAAAAAAAAAGAAAATCTAAATAGAATTGGAAATTAGTACGTGACTTGAATAAGAAATTCAACAGGGGCCAGTGCTGTGGTGTAGCAGGAAAGCCATTGCCTGTAGTGTTGGCCACCCATATGGGCACCAGTTCATGTCCTGGCTGCTCCACTTTGATCCAGCCCTCTGCTGTGGCCTGGGGAAGCAGAATAAGATGGCCCAGGTCCTTGGGCCCCTGCACCCAAAAAGTGGGAGACCAGGAAGAAACTCCTGGTTCCAGGCTTCATAGTGGTTCAGCTCCAGCCATTGCCACCAACTGGGGAGTGAACCATTCAGTGGATGGAAGACCTCTCTCTGCCTCTGCCTCTCCTTCTCTCTCACTCTGAAACTCTGACTTTCAAGTAAATAAATAAGTCTTTAAAAAAAGAGACAGAGATATTAAAAAAAGAAATATTTGAAATAAAATATTCAATAAATCAAATAAAAAATACAGTGGAAAGCCTTATCAACTGATTTGGCAAGGCAGAAGAAATAATATCTTCTCTGGAACACAGGTCTTTTGAAATGTCTCAGACCAAAAAAATTAGAATGATGGTATGCTATCCAAATGACCAAATATATGATTCCTAGGAATATCTGTAGTTTTGGGGAAAAAAGAATGGCTTACAAAACTTATTCAATTAAATAATAGCAGAAAATTACCTCAATTTGGAGTAAAATATGTAAATACAAGTATAGGAAGAACATAGGACCTCAAATAGCCATGAGCAAAAAAGATCCTCAAAACAACACATTACAGTCAAATGTTCAAAAAGGGAAATAGAATATCCTAAAGTATGCAAGCAAGAAATCTGATGGGAATTTCTTTAAAGGAACTATCAGATTGATAGCATATTTCTCAACAGAAACCCTATAAGCCAGGGAGTAAGCCAGTTGTAAAAGAAAAAATAAAGTCCTAAAAGAAAAAAAAAAAAGCTCCCAAATCAGAATAGCTTCTGAAGTGCTGCTCTCATTCATAAATGAATGTGAAACAAAGACCTTCCAAGACAAGCAAAAATTGAAAACATTGTCACCACCTGACCAGTATTACAAATGATATTTAAGGATAAACTACATATACAACAGGTAAAGCAATCAGAATCATGAAGGAATGTGAAGTCATAAAACCTGCTAGTAAAAGAATAAAAGAGAATCAAGACAAACAATATTTATGGAAAAAAGACAGGACCAAGTCATTACTCATCAATAATAACCTTGAATGCAAATGGACTAAATTCTCCAATTAAAAGAGATGGACTGGCTGAATGGATAAAAAAAAAAAATAAGACCTATCTATATGGTTCTTATAAGAATCACAATTTGCCAATAAAGATAGTCACAAACTGAAAGTGAAAGGATGAAAAATATCTTTGATGCAAATGGAAATAAAAAATGAACAGGAGTAATTATACTTAGAAAGAACAGTCTTTAGGGGCCAGCGCAGTGGCACAATAGGTTAATCTGCCTGTGGTGCCAGCATCCCATATCAGCACTGGTTGTAGTTCCTGCTGCTCCTCTTCCAATACAGCTCTCTCTCGGCTGTGGCTTAGGAAAGCAGTAGAAGATGGCCCAAGTGCTTGGGTCCCTGTACCCACATGGGAGACCTGGAAGAAGATCCTGGCTCCTGGCTTTGAATTGGTGCAGCTCCAGTCATTGCGGCCATTTGGGGAGTGAAGCAACGGAAGGAAGATCTTTCTCTCTGTCTCTCCCTCCCACTGTCTATAACACTGCCTCTCAAATAAATAAATAAAATCTTAAAAAATAGAATAGTCTTTAAGCAAAAAAAAAAAAACCTGTTGAAATAGATAAAGAAAATCATATGTGATAAACAGGTGATCATTTAAATAAGGAGATGTGAGTATATGCACCCAATGCTAGGAAATTCCGTTTTATAAAACAAATGTTAATGATTGTAAAGGGAGACATAAGCTGCAATTCAATAAAAAATGGGGGATTTCAACATCAATGGTAGATCACATAGACAAAACAAAAACAAAAACAAAAACAAAAAACAAAAAACACAGAGCTAATCTATCAACCAAACTGACCTAACAAATATGAGCAGAACATTCCATCACATAGCTGCAGAATACACATTATTTTCATCTGTGCTTGGAAAATTCTCTAGGATATACCATACATGAGGCCATAAATCACATCTAAGTAAATCCATAAAATTGAAATGATATGTATTTTTTGGGCCATACTAAAATTAAGTTGAAAATTAACAACTAAAGAAATTCTAGAAATATAAAAACACATGGAATGTGAACGACATGCTCCTGAATCAACAGTGGGTCACAGAAGAATTCAAAAGGAAATAAAAAAAATTCTTTGAAATAAAAAAATGAAAATATGAAAATAAAACATATCAAAACTTGTGAGATCCAGCAAAAACAGTATTAGAAGGAAAGTTTGTAGCAGTAAGTGCTTGTGTTGAAATATTGGAAAAGTATCAAATAAGCTAATAATGCATCTCAAGAAAACAAAAACATCCATATCCCAAATTAGTAGGAGGAAAGAAACAATAAACATTAGAGAAGAAATATACAAAATAGAGGTAAAAAAATACTACAAAGGATCAGTGAAATGAAGAGCTGGGATTCTGAAAAAGTAAACAAAAAGGATAAATCACTGGCCCAACTAACAAAAAAGTGGGGGGAGAAGGCCCAAATTAGTAAAAACAGAGCTGAACAATAAAATGTTACAACTGATGCCACAGAAATATAAAGAATCATTAGGAATTATTACAAACAGCTATATGCTAACAAATTAGAAAAACAAGAAGTAATGGATAGATTTTTGGACACTGATAATTTACCAAAATTGAGGTACAAAGATACAGAAAACTTGAATGGACCAATATCCCTGATGAACTCACAAGCTAAAATGATCACCAAAACACCAGAAAATCAGTTTCAGCAACACATCTATATAGATCATATGCCCATCCCAGGTGGGATTTATCCCAGAGATGCAGAAATGGTTCAACATATACAAATCAATAAGCATGATATAGCACATTAACAAAATGAAGAATAAAATCCTTATGATTATCTCAATAAATTCAGTCAGCATTTGATAAAATATAAGTTCTTTACTGATTAAAAAAAAAAAAAACCTTTGAAACTCACCTCAACACATTTAAGGTAATGTATGGCAAATACATATCCAGCATCGTATTGAAGGGGAAAAAGCTGGAGGCATTTGTACTAAGATCCAGAAACAGACAAAGCCACTCTCTTAACTGTTACTCAATATACCTCTGGAAGTTTTAGTCAGAGCTATTAGATTAGAAAAAGAAACCAAGAATATATAAATTGGAAAGAAAGAAGTAAAATTTATCCATGTTTGCAGATTAAGCAGATTATGTAGGGGAACCAAAAGATTCCAGTAAGAGATATTTAAAACTCACAAGTGAAATCACCAAAGTTTTCAGGTATAAGATGAACACATGAAAAAAATCAACAGAATACCTACATGCTAACAATGCCCAGGCTGAGAAAGACCTTAAGAGATCATTCCCATTCAAAATAGCTAAAACTCTGGCCTCAGAATCACCCCTTAAAGGCATTTGGATCTGGCTGAAGAACCCATGAGAGTATTTTAGGCATGGAAAGCCAAGACACTCTGGCAAAAATTAAAAAAAAAGAGGACCTAAATGAAAGATCTCTGCGAGTGAGATGAGATCCAGTAGAAAGAACGGGCCATCAGAGAAGGAGGTACCTTTCTCTTAAGGGAGGAGAGAACTTCCACTTTGGCTATGACCCTGTCTGAATAAGACTGAAACATACCAGGGGACTCCAATTTAATCCCATCAAGGTGGCATGTACCAATGCCATCTCACCAGTCCAAGTGATTAATTTCAGTTCACAATTGATCATAATGAAAGGACTAAGAGTCAAAGGAAGCACATAAACAAGTCTAGTACCTGCTAATACTAACCGATAGAATAAATAAAGGGAAGAGTGATCCAACATGGGAAGTGAGATACTCAGCAGACTCATAGAATGGTGGATGTCCTAAATAGCACTCTGGCCTCAGAATCAGCCCTAAAGGCATTCCGATCTGGCTGAAAAGCCCATGAGAGTATTTCAGGCATGGAAAGCCAAGACACTCTGGCAAAAAAAAAAAAAAAACAAAAAACAACAAAAAAAAAAAAAAACAAAACCCAAATGAAAGATCTCTGTGAGTGAGATCCCAGTGGAAAAAACAGGTCATCAAAGAAGGAGGTACCTTTCTCTGAAGGGAGGAGAGAACCTCCACTTTGAATATGACCTTGTCTAAACAAGATAAGAGTCGGTGAACTCAAAAGGCTTCCATAGCCTTGGAAACTCATGACTGGTGCATAGAGAGATTACTGATGCCATAAACAGGAGTGTCAATTTGTAAAGTCAACAACAGGAGTCACTGTGCACTTACTCCTCATGTAGGATCTCTGTCCTTAATGTGCTGTACATTGCTATAATGAGTACTCAAACAGTATATTTCGCTTTGTGTTTCTATGGGTGTGCAAACTGTTGAAATCTTTACTTAATGTACACTAAACTGATCCTCTGTAAAAAAAAAAAAAAAAAAAAAAAAAAAAAAAAAAAAAAAGAAACTATCAATTCCCAACTTGACTCTCACTGGGATTAAACATGACAATAGGTCTGATCTGATTTCATCATCATTTAAAAAATCATCTATTATTTTTCACTTTATGTTTGTGTGGGAGCAAACTGTTGAAATCTTTACTTAATGTATGCTAAACTGATCTTCTGTATATAAAGAGAATCGAAAATGAATCCTCATGTGAATGGAAGGGGAGAGTGAGTGGGAAAGGGGAGGGATGCGGGTGGCAGAGACGATATGGGGGGGGAAGCCATTGTAATCCATAAGCCGTACTTTGGAAATTTATATTCATTAAATAAAAGTTAAAAAAAAAGTAAAAAAAAAAAAAGATTGAAGTTTGTGAACTCAAAAGGCTTCCATAGCCTTGGAAATTCATAACTAGAGCCTAGGGAGATTTCTGATGCCATAAACAAGAGTGTCAAATTGTTAAGTCAACAACAGGAGTCACTGTGTACTTACTCCTCATGTGGGATCTCTGTCCTTAATGTGTTGTCCAATGTGAAGTAATGCTATAACTAGTACTGAAACAGTATTTTACACTTTATGTTCTGTGTGGGTGCAAACTGATGAAATCTTTACTTATATACTAAATCAATCTTCTGTATATAAAGATAATTGAAAATGAATCTTGATGAGAATGGAATGGGAGAGGGAGCGGGAGAGGGAAGGGTGCAGGTGGGAGGGAAGTTATGGGGGGAAAAAGCCATTGTAATCCATAAACTGTACTTTGGAAATTTATATTTAATAAATAAAAGTTTAAAAAAATAGCTAAAAAATTTTATACACCTTGAGATAAATTTAACCAAAAGTGTGAAATATCTCCACAATTAAACCTAAAAAACACTAATGAAAGAACTTGAATACATAAAATAGAGAAAAAAAGCTCTTAAGTTGATGGATTAGAAGAATTAATATCATGAAAATGCCCATGCTACCCAAAGCAATTTATACATTCAATCAATAAAGGTCCCAGTCAAAATCCTAAGGATATTCTTTACATATCTAGAAAAACTAATCCTAAAATTGACAAAGCAACACAAAAGACACTGAACAACCAAGCAATCTTAAACAATAAAATAAAAGGCAGAGCTATCACAATGCCAGATTTCAAGACTTAGTATTGGGATGTTTTCATAATAGCCTAGTACTGACAGAAAAATAGACACATACATAATGAACAGAATAGAAACCCCAGAAATTTACCCACACAGATACAACCAACTAATCTTTGCAAATGAGTTAAAATCATTCCCTGGAGAAAGAGTTGCCTCCTCAACAAAGTATGCTGGGAAAATTGGATTTTCACATGCAGAAATTTGAAGCAAGACCCCTCCTTTACACTCTACACAAAAATCAATGCACCACTTATCAATTATGTAAACTTAAGACCTGAAACCATCTACTTAGTAGAGTGTATGATTGAGTTCTCCATTCCGTGTTAGCTTGGAAGACTACTTTTGGCTCCTAGAGGTCATTTTTAGGTCCTTGCCACATGAAGCAAACTGCAAGAAAAGCAGAACATCTGTCTTTTTCAGTTGTTTTTTGACTCCATTAAAGGACTCACATGATTGGTTCAGGTTCAAGATAATATCTTTTTCAATTCATCCAATACCAGTTGATTTGGGACCTTGACCGTATCATAATCACATGGTCTTCTCAGACTAGTGGGAAGAGATTACACAAGGTATATGTAATAGCGGGTGGAAATCATGATGGTGTTCTTAGAAATTTGCCTAACATAAATATCAAGCCAGAAATTCAGAGCATGGAAAAATAACACTATGTGATTGTGGTCTTCACAAGATCACTCAGATCTCTTTGATATATAATAGATTATAGGAGGACAAAAATGGTAGTAGGTAGATAAATTAGGAGAACATTGCCATGGTGCAGGCTAATGATAATGAGAAGAGGTGTTATTTAGAATGATTGGGGTAATTCAAAAATGTTTTAGTAAAACAAACTTAAAAGTTTATTTTGGAACAAAAATTACTGAATTCCATTACAGTCTTTTTACAATACATATTTCCATGAACTTTCTGAAGTCCCCTTATATTTGAAGACAGAGCCAGTAGGGCTTATCTGTATATTGGCTATGGGTGCCACGATGAGTGGGCACAGTGCTCTGCCATTCATAAAATCCAAACTTTCACTTTTCCTGATCTCCTAGAAACAACTGTCCATGCAGCAACCTGCCTTTCTCTCCGCTTTTCTGGACAAAGGCTCTGTGACCCTCTAGGAGTTACCCTTCCTACATCTCAGCCTCCTCCAGGACCTTGCTCTTACACTGACCCTACTTAATTCTATTGAATGTAGACTCTATCACTTTACCTTGACATGGCTGTTCCTTCTGAACAGAAAACTCTTCTGTCAGCCCTCTGCCAAGGTAACTTCTCTTCTTTTAGGTTTCAGCTTAATCCTATTTCTCAGGGAGCCTGGAGAAGGCTCCTTGATTATGACATGCAAAGAGCTCTATGGCTGGCCTTGTGCAAGTTTCTATTTCCTTGTACAATTTCATTGATAAATGTTTTCCTTCTGTTTTGGACTCAGCTCTGTCAAGGTGGGAAACCTATATATTGCTCATGTTACCACCCAATACAGTCTCTAACAAGTAATAATCCTTCAATGTCTGTTAAATGAATAAATGAGAAATTTACAAACTTGCCTTCTCTGGGAGTCCTATCTAATCCTTTCAATGACCCAGAACTTACAAAACTCAACCTGAATAAGAGTGTAACAGTTAGGGCATGGAAGGGAGAGATAAAGCCTGATTATACTCCCAGCCCATACCCCTACATGATGATAAAACTAAGCTTTTAGTTATTTCTCTGCCTACCTCTTGCCATCCCCCCACTTTTCTCCAAACTCAACACAACTGGATAATGAGAAAATATGAGGTTCTTTCACTGAAGAGCACAGTGTGGGAGAAACAGAGAGTATGTCTTTGGCCTACTTCAGACACAGCAGCAGCTAAAAGAGGCATTGCCCTATGAGGGTACCATTCATGTACCCTCCAAAACAGCCTGAGAATAGCTTTATGCCCATGCGTAGGTGCTGGTTTGGGTTACAGTTGCAAGTCAGTCTCTTTTCCAATTAAAGCTGTGGCAGATATCTCAGATTTTACCAGAGGTGCTGTAGTCATACATAAGAACAGAACTCACACTCTGCCCTCTGTGGAACAATAACCGAGCCATCTTCATTACTGAGGGACATGAAATTTTTCTTAATTCTTGAGTATATAGTAAGAGTATGAAAAGCTCTCTTTTGGTCAGCTGGCTTAGCTGGAGTCAGTTTTAATTAAATACTTTCTAATTCTAAATAGCCACCAAGGTTAAAAAAGGAAGGGTAGGGGTTAGTGTCACTTCATTTTGCAACACATAGTCTTCATAGTACAATTAATTTCATTTTTTTCTCTGCCATACTATAACAGCCATCATTTTTTTAATTTGAAAATCCCAATATTATTGGTCTTTTGCTTCCCCTACAACAATCATATGCATTTCTTTTTTCAAAATATACCCTTTCAGTGGCTGGTCCTGTGGCCTAGTGGGTAAAGCCATCACCTGCAAAATATACCCTTTTAGTATTTTTTTTTTTATTTAAGATAGTGATGGTGAAAGAGAGAAAGAAAGGAAGAAAGAGAAACATAACTGCTGGTTTAGTCCCCAAATGCCCACAAGAGCTGGAGTTGGGATGGGACTGAAGCTGGATTTGGAAATTCTATCCAGGTTTCCCCCATGGATGACAGGAACCCAGTCACTTGAGCCACTACCATTGCCTTCCAGGATCCACATTAGCAGGAAGCTGGAGTCAGAACCAACACTATGTGTGAAGCCCAGGCACTTGGATATGAGGCATGGACATCTCAATTGGCATATAAGCCACTAACCCAAATGTCTTCTCCAAAACACATTTCTTTAACTTGTCTTCATATCTCCTGTATTGAAAGCTTAACATTTTTGTTTTAATCCTTAGTAATTTAGAAAATACAGATTCCTTGAAAATACTACCAAAACAGACTATTGACAAAGCTGATTTTGTTAATTTCAAAGGTAGGAGAGAGCATTATCTTGATAGAATGTTGGTAGTATCTTAGAGGATAGAGGATACAGTTGGAATGTTTATGAAATTCAGAGTGTAGTTTTAGGTGGATTTTTCATTCTGCAAGCTTCATTAATTTGGTAAGGTCCAACTCAAACAGTTTAGGTTTGGAGAACACAAGGTAGAGAGCTTGAGGCAAGGATTCAAATATTAAAATGAGAAGAACAGTTTGATATTAGCTATTGAAAAGTTGAATGACTGATGTTCAATGTTTTGGGGAATAGAATTTCCTGAAATAAACAATACAGTCATTTGCAAATTTTATGATCATGATGATGTTTGCTGGAATACTAAAGTGATAGTAATGAATGTCACTGAATTGCACAGTTTTTCTAAAGTGGAGAGTAAGCTGTGATGGCATGATGCCTCTGGTTCTCACATGCATATGCAGTATGGTATCTTGAAGATACTGTGGCTGTGTATCATGATATAATGTAAATTATGATATTTCAGGTGAGGGTATCAGTGACAGAGTATGAATGTATGTTTACACACACACACACACACACACACACAATTTGTGTAACTCGCTTCCTCCTATGCCTAACTCACATAAAATTCTGAACAGAAATGGATTCTGCAATTTCTATAACATGCTTTTTCCATTTCTGTATTTATAATCCAGGTATAATCAAATAGAGAATATAATTTTTGGTGAGTTCTGCAATATTGCTGAAAAATAGAGAAATGTTATCTGTCTCAGAAAACAAACCAACTCTTTCAAATGCTGTGTAATTTCCTTTCTTATGATAAATGCTTCAATGGAAAATAGACATAAGAAATTTATTTTTGCATAGAATATGTATCAGGGCAAAAGTGTGAATGTATGAGCTATGTGAAAGGAAAACTCACTGTCAGGGCTGCTGAGTACTAGATTTCATATTTTGTTATAATTCCCAAAGGATTGAAAGACATGCTAATAGAGCAATGTCTACACAGAAAGTGGAGGATATGGGCAAATAAACAAATAACTAATTCTGTGTGTTCAAAAATAGTTACGATACTTGATTCAATTAAGATTAAGGATGCCAACAGCAAGCTAATGACTACAGCTTAAAAAAATTAAACAACTCCAATAAGGCCAAGTATTTTAAGCAGTATTTTCACCCAGTGCACTCTGTTCTTTCCACTATGTCCTACCCCGTCTCTAGAGATTTCTTAAAATGTCACTTGCTTGCTAGAGTGAAGTGTCTAGTTCACTGATTAATTCATCATATTTTTCTGCATTGTAGTACAGCCTAACTTTCTGAAATAATGCACTCTGATATGGTGTTTTCTTGCTAATGTAATTACTACATTCATAGGCTTAATTCACCACTAATCATAATATCCAACAAGTAAAAAGTATGAAGACCTCAATTCCACAGAAGCCTAAACGAGGACAAAAAACAGCAATTATATATCAAAATTCACTCGCCTCCAAAATGTCATTCAAGGCACCTTACTGCCTATCACTTTGTGGCAATGACCACAAGGTGTCTACTTTATTTTGAATCAGACAGTCTAGTACAACTCCTTATAAACTTTAGGATGAATGATAAAATACTTTTAACACTAAAAGATCATGGATGATCACCTAAATAATTTACTTGCTTAATACATTAATGATTTTCCTTAAGACTGTTCTGGATGATATAATATCAAAGAGACTTCACCATGACATCAGTCAGAACTACTGCACATGTATAAATCTGCACTGTGATTTTTTTTGGAGTACACAGTTATTTATCAGAATGCACTGGTGGTGTTGCACACAGAAATATCCATAATTACATTTGATAAGGGCTCGGATTGTTCCAGCCCATATTTGTAAGGCTCATTTTTTCCTTCCAATGCTCCTAAAATCCTTACTGTTCTTGAGTGATGTAATATTACCTTATGCTTCCAGAAGATCTCTTAATTACGTTGCTCCAGAATACATGTTCTGTTTTGTTAAATTAGCGAACAAAATAGAACATTAGATTCTACAGGCAAGAGTTTTGCAAAGACACTTAAAAAGTTGTAGGTAAATGACTGTGAGGGAATTTCCAGGCAGAATTAACCCAGAAAGAAGGAGAAAATTTAATCTATGGGGCTTATGTTTTCATTATTTTTTTCATGCTATTTCACTGTCATTTCCTACTGCTCCTCTTTGAAACTCACTTTGTCTTCACATGGGCATGAATTCTTTCATCTCAGAATTCTGGGAATAGCAACCTCTATATTCATTTACATAAATACTCCAAACCTTTATTTCTAACTACGAATATATCATTTGCCTATGACTTCAGTGATATAACCAACTTTTATTGAAATACCTGGGTTTTCTTCTTTCTGTTCTATTTAGTGAATGTACTTCTTTAAAAGAAGAGAGAATAACAGACACTTTTTGTTTTGATCATACTTCTCCTTAGATCTATTGAAAAATATTCTAGACTAAAAAACTTGGGGCCTCATTGTTCAAGAATAACTAGCTCCAGAAATAGTCTTTGGAAGGCAGTTATAGGAAGAGTGAGCAGAGTGTCTTGGGATTTGCTCCCTTCCCCAATTCCATCACTATCATCACCCTGCAAGCCCAGGGTCGTCTTCAGATTGTAAATATGTGTTCCATTCCGCTTCAGACAATGGAGTAGATGTACTGTCACACATCCTCTAGCTATGTGCAACTGAAAATCTTGAACACACATAAAAATGATATAAGCTGGCTTTGAATGCAGGAGAAACATGGCAGTGAGTTCTGTGTTTCAATGCACCATAATTAAGATAAGTAAGTACTCCACATGGTTAAATATTTGGACTCTACATCTGTTTACTACTATGAAGTTACAATGATATATTTTCACATTTCTAATTGGCACATAAAATTATACATAAAATGTTTCAATACATGCATACACTGTAACATGTATAATAATGGTGGATATATCTCCTCAAACATTTATCATTTCTCTATGGTGAAAACATTGAAATCCCTTTTTCTTTTTTTTTTTTTTTTTTCAAAAAATACATTGGGAGGCTGGGTGTTTAGTACTGTAGCTAAGACACTGCTTGGGGGGGGGGGCAGTGCTATGGCGTAGTAGGTAAAGCCATTGCTTGCAGTGCAAGTATCCCATATGGGCACCAGTTCGAGTCCTGGCTGCTTCACTTCTGATGCAGCTCTCTGCTATGGCCTGGGAAAGCAGTAGAAGATGGCCAAAATCTTTGGGCCCCTGCACCCACGTGGGAGACCCAGAAGATGCTCCTGTTTCCTCACTTCGGATCAGTGCAACTCTGGCCATTGTGGCCAACTGGGCAGTGAACCAGAGGATGGAAGACCTCTCTGTCTTCTTCTCCTTATTTATATAACTCTGATTTTCAAATAAAATAAATATTCTTAAAAAAAAAAAAAGACACTGCTTGGGATATCTGCATCTCCTATTAGAGTGCCAGGTTTGATTTAGCTCTACATCTGATCCAGCTTCCTGCTAATTTGTACCCTGGAAGGCAGCACATTATGATTCAAGTACTTAGTTCTCTACCACCCATGTGGCAAACCAGGATGGATCTCCTGGCTCCTGACTTCAGCCTGGTCCAGCCCCTGCCTGTGGTGGGCATTTGAGGAGCAGATAAGATCCCTCTCTCTTTCTCTCAGGCTCACACTTCATTTCAAATAAAATGAAACATACATAAATATTTTTAAAAGAATAATATAAACAATGCCATCACTCTCTATAGGGAACTTACTGTGCAGTATAATACCAGAACATCTTACTTAAATTTCTCATTTTTTCCTTAGAAGAGACTCTTAGGAGTTGAATTATAAGTGAATAAATTGTTTTAAAGTTCTTGATTATAACCTGATTGTCAAAAAGTTATGTACACTCCCACAGTAGGATAGGAAAACTAGTCTCTAAAATGTAACCTTTGCACATTAAAAATGTGAAACTGGTAAATTCTAAATTATCTTGATATTTTAAGTAGTATATCTTTTAGGATTAATTATGTTGAACATTTAAAATTTTAGTTGATCACAATTTGTGGAGAAATTGTGTATTTATAATCTTGCCTTCAAGTATATTCAACTTTTTGTTTCTTGAGATTTATTTATTTGAAATGCAGAATTACAGAGACAGAGGGAAAGGCAGAATGAGAGAGATCTTCCATTTGATGGTTCACTTCCCAAATGGCTGCAACAGCAGGGATGGGCCAGGCTGAAGCCAGGAACCAGGAGCTTCATCGGGGTCTCCCACATGCATGCAGGGTCTCAAGCACTTGGGCCATCTTCCACTGCTTTCCTAGACATATCAGCAGTGAGCTGGATCGGCAGTGAAGCAGTCAGGACTGGAAGCAGTACCCATATGGGATGCCAGCACTGCAGGGGGTGCTTACCTGATGGTACCACAGTGCTGGTCCCTATATTCTGCTTTCCTATTGGCTTGTAAGTACCCTTTATGTATTTAAGAGATCCTATTGGTTCTTTATTTGTTGTTAATTTATTTTTACTAATTAGTGATATCTTTTTAAAATTGTCTTTATTATGTTACTTTTTATTACCTAATAATGCGATTCTGATGCTAACTTTAATATTACAGAAGTGAATAATATAAAAGATCTTTCTGTAATTTCACCCCATACTGTCTTATCTGATCACTGTGAACAATTTGGTATACATTGTTTTAGATTTTACTCAGATGTGGGATTTTGCTTTTCATGTTTTGTTGTAACCCATTCTTAACACCATAAACATCAAGAGGAACTCAAGGGAACTTACTACAAAGCAGTTTGGGAAGAAATTTGTGTGTGTGTGTGTGTGTGTGTGTGTGGCTATGTATTCACTTTTCATGTTAATAATAAAGGTATATATTATTTGACTAAAAAAGCTGATGTATTGATTTTATTTCCTACACACTCTCTCAAATAAATAAAATGAACATATTCTTTTCAAAACAATTTTTGTCCTTTTCATTTGAGACTCAAATTGTCAGAAAGACAGAGTTCTCATTTCTGGATACCAGTGTAGACTGACGCTGTGCGCCAGAAATCCAACCCAACTCTTCTGTGTGAGTGGCAAGAAGCCCACGACTTGAACCATTACCTGCTGCCATCCAGAGTCCACATTAGCAGAAAGCTGGAATGGGAAGCCAGAACTGAGACTCAAACCCAGGAACTTCTGACATGGGAATTGGGAGTCTCAAATGGCTGGCATCCAGCTCTGAATATTATTCTTGATATAAATATGTCTTCATGGAGCTATGTTTGGGGTCCATGAAACTGGAAGTGGGTGACACCATTCAGATTATTTTCTTCCTATTTCATAATGAGTACCTAATACCATAAGACATTCTTCCTTCTCAAAAACTCCAGGTAAACTTATTCATATCATTAGCTGAATTTTATGGGAAAAAATTAGAATATTGTCCAGTTTGTGGTGATATATTTTATATTTCCTTATTAATACGTACATTTTTATTTTTTATTTTCATCTTTATTTTTTCCTCTCAGACATAAATGGCCAAAAGACTGATCTAATGTCCAATGTACTGTTCACTCTCAAAAACCAGCAGTGTATGGATTTTTTAGCTGTGGTGGTGGTTACAGTCATTCTTATTCATTAGTGCTTTATCACTTTTGGTTCTTTAATATTTTGATCTTTTTTGATAGAAATATTTTTATTGTAATTGTGGTGATAATTACATGACTATACATAACTACCCAAATTAATCTCTACACTTTAAATGAACAAATCTTATAGCAACAGTAGCCTCCCCTCCCCTCTTCTCTCCTTCCCTCCTCTCCTCTTCCCTCCTCTCCTCTCCTCTCCTCTCCTCTCCTCTCCTTTCTTTCCCTTCCCTTCCCTTCCCTTCCCTTCCCTTCCCTTCCCTTCCCTTCCCTTCCCTTCCCTTCCCTTCCCTTCCCTTTCCTTTCCTTTCCTTTCCTTTCCTTTCCTTTCCTTTCCTTTCCTTTCCTTTCCTTTCCTTTCCTTTCCTTTCCTTTCCTTTTTAATTCCTATTTGGTATACATTGTGCTACCTGTTTCTGTGTATTTATGTCAATTTTGGCAAATTTTCAGACATTGTTGACTACCTTCCCCCCATCAATTCCATCTAGAACTCCAACTAAATGCATGTTTAACTTTTTCTTCTTAGTCATGGGACCCACCTCTTAATTTTTCTTTTATATTTTCTACCTCCAACTTTCACTATTCCATTTGAGTTATTTTTTTAGATCCCTCTTACCAATTTTCTCTTCAGCTCTACATATCATTTAACTCATTAACTGATTTAAATTACTATGATTTTTCTCTCCAATGACTAGAAATGATCATTTCTAGTATTTTTTAACTCCTAACTGATCTGTTTTCAATTCATCTTACATTTCTTTAAATATTTTTATATGGTTGCTTCATACCCCAATCTTGATCATTTCAGTACCTGTCACTCATAGGCACTGAATCTGTTTGTTCCTGTTGGCTTTTCTGGTGACTTTTCTTCATTTGCGTCTGGAATTTTCTTTTACATTTTTTTAGTAAATATAAATTTCCAAAGTACAGTTTATGGATTACAACGCCCCCCTTCAATAACTTCCCTCCCATCTCCCACTACCTCTCCCATTCCATTCACATCAATATTCATTTTCAATTATCTTTATATACAGAAGATCGATTTAGTATATATTAAGTAAAGATTTCATCAGTTTGCACCCACACAGCAACACGAATTGTAAGATACTGTTCCAGTACTAGTTATAGCATTAATTCACATTGGACAACACATTAAAGACAGAGATCCAAAATGAGAAGTAAGTACACAGTGACTCCTGTTGTTGACTTAACAATTTGACACTCTTGTTTATGGCATCAGAAATCTCCCTAGGCTCTAGTTATGAGTTTCCAAGGCTATGGAAGCCTTTCAAGTTCACAGACTTCGAACTTATTCAGACAGAGTCATAGCCAAAGTGGAAGTTCTCTCCTCCCTTCAGAGAAAGGTACCTCCTTCTTTGATGGCCCCATTCTTTCCATTGTGATCTCACTCACAGAGATCTTTCATTTAGTTTTTTTTTTTCCCCCAGAGTGTCTTGGCTTTCCATGCCTGAAATACTCTCATGGGCATTTCAGCCGGATCTGCATGCCTTAAGGGCTGATTCTGAGGCCAGAGTGCTGTTTAGGACATCTGCCCTTCTATGGGTCTGCTGTGTATCTCACTTCCCATGTTGGATTGTTCTCTCCCCGTTTTGTTTTGTTTTGTTTTGTTTGTTTTTTTTTTTTTTTTTTTTTTTTTTGACAGGCAGAGTGGACAGTGAGAGAGAGAGACAGAGAGAAAGGTCTTCCTTTACCGTTGGTTCACCCTCCAATGGCCACCACTGCTGGCGCCTTGCAACCGGCGCACTGCACCGATCCGATGGCAGGAGCCAGGTACTTCTCCTGGTCTCCCATGGGGTGCAGGGCCCAAGGACTTGGGCCATCCTCCACTGCACTCCCTGGCCACAGCAGAGAGCTGGCCTGGAAGAGGGGCAACCGGGACAGAACCCGTGCCCCGACCGGGACTAGAACCCGGTGTGACGGCGCCACAAGGCGGAGGATTAGCCTAGTGAGCCGCGGCGCCAGCCTCTCCCTTTTTTATTCTATCAGCTAGTATTTGCAGATACTATTCTTATTTATGTGATCCCTTTGGTTCTTAGTCCTATCATTATGATCAATTGTGAACATAAATTGATCACTTGGACTAGTGAGATGGCATTGGTACATGCCACCTTGATGGGATTGAATTCGAATCCCCTGATATGTTTCTAACTCTACCGTTTGAGGTAAGTCAGCTTGAGCATGTCCCAAATTGCACATCTCTTCCCTCTCTTATTCCCACTCTTATATTTAACAGTGATCACTTTTCAGTTACGTTTCAGCACTTAAGAATAATTGTGTATTGATTACAGTATTCAACCAAAAGTATTAAGTAGAACAAACAAAGAAAAATACTAAGAGGGATAACATAAAAAAATATTTTTTTTAAACTTTTATTTAATGAATATAAATTTCCAAAGTACAGCTTATGGATTACAATGGCTTCCCCCCCATAACGTCCCTCCCACCCACAACCCTCCCATCTCCCACTCCCTCTCCCCTTCCATTCACACAAGATTCATTTTCGATTCTCTTTGTATACAGAAGATCCATTTAGCATACATTAAGTAAAGATTTTAACAGTTTGCTCCCACACAGAAACATAAAGTGAAAAATACTGTTTGAGTACTAGTTCTAGCATTAAATCTCAATGTACAGCACACTAAGGACAAAGATCCTACATGAGGAGTAAGTGCACAGTGACTCCTGTTGTTGACTTAACAAATTGACACTCTTGTTTATGGCATCAGTAATCACCCTATCTTACTTCCATTGCTTAATATACTTCCTCTTCATTAACACAGCATGTTTAACTGTAACGTTTCCTGTGGCTTACAGGTTTGGCAATGCTTTGTAGATTTCACATATTTCATCTTCATTTACCTTAATTTCAAAATGCCTTTTATGTAATTTCTAGTTTAAGACTCATTAGAAAGTAGTTATTATTATTATATTTTTAGGTGATTGTATTTTGAGAAATGTTACCACAATATGTAGGATTTTTTTAATTATGGAATTCAGCTAACTGTCTAGTCTGATTGTTACATCATTTTGTCTAATACATCATCAGTTTTTGCATACTTCCCATGAACAAATTAAAATAATGTGTGTTCTTTGGTTTGAAGTGCAATCTGTCTAGGCTAATTCTTCTATTCCTTTTATGTTTGTCAGCATCAGCCACAAAATTCTAAAAGATATATATTAAAGTTTTCTGACTATGGTTTCTTTGAATTCTGCCCATATTCCAGAGACATTGATAGATAGATAGATGATAGATATACTGATAAATAAGTAATATCAAGGGATGTATGCCTCAATGATCATGCCTTATTTTTGAAGCCAAACATCTTCCTATGATCTAAACCATCACATTTCAATTTTATTGTTTATCACTGTGTTACTTGGTATCATTGTAGACATAAGACATGGATTCAAGTTGTTTTCAACATTGCTGTGATAACTTTAGGCTATTTATGTAAATTCTTTGAGTTTTAGTTTCTCCATTTGCAAAACCTGGGTAATAAAATTCCATTCTACCTTCATAGTTTGTCAGAAGTAGCAAATCAACGTCAATAATGTAAAGCTAGTTTTTGCAAAGTAGATTTTTCCAAAATTGAATACTTTTGCCATTTTCATTATTGCTCACTAATAGGTTAAAACCCTATGGCTTATATTTTTATGGTTCTAACTGGCTGGATAAAAAATCTTAAATCTAGGGCTGGCACTGTGACACAGCAGGTAAAGCTTCCGCCTGTGCTCCAGTGTCCCATATGGGTGCTGGTTCTATGCCTGGCTGCTCCATTTCTGATCCAGCTCCATGTTAGTGTGCCTGGTGTGCCTGGGAGGGCAGAGGAGGATGGAGGAGGGCAGAGAGGATGCTTTGGACCCTGCACTATGAGGCAGACCTGAAGGAGGCTCCTGGCTCTTGGCTTCAGTCTGGCCCAGCCCTAGCTGTTGTGGCCACTTGGGGAGTTAATCAGCAGATGAAAGTCTGTCTGTCTGTCTGTCTCTCTCTCTTCTTTAAAAATGTTAAATCTAAAGTCTGAGGAAAATTTTCAAAATTCATGTTTGCTATGAGATTGGATGAAAAGCAGTAAAAGCATTCCACTTAATTTTTCATTTAAAGCTCACTTGTAATGGATACTAACACCTGAGATTTGTCAAAAAGTTATTTTGGGGTAAATTTAAAAAGTTTTCTCAAAAACTAAAAAAGAAAGCTAGATAGAAGAAAGAAGGATGAGAGGGAGGAGTAGAGGGAGGGGGAAGGGAAAATCATTATGTCCTCAGACTTGTACCCACAAATCATATTTAATCTCTTAAAATTATTTAAAATTAAAATACCAGGGGATTCCAATTCAATCCCATCAAGGTGGCATGTGCCAATGCCATCTCACTATTCCAAGTGATCAATTTCAGTTCACAATTGATCATAATGAAAGGACTAAGAGTCAAAGGGAGCACATAAACAAGTCTAGTATCTGCTAACACTAACCGATAGAATAAATAAAGGGGAGAGTGATCCAACATGGGAAGTGAGATACTCAGCAGACTCATAGAATGGCGGATGTCCTAAATAGCACTCTGGCCTCAGAATCAGCCCTAAAGGCACTCGGATCTGGCTGAAAAGCCCATGAGAGTATTTCAGGCATGGAAAGCCAAGACACTCTGGCAAAAAGATCTCTGTGAGTGAGATCCCAGTGGAAAGAACAGGTCTTCAAAGAGGGAGGTGCCTTTCTCTGAAAGGGAGGAGAGAACCTCCACTTTGACTATGACCGTGTCTAAACAAGATAAGAGTCAGAGAACTCAAGGGGCTTCCATAGCCTTGGAAACTCATGACTGGTGCATAGGGAGATTACTGATGCCATAAACAGGAGTGTCAATTTGTAAAGTCAACAACAGGAGTCACTGTGCACTTACTCCTCATGTAGGATCTCTGTCCTTAATGTGCTGTACACTGAGGCTTAATGCTATAACGAGTACTCAAACAGTATATTTCACTTTGTGTTTCTATGGGGGTGCAAACGATTGAAATCTTTACTTAATGTACACTAAACTGATCTTCTGTAAAAAAAAAAAAAAAAGAAAGAAAGAAATTATCAATTCCCAACTTGACTCTCACTGGGATTAAACATGACAATAGGTCTGATCTGATTTCATCATCATTTAAAAAAAAATCATCTATTATTTTTCACTTTATGTTTCTGTGTGGGAGCAAACTGTTGAAATCCTTACTTAAGGTATACTAAGCTGATCTTCTGTATATTAAGATAATCGAAAATGAATCTTGATGTGAATGGAAGGGGAGAGGGAGTGGGAAAGGGGAGGGTTGTGGGTGGGAGGGACGGTATGGGGGGGGAAGCCATTGTAACCCATGAGTCGTACTTTGGAAATTTATATTCATTAAATAAAAGATAAAAAAAATTATTTAAAATTAAAATGAAATTAAAATTATCTTATGCAGCTTTTTTTTATTCACTAGAGTTATTTTATTCACCAAAGTTTTAGGAACAAAGAGATGAAATGTCATTTTTGCATTTTGGAATAAATCCTGTTTTTCATAGTTTGAGCATTGAATGTGAATCCTCTTCAAAGTTCATTCCCTCCCCTAAATTAACTTGACTGTGTTTACTTTAGAACATTATGCTCTTATATGAGAGTCAAGGGGGCATATGGTCCCTTTATTGGAAAATAAAGAACAGATGTGTGGTTTAGATAAGTACACATAAACATGTGAAGGTCAATGGCAGGTGACTCATCACTTTCACCATGCTGTGGAAGGGATATGAATAATTTCCTTGGAGGAAATATAATCCTTGACACGGTCACATCAAAGAAACCATTATTTCATTTATTTTACTAGATAAGCATAAAAGGATCTAGTATTTCTTCTTTGAGTCATTAATAATTCTCTGGGAATTCAGAGTTGAATTCCAGCAAACATACTCAGAGTCCAAGTACTTAACACATATGTTGACATAGACCCATGTTAATCAAGAACAGGATCTTCTTAAATATATATTCCCTTTAATTTATTTGAATACTTAATTTATTGTTCATCAGAAGACTGGGTACTTAGCTTAACAGGATGTTTTATTTGTTTTTAGATAGCAAAACCCTTTATTGGAGTGCCTTGAAACAGAAACAGAGCATCTAATCTTTAATAGGAGAAAGAATGACACCACCATTAGAAAATTTGGGAATCTCTTCCATTCTTTTGTCTTCCTTTGCTTTAAGTTTTAACTTTTATCAGCTCAACAGTTGTCTGGATGAGAGAGTAAATCTGAAAACTGAAGGGCTGGGGCCCACATTGTGGCACAGCTGGCCAACCAGCCACCAGCCATGCTGCTTTCCAGATTCGAGCACACATTTGAGTCCTAACTACTCTGCTTCTGATCTGATTCCCTGCTGATGGTCCTGGGAAAGCCTGGAGGGATGGGCCAAGTGCTTGGGCTCCTGCACCTGTGAGGGCAACCAGGAAGAAGCTCCTAGCTCCAGCCCTGGCTGTTGCACCCTTTTGGGGAGTGAACTGGTGGATGGAAGATTCATATTTTTTCTCTCTCTGGCTCTGCCTTTCAAATAAACAAACATTGAAAAAACATGAAGAGCTGCACTCCTCTTGTCTTCAGAGATGATCACATTAGCCTTCCTGAGACCAATTCATGTCTGTCTCCCCTGCGTTTATTTGCATGCCTGCTGGAAAGCCATTTCAGACTCTGAACCCTTGGACCCAGACTTCACAAACATGTTCCTTATTAGTTCCTCCTGTACTAACTTCTAACTGCCCTGAACAATAATATAAGCATAGAAAAATTCATCTATTTTAGATTCATTTATTCACCTCTCATTAAGGTATGTCTTTATTAAGAAGCCACCACTTAACTATAAAATATGTGCTGAGAGTCCTGTTAGGCACGTAGTGAAGCAGTGTTGTTTGAAACCTGGAGAATCTCAGATTACAGTGAAAGAGCAATGTGCACAGATTGTGAGGGCATTTCAAACAGTTTGTGAAAAACAACAAGTGGTATTACAATGTTTATTTTGAAAACCATGAACTTTTTTTCATAATGTCAACTTTTTAAAGATCCTTCATATACAAGGGGTTTCAAATGTTTTGCAAGAAAATAAAGTTATCTTTTAATTCCATCTTCCATGAGCTCTTTGAAGTACCCCTGGATTATAAAATGATGTGATAAGGGACAAAACACATGTATTTTCTGGCATGAAGTGAACACCATAGAAGGAATGCAGACTTGTATCAGGTTTGTCACTCTTGTGACCTTGTGGCACTTGTGGCACTGCTGTGACGACTGTGGCACTTGGTGGATAGGTGACGGATGTTTAGAAAGAAGGAAGGAAGTGAGGAAGGAGGGTGGAAGGGGGATAGAGGGAGGTATGCAAGAAATGAGTTCAGGAAGGCTTTGCAGAAAAAGGGTTTATAAAACAGAGATCATTTAATATGGATAGCTTGGTACAGAAAAATTAAAGAGCGTTAGCATGTTCAGGTCCCAGGCAAGTAGGTTTAGTGATGGAGCAGAATATTTGTGCTTAAATGACAGAGAATGAAATTTTGAGAGGTTAAAAGAAACTTCAAGATGAAAGGGTTTCGTGCATAACTAAGAAATGTGGTCTTGGTAAGTAATTTAAACATGCTGAAAGATGTTAAGTAGGCTCTTGACATGAGCTGATCTGTCAGGTGAGGGAAGGACGGAGCTACAGTGAATCAAATTATTGGGGGTTGTGGCAACAGGGTGGTTTAAAATTACACTCCTGAATGCAGATTGCTAAGAAATTCACTTTCTCCTTTCAGAATTCCATAAGGCCTCCTTTAATCTCAAAAAAATGTATAGCAGAATAGTGAGGACCAATAGTCCTGGAGCCAGGCTGCCTCAGCTTGAATCCTGGGTCTGACTCTCACCAGTTCTGTGACACCGGAAAGTTTGCTTAGCCCCTTTGGGCTCAATTTTCCTATCTGAAAATGGGAATGAGCATAATAGTGCTTGCATTGTAAAGTTGTTCATTATGGGGATCAAATGAGTTAGTCTGGAAAGTACTTAAAAAAGTGGCAGAGACAGGGAGGGGGAGAGAGAGAGAGAGAGAGACAGACCCCATCCACTGATTTACTCCCTAAATCCCATAAGAGCCAGAGCCGGCCTGGGAATACCATACAGCTCTCAGAGGCTCCCTTGGTTGAGTCATCACCGCTGCTTCTCAGGATCTGCATTAGGAGGAAGCTGGAGTCAAGAGCCAGAGCTGGGAATTAAATCCAAGCATTGCTGAGTGAGATGTGGACGTCTTAACTAGTAGGCGAAACATCTGCCCCCTGATGGACTTTTGGAAGATTCCTTTTGGTTCTCACTTTTTTTCTTTTTCACCAAAATAAACTTACCTCTTAATTCCATCTTCCATGAGCTTTTTGAAGTACTCTTCTACACTGATTCACACTATTTTTTCTAAAATTATGCACACAGCTTTTCATTTCTGTGAAACTATCCAAATGATTTCACTTTCTGTGAAGTTCAAGCTTTGTCTAGTTTTTACTCTAAAATATCTTTCTAAAATGAGTTGTAAAATAAATGAATCAGTAGAATTTGCAAAAATGAAGCTGTTGAAAATCATATTAAATACTTCCTCCGCACTGAAAATACAAAATACCCAGAGATTGTGTGAGAAATACCTTGTAGACAGAGTTGCCTGTGTGCAAAGAGGCACTCACCATCACCGGAGGAGGAATGTGGTGAGATGTTTTCATCATGTCAGCTTCTACCTGGCCACTCAGAAGGCTTCAAAAGCGCTTCCTGCAACTGCAAAAAGTTCAGTAACATGAAACCAAATCCTGCCTGAGGATTGCAAAGGACAAAAGCAGGCTAAGCAGCTACACAGAAGCAGAAGTAAGAGAAGCGACTGACATGCTGAGTTTAAAAAATGCATCAGAGCAAAGAAAAAACACTTGCCATGGCCAGGATAGAAATCACAGGTAGGGAAGGACCAGAGAGGCAGCACAGTAGGGAATTGGCTTCTATAACGAGAAGCAAAATTTTCTGAGGGACCTCAGCAGGAGAGATGATGAAGGGTTAGAGGGGCATTCCTTATGCGCATCAGGGGACATCCAGGGAGAGAGCTGCAATGGTCAGGAGGCACGTGCCCAGCCCCTATGTGAAAAAGTGGGGTTGAACCTGCCTGGCTCAGACCTAGCTCATGAGAGCAGAAACCCTCCCATCCCCCTCACTCCCTCTAGTCCAACACCAGAGCCCTCAGCATTAAAAGCTTAAGGAGCTAGAAGCAGACAATCAAAGCTGGAAGTACCCATGCCTCCCTCATTATCCCAGCAGAGGTAGGAAGCTTTAACTTCTATATATTAGATTGGACATTTTAGGGGCTGAAATGAGACCATTTTGTGGCTTAAAGTGATCTTAAGCCTTTGGCTTGCATTCTGAAATGCTCTGTAACCTCCTTTTTCATGCATGGGCAGAAGAATGTTTGATTTCACTGAGCAACTTAAGACACCAGCAAGAGAAGGAAATAAATTTGCTCTGTGAATTGCATCTTACACATTGTATTGTTCAAGGTACTGGTTACAATTTTTTAAAAACATTTTGTCTTCTGTTTTATTCATTGGCACATTTAACTCCAGACAAGCCAAAATGCTGTATCACTTTTCAGGGATTTTAATTCCAGACATTCTTTTCTTGCCTTCTTTCCCAACAGACACAAAAGCACTTGTCACATTCAGGACTTCAGACACCCCATTATTCTAACGAGGCCCACAAACCGTTTGATCAGCTTTTGTCTCCTGCCATTTTGGACAGATTTAAGTGAGTCTTTGAGTCCCTGAAATTGCTCCCCAAATTTTGAATAAATGTGCATATGAACTTCTTTTTCTGCTTGCAGATTTTACAGCTTTGCTAGTTTCTCAAGTGAGGAACAGAAGAAAAATAAATGCTAAAGCAAAATTCTGTCTTCCTTATTAAAAAATGTCCTCTCTTACTGAGGAGATAAATTAGAAATGTGCATACAAGTCAGTGCAAAATCAGAAAGGAGGCATGGTTTTCGGGGTTCCTTATCATTGCCCATGGCTCTCTTTTCTTTTCTTTGCTCTCATCTCTTGACCTCCAGTAATAGAAAATGTTGTTATCAGGCAATACTCGTTAGACCAATATTCTTTAGGCTAATGAGATATCCTTCCTCCGAACTTCTCATTTTAAGCATTAGGATTAAGCTCCCATAAATCAACTTCAAGATGTAGTAAGCCGGGGGGCAGAGGGGGAGTTGCATTATTAGTGAAGATTTTTAAACCTTTAAAATTGTACTAAGTAGATTGTGCCTAAGGCAGACCATAGAACACATTTCTGTTTACAGGTGCTATTAAAATACATGCACATTTATAATGTTTTAAAAGTATGCTTGTTCTTGCTCATTTCCTTATGAATCCTATGTGACATTCTGAGGTGCCAAGGGAAACTTAGCTTCTGGGACACTGCTTCACTTGCACACCTTGAACCTGACAAATCGCAGTGGTTACCTGATTTCTTGATTGTCGATCCCCAAAAATCCTCCCTTCTCTCTTGCCTGTTTGTTTTTCTGAAACTTCAACCCATTTGCTTCTTCCTTTAGCCCTTCTCTACAATTTAACTGATTTTCAGAATTGGAGCAGTCACCCTTGATAACGTTAGATTTTGAGTCAGATAATAACAGTTCTCAAAGGGCTTCAAGTTCCAATAGCTGACTATTTTCCCCTCACAGGCAGATAAAGGCTCTGACTTCCCCTCATTTAATAAACAGTAGCTAAACTTATTAGTTCTAATTTATAACTTTACATAAATATCAACAAATGCCTACTGATAAAGGGGAGAATTCCTAGAGGAAACAGAGTGGAATAGCTAAGTAGTAATTTATAGATTTCTAGATTTTTTTTTTCTGACTTGTCCTATCCCTCTCCTGGGGTATAAAATAACAGTGTTGAGAGTGCTCACTTTGCAGAAGTACAGAATCCCTCCACCTACAGAGAAAAATGTCTCTTCTGCTCCAGTGAAGATTCATTTCACGTCCACAGACAGACATCTCATGCTGACAGTGCATGCGGAAAATAAACAAAGAATAAAACTTAAGGTGAAAGTCTTGGAGGTGAGGAGGGAGTTCACTTTGAATGACGATCAAACTGTGAGACCCCCACTTTAATGTATTTTCAGAAAAAGTCCTTGGATTTTTTTAAAACTGTTTTTAAAAGATGATTCGGGGAAGTAATTCATGCTTTTACCACTCACCAGGTGATGGAATTGATAGGATTGGTGTAGGCAGACACAAGACTGAATGAAGAGAGGTCTTTAGAGCTACCTTGAGGTGTGGTATGCTGAAGTCCACCTGAGGTGCTTGAAGACCCACAGATAAAATCAGCTCACCTCCACAGTTATCTCTGCACCACCCACCTTTTGGCTGGTAGGCACAGTTTACCTGGCTCTTAGGGCAAGACCTTTGCAGGTAGCCTGGTCCCTCCCTTCCTATCTCTAGGCTAATGTTCTTTGTTAGCTTATTATATGTATTTAAGGTGCACAACATTTTAATACACATACAATAAATGTGTATTAATGTGATCATTTCATTAACATATCCTTCACCTTCAACACTTACCTCTTTTTATTTCGGGGAGAGCACCTTAATCTATTTTCTTAGCAAACTTCCAATATACATTTCAGTATTATTAACTGCAATTTCCCTACTGTATATTAAGGCTCCAGATTTAGCTTGTGTAACTTAACCTCTCTTTTTTCCTACTGTACTTCAGAAAATGATAGCATCTACTTTGTAAGGTGGTTTCTAATATCAATTTGGAAAACAGGGAGAGTAATAGGCTTTCAGGCCATCACATGGTAATCTGGGTATAAACACTCACCATCATGTACTGTTTAATAACGTTTAGCAGCTTTGTCAATTCTTAGTTAATTCATAGACTTCTTCCCATGCTTATGCAAGGCTATAAAGATTAGTATGCTTTGTATTTTTTTATTTTTCCACAGAAAAATTTATTTAAGGTATACAAGCTTTGTGAATTTCATAAAACAACTTTAGGAACATACTTATTCTTCCCACTGTACCCACTCTCCAACCAGCACATCCACCTTTCTTCCTCCTTCCTCTCCTATTCCCATTCTCATATTTTACTAAGATCTATTTTGAATTAACTTTATACACATGAGTAACTCTATACTAAGTTCAAAAAATAGTATGAAAACAAAAACTGTTCCTCAACAGTCAAGACAAGGGATGTTCAAAGTCATCACATCTCAAAGTGACAATTTCACTTCTATATATTACCATTTAAGTGCTCTCTTAGTTAGATCATGGAGAACATATGGTATTTGTCCTTCTGGGACTGGCTTATTTCACTAAGTATGATGTTTTCCAATTTTATCCATTTTGTAGCAAATGACAGGATTTCATTTTTTTTTACCATTGTGTAGTATTCTGTGGTGTACATATCACATATCTTCATCCAGTCTTCAACTGACAGACATTTGAGTTGAGTCCACATCTTAGCTATTATGAATTGAGCGGCAATAAACATCAGAGTATAAATAACAATTAAAATGCTGCTTTAATCTCCCTTGGGTAAATTCCCAGGAGTGGGACTGCTAGGTTGTATGGTAGGTTTATATTCAGATTTCTGAACTATCTACATATATCTTCCACAGTGACTGTGGTTACATTCCCACCAACAGTAGATTAGGCTATCATTTTGCCCACATCCTTGCTAGCATTTATTGTCTGTTGATTTCTGTATGAAAGCCATTTTAACAGGAGTGGGGTGAAATCTCATTGTGATTTTGATATGCATTTCCCTGATGGCTAGTGATCCTGCACATTTGTCATGTGTCTGCTGGCCATTTGGATTTCCTCTTTTGAAAAATGTCTGTTTAAGTCTTTTGCCCGTTTCTTAACTGGGTTGTTTATTTTGTTGTTGTTGAGTTTCTTGAGCTCCTTAATATTTTGGTTATTAATCCTTTCTCAGTTGCATAGTTTGCAAATAATTCTCCCATTCTTTCAGTTGCCTCTTCACTTTGATGAGTGGTTCTTTTGCAATGCAGAAGTTTTTCAATTTGATGTAATCCCAATTGTCAATTTTGGCTTTGGTTGCTTGTGTGTCTGGGGTCTTTTCCAAGAACCCTTTGCCTGTGCAAACGACTTTAGTGCTTCCTCAATGTTCTCTAATAACTTGAAGGTATCGGGTTGTAGATTTAGACCTTTGATTTATTTTGAGTGGATTTTTGTGTAGGGTGTAAGGTAGGGGTCTTGCTTCATACTTCTGCATGTGGAGATCCAGTTTTCCCAGCACCATTTGATGAAATGACTGCCCTTGCTCCAGGGATTGATTTTAGCTCCTTTGTAAAAGATAAGTTGGTTCTAGTTGTGTAATGTGATTTCTGGCCTTTCTATTCTATTCATTGGCCTATCCATCTCATTTTGTACCGGTATCAGGCTGTTTTGATTATAACTGCCCTGTAGTACATCTTGAAATCCATTATTGTGATGCCCCCAGCTTTGTTTTTGTAGTATAAGATTGCCTTAGCTATTCAGGGTCTCCTGTGTTTCCATATGAATTGCAGGATCATTTTTTCTATATTTGAGAAGAATGCCCTTGGTATTTTGATTGGTATTACACTGAATCCAAAAATTGCCTTTCTAGTATTGACATTTTGATGATACTGATTTTTCCAATGCATGAACATGTAACACTTTTCCATTTGTCTTACTCCATTTCTTTCTTGTCGCTCCCCCATTCGCGGAGGAACGACACTGGACCCTGTGCTGTTCTTTCTGCCCGGCTCTTTCCGGGTTAGCTGCTGGTCCCTCACTCGCGGAGGAACGACGCTGTCCCGGGTTAGCTGCTGGCCCCTCCACCTCCATGGAGGGGCGGCACCCCCCGCCACTTTCCCTGCTTCCGCGGAGGAGCGGCACACCGCTGGCCGGCTCTCTTGGGGGCTGCTCAGATGTTCCTCAGGTGTTCCTCTTAGATGTTCCTGGTGCACATTGTTTCTCTCCTCCTTTATAGTCCTCTTCCACCAATCCCAACTCTGCTACCCACACGCCGAGCACGCTGCTCTCCTCCAATCAGGAGCAGGATCAGCTCCTGCAGCTTATCAAACTGATGAGGCAGCTGCGTAGAGGTTGTTTGGTCTCTCTCTCAGCGCCATATTGTGGGAGATCAGATGCATAGAATTAGTCCTAGTTCCAGTAATTTAGTGTAGTCTCAGTTGCTCCCCACATTTCTTCAATGTTTTGTAATTCTTATTGTAGAGATATTTGATGTTGTGAATAGGATTGATCTTAGAAGTCCTTTCTCACCCATGCCATTTTCTGTGTATGCAAAGATTTTTTGTGTTGATTTTATGTCCTGTCACTTTAGCAAAATCTTCTGTGAGTTCCAATAGTCTCTCAGTGGAATCTTTTGGATCCCCTATATATAGAATCATGTCATCTACAAATCAGCATAGTTTGACTTCACAATTTGTATCACTTTGATTTCTTTTCTTGACTAATGACTTTGGAAAAACATCTAGGATTATATCAAATAACAATGGTGAGAATGGGCATCCTTGTCTGGTTTTTAATCATAGTGGGAATGCTTTCAACTTTTGCCCATTCAATAGGATGATGGCCATGGGTTTGTTATAAATTGCCTTTGTTGTATTGAGGAATCATCCTTCTATACCCAATTTACTTAAAGTATTCATCTTGAAAGGATGTTGTGTTTTATCAAGTGCTTTCTCTGCATCTATTGAGATAATCACATGGTTTTTGTTCTTCAGCTTGTTAATGTAATGTATCACTTTGGTGGATTTGTGAATGTTGAACCATCCCTGCATACCAGGGATGATTCCCAATTGGTCTGGGTGACTCTTTCTGATGTGTTGCTGGATTCAATTAGCTAATATTTTCTTGAGGATTTTTGCATCTATGTTCATCAGGGATATTGGTCTATAGTTCTCTTTCCTCTGTTGCATCATTTTCAGTTTTAGGTATTAAGGTGACGCAAAGCTTTGTAGAAGGAATCTAGGAGGATTTGCTCCATTTCAATAGTTTTGAATACCATGAGAAAAAGTGCAATTAGTCCTTTTTTAAATGTCTGATAAAATTCAACAGCGAAGTCACCCAGTCCTGGGATTTTCTTTCTTGAGAGGGTCAATTGAATTTTCATCTTAGTTATTGGTCTCTTTAGATCGCCTATGTCTTTGTGGCTCAATTTCAGTAAGTTTTATGTGTCCACGAATCTGTCCATCCTTCTAGGATTTCTGAATTTTTGGCATACAGCTCTTTGCAGTAATTTCTGATGATTCTTTTTATTTCTGTGGTGTCTGTTGTTAACTTTTTCATCTTTGATTTTATTGATTTGGGTCTTCTTTTTGTTGATTAGTTCGGCCAATGCTGTGTCATTTTTGTTTTTTGAAAAAAAAAAAAACTTCATTTCAGTGATCTTTTGTATTTTTTATTTCAATTTTGTTGATTTCTTCTCTAATTTTTTTTTTAAACTTTTATTTAATGCATATAAATTTCCAAAGTACGACTTATGGATTACAATGGCTTTCCCCCCATACCGTCCCTCCCAATAATTATTTTTCTCTCCTACTAGTGTGGTGGAATGAGAAGGCCATGCCAAGGTGGCCACTGGCAAGTGAGTGTCAGTTACTCAGGAATGGCTTTGAAACCCACCTGGCAACGGAGCCTGCCTGGCAACAGGCTGTGATTGGTTGGGACATAGACCGCCCCTTGACCAGATTGGCTGGTCTTGACTATATAAGATGTGGTTCCAACTGTAATAAACGAGTCTGCGGGCTGCTCGCCTCAAGCTTTCACCTGACTCCCGGGGTCTGTGTGGTGACTCCGTGCCTCTTGCCCCCACCACGCTGCTCCTCTCAGAAACGAATCCACTGCAACACTGTTGAGAAATCAACAGCAATACACTAGTTTTGCGTTTGGTTTGCTGTTGTTTTTCTAGATCCTTGAGAGGCAATGCTACCTCATTTATTTATATTAGTGCCTTTCCAATTTCTTGATGTAGGCACCAAATGCTATACATTTTTCTCTTAACAATGATTTTGCTGTATTCCATAGGTTTTTATATGTTGTATTGTCATCTGCATTTGATTTCAGAAATTTTTTGACTTCTCTTTTGATTTCTATGATCCACTGTTCATTCAGGAGCATGTTGTTTAGTCTCTCTGTGTTTGTATGTGTCCACACAGAGGGAGGAAAGAATGACAGAGGCACAGTGGAGGTGTGGTGAAAAAGGCGAATGGTGAGGCTAATGCCATACCTTCCCCTTTTCCCCGCAGACCAGGTAAGAAGCGAGGTTGTGAGTCCATGGAGCTGCGGTTAGCAGTCGGCAGGAGAGCTAGGCTAACTGTGTTTGAAATTCCAAGCAGGAAGAATAGGGGGTAGATGGAGAACTAGGGCACACCCTGCCCATCCACATTTTCCCCTCCCCCAACTGGACCTGCAGCCAGCTGGGAGAATCCATATTGTCTGCTTACATCTCCAAATGTAAACCAGATGCTACCACATTTGCCTCCCATGCACACCCATCGACTGCAGGGGCCACTTCATAATACTCCTGACCCAGGAATGAGGATTACATTTCAGAGTAATTTACTCCCACCACCACACAAGCTGTACAATGGTGAGAAGTTCTAAACATTGAAATCCCTAACTCATTTCGCACCCCAGAGCCTGGCCCAAATAGGCAGGGCTTAGTGCACCAGAGGTCTCCTATATGCCCCCATCACCATCCAGAAGTGAGCAGGACTTCCAGAGGCAAGGTTGCATATCCCCACTGACAACACACAGACACATAGCAGCTCATGGCAGAGGGAAATCTTGCCACAAGCACCAAGACATATATTAAAGATAAAAGCAACTGGAAATACCAAAAAAAGGGGGGGGAACTTTAATAAGAGTAAGGAAGACAGTATGTCCTACAAAGGAACATCACAGTTCCTCCTCAATAATAGAAGCTGAAGAAGAACAGATTAAGAATATGTCAGAAATGGAATTCAGAAAATTAATCATTAGATTAATTAGAAGTAATCAGAAACAAATTCATGATCTAAATGAAAAGTGTTCCCAAGAAATTGAGATATTGAAGAAAAGTCAGAATGAAATATTAGATATGAAGAATTCAATAGATCAAATAAAAATACAGTGGAAAGCCTCAATAGAATAAATGAAACAGAAGAAAGAACTAGAAGACAAATATCTGGAAATATCACAGTCAGACCAAACAAAAGAAGAAATCAGGAAACTGAAAAACACAGTTGGAGATCTGCAAGATTCTATCAAATGATCCAGCATAAGGATCCTTGGAATTCCAGAAGGCATCAAAACAGAGAAAGGATTCCAAGGCCCTCTTAATGAAATAAAACAGAGAATGTCCCCCATCTGGAGAAAGAGACATCCTCGTACAGGAAGTACACAGAACTCCTAATAGACACAACTAGATAAGATCCTCACCTTGACAATAGTGGCAAAGCTCTCCTCAGAAACTGTGCATAAGAGAAATGACAAATCATTTTCAGAGGAAGCCCAATTAAACTCACCTTGGACTTCTCATCACAAACCCTACAGGCAAGGAGAGAATGGCGAGACATACTCCAAGACCTAAGAGAAAAAACTGTCAACCCATAATACTGCGCTCTTCAAAATTCTCATTTATGAATGAAGGTGAAATAAGGATCTACCACAACTAACAGAAAGAATTTGTAACTACTTGCCCAGCCCTTCAAAAGATGTACAACGATGTGCTACACACAGAAACAGGAACATTATTACAAAGGTAGATGAGTAATAAAGGCCCTCCCAACAAAGAAAAGCCCAGAACCAGATGGCTTCCCTGCTGAATTCTACCAGACATCTAAAAAATAACTAACTCCAATTCTTCTCAAGCTATTCAAAAAAAATTGAAAGGGAAGGAATGCTCCCAAATTCTTTTTATGAAGCCACCATCACCTTGATCCCTATATCTGGAAAAGATGCAACAGAGAAAGAGAATTGCAGACCAATTTCCCTGAAGAACATAGATGCAAAAATCCTCAGCAAAATTTTGGCCAGTTGAATTCAACATCACATCAGACAGAACATTCATCCGGACCAAGAGGGATTTATGCCTGGTAGGGAGGGATAGTTCAACATTTGCAAATCAATCAATGTGATACATCACATTAACAAATGGAAGAACAAAAATCATGATTATCTCAATAGACACAGAGAAGGCATTTGATAAAATACAACACCATTTCATGATGAAAACTGTAAGCAAATTGGGTCTAGAAGGAACATTCCTCAACATAATCAAGACAATTTATGACAAACACACAACCATCATCATATTGAATGGGGAAAAGTTGAAAGCATTCTCACTGAGATCTGGAACCAGATAAGGATGCTTGCTCTCACCAGTGCTATTCAATATATTCCTGACAGTTTTAGCCAGAGCCATCAGGCAAGAAAAATAAATCAAAGGGATTCAAGTTGGTAAGGATGAATCAAACTATCCTTATTTGCAAATGATGTGATTATCTATATAGGACTCCAATAGGAGACTACTGGAACTCATAGAAGAGTTTGGTAAAATAGCAGGATATAAAATCAATACACAAAAAACAACAGTCTTTGTATACACAGACAATTCCATGGCTGAGAAAGAAATTCTAAGATCAATCCAATTCATAATTGCTACAAAAATTTAAATACTTGGGATAAATTTAACCAATAGGTCAAATATCTCTACAATGAGAATTACAAAACTTTAAAGAAATAGAAGAAGACACAAAAAAATTGAAAAAATATTCCAGGTTCATGGATTGGAAGAATCAATATCATCAAAATGTCCATTCTTCTGAAAATAATTTATAAAGTCAATGCAATACCAATCAAAATACCAAAGACGTTCTTTCATATCTAGAAAAAATGATGTTGAAATTCCTATGGAGACCTCAAGAGCTAAAACAATCATATACAACAAAAACAAAGCTGGAAGCGTCACAATACCAGATGTCAAGACATACTACAAGGCAGTTACAATCAAAGCAGCCTGATACTGGTACAAAAATAGATGGATAGGCCAATGGAACAGAATAGAAATGCCAGAAATCAACCCAAGCATCTACAACCAACTTATATTTGACCAAGGAGCTAAAACCATTCCCTGGAGCAATGTCAGCCTCTTCAACAAATGCTGCTGGGAAAACTGGATTTCCACATGCAAAAACAGGAAGCAGGACCCTCTACCTTACAGCTTACACAAAAATCCATTCAAAACAGATTAAAGACCTAAATCTATGACTCAATACCATCAAATTACTAGAGAACATTGGGGAAACCCTACAAGATATTGGCATTGGCAAAGAGTTCATGGAAAAGGCCCCAGAGGCACAGGCAAACAAAGCCAAAATGGGATTATATCAAATTTAGAAGCATGTGCACTGCAAAGAAATAGTTAGCAAAGTGAAGAGGCAGCTGACAGAATGAGAGAAATTATTTGCAAACCATGAAACTGATAAAGGATTAATAATCAGAATATATAAAGTGATTAAAAAACTCAACAGCAAAACAAACAACCCAGTCAAGAAATGGAAAAGGACTTAAACAGACATTTCTCAAAAGAGGAAATCAAATGGCCAACAGACACATGAAAAAATGCTCAGGATCACTAGCCATCAGATAAATGCAAATCAAAACCACAATGAAGTTTCACCTCGCCGCAGTTCGAATGGCTTTCATACAGAAATCAACAAACAACAAATGCTGGCAAGGAAGTGGGGGGAAAAGTACCCTAATCCACTGTTGGTGGGACTGCAAACTGATAAAACCACTATGGAAGACAGTATGGAGATACCTCAGAAATCTGAATATATTCCTACCATATGACCCAGCCATCCCACTCCTCGGAATTT
Organism: Oryctolagus cuniculus; assembly: GCF_964237555.1. Lineage (NCBI taxonomy): Eukaryota > Metazoa > Chordata > Mammalia > Lagomorpha > Leporidae > Oryctolagus > Oryctolagus cuniculus. The sequence continues at coordinate 36,051,884 of NC_091440.1, read as the reverse complement.
ACCCAAAGAAATGAAATCAGCAAATGAAAGAGTCATCTGCTCCTCCATGTTTATTGCTGCTCAATTCAAAATAGCTAAGACATGGATTCAACCTAAATGTCTGTCAATGGAAGACTGGATAAAGAAATTATGGGATATGTACTCTATGGAATACTATACAGCAGTTAAAAATTAAATCTGGTCATTTGCAACAAAATGGGTGAATCTGGAAAACATCATACTTAGTGAAATAAGCCATTCCCAAAGGGACAAATACCATATGTTCTCCCTGATCTGTGATAATAGAATACCTAAAAGGTAACCTGTAGAAGTGAAACTGATGCTATGAGAAGGAATTTCTTGAGCAGCCTTTGTCTTGACTCTCGAGGAACAGTTTATTATTTCATTTTTTTTAATTTCTCCTTTTTTAACGTAATACCATTGGATGAACTATTTACTTATCATAGAATTAATCATAGGTGTATTAAGTCAAGTGAAAATAGATCCCAAATGTAAAAAATAAGAATGGGAATGAGAGAGGGAGGAGCTGTACAGTTCAGCACACACATTTCCACGGATTTAGCCCTAAGGATAAAGCTAAAAACTTGTCATCGGACTCTAAATCCCATTAAGCTGGGTGGTATTAATCCCATATTAAGTGATAAAATGATCATATTAAGTGTGGAATTGATCATAGAGATAGGATTAAGTGTCAAAGGGATCACATAAATAAGACCAAGTGTCTGGTAATAACAAGAGAATTAAAAAAAGGAGAGAGTTCCAACATGGGAAGCAGTCCACACAGCAGACTCACAGAATGACAAACACCCTAAATGTCACTGTGACCTCAGAATCAGCATCTAAGGCATTTGGATCTGGCTGAAAACCCCATGAGAGCCAAGACATAGTGGCAAAATGTTCTGCATGAGGGATCTCCTTGAATGAGACCCCCAGTGGAAAGAAGGGGCCATCAAAGAAGGATGTACTTTTCTCTGAAGGGAGGAGAGAACTTCCACTTTGCATATAGCCCAGTCTAAATACTGACAGAGTTTGTGGACTCAAAAGGCTTCCACAGCCTAGGCAGCTCATGTCAAGAGCCACCTCTGTATGGTCACTGACATAAAAAATAAGAGTGTTAATTGTTAACAACAGGAGTCACTGCATACTTACTCCCCAGGTAGGACTTCTGTCCTTAATGAGTTGTCCTATGAGAAATAACTGTAAAACTTGCTTCAATCTTTACTTTATACCTGGTATGTGGAGGGGGGTGCGAACTGTTGAAATCTTTGCTTAGCAGAGTTGGTCTTCTGTATATAAAGTTAATTAAAAATGAACCTTAAAAATTATAAAGGAATTTCGAGAAATTAGTAAAAAGTATATTTTCCAGGCTGTATTTAAACTACAATACAAAAATATTGAGAATTTAGCAAATGTGTAGCTTCAAAACATACCTGAAGACTTAAAAACCCCCTTGTACAAACTAGTGGGTCAAAGAGGTTATTACAAAGTGCTACACAATATGTTCAAATAATAACAGATGAAAACATAAAGTATGAAGGCAAACTCATAAACAGGTAACTTATTACAATAAAAAGTTCATAATTTATTATATTCATTAAATAAAAGTTAAAAAAGTTCATAATTTAAATAAAGAAAATAAATGAAATATATCTTATACTAGATGAAGCCACCTTGAAAATGTCTATGTTCTCATATTCTTCCCCAGCAAATTAACTGGACCAGGAGTCATCTCGTGATTGTAGAGTTAACAAATAATTAGGCTTGACTAGTCTTTCTCTGTTGCTGCCACAGTTAACCCCAGCCTCTCTCTGCATGCAGACTTCATTCTCTGAGGGAACTCAGCACTTTTGGGACAATGCTGTCCATAGCCTTAAACTTTTCACATACTCATTCATTGACCTGTCTACCACATGCACATTCTATATGAAGAGTAAACAGTGTCTTTTGTTTTTTTTTCCTTCTTTTTGTTGGATTCTTTACATAGTAGAGGGTTAAGCTTCTGATTAAACAATATAATGAAAGTATGTTGTAAAAACTAAAAGAGGGCCGGTGCCGTGGCTCAATAGGCTAATCCTCCACCTTGCGGCGCCGGCACACCGGGTTCTAGTCCCGGTCGGGGCGCCGGATTCTGTCCCGGTTGCCCCTCTTCCAGGCCAGCTCTCTGCTGTGGCCAGGGAGTGCAGTGGAGGATGGCCCAGGTGCTTGGGCCCTGCACCCCATGGGAGACCAGGAGAAGCACCTGGCTCCTGGCTCCTGCCATTGGATCAGCGCGGTGCGCCGGCTGCAGCGGCGGCCATTGGAGGGTGAACCAACGTCAAAGGAAGACCTTTCTCTCTCTCTCTCTCTCTCTCACTGTCCACTCTGCCTGTCAAAAAAAAAAAAAAAAAACTAAAAGAATTAGGAAGGAAGGAAGGAAGAGGGAGGGTAGGAGTATGGGCAGGAGGGACAGAAGAGTAAGAAGTATCAGTATGTTCCTAAATCTGCATATCTGAAATACGTGAAATTTGTTCACCTTATGTAAATAAAAACGTATTTTAAAAATCCAAGGAAAGTTTGATGGGTTTGAGTCACATGATAAACCATTAACAATTGGTAAACCAGATCATCAGAGTCATGGAAAATTTAGATCATTTGGAAGACTTGTCTAGGAATCAAAAAGAACTTCAACTGGAAGATAGGATTCCCAAAGACATGGCCCCTGGAAGAATCATGGTAAACTCTAGAGCCAATGTGATTAATGTCTAGCAATGACTACTGCTTCATTTGTTATGAGAATGAAATATAAGAATTGCTATGCAAATTTAAAAATGATATGCAAAATGACAACCACTATTTTTTTCCAATATGACATGCCTATAAATATAAGAATGGGAATAAGAGAGGGAAGAGATGTGCAATTCGGGACATGCTCAAGCTGACTTACCTCAAACGGTAGAGTTAGAAACATACCAGGGGATTCCAATTCAATCCCATCAAGGTGGCATGTACCAATGCCATCTCACTAGTCCCAGTGATCAATTATGTTCACAATTGATCATAATGATAGGACTAAGAACCAAAGGGATCACATAAACAAGAATAGTGTCTGCAAATACTAGCTGATAGAATAAAAAAGGGAGAGAATGATCCAACATGGGAAGTGAGATACACAGCAGACCCATAGAATGGCAGATGTACTAAACAGCACTCTGGCCTCAGAATCAGCCCTTAAGGCATGTGGATCCAGCTGAAAAGCCCATGAGAGTATTTCAGGCATGGAAAGCCAAGACACTCTGGGGAAAACAAAACAAAACAAAACAAAAACCTAAATGAAAGATCTCCACGAGTGAGATCCCAGTGGAAAGAATGGGTCATCAAAGAAGGAGGTACCTTTCTCTGAAGGGAGGAGAGAACTTCCACTTTGACCATGGCCTTGTCTAAATATGATCAGAGTCGGTGAACTCAGGGGGCTTCCATAGCCTTGGCAGCTCATGGCAAGAGCCTAGGGTGATTACTGATGCCATAAACAAGAGTGTCAATTTGTTAAGTGAACAATAGGAGTCACTGTGCACTTACTCCTCATGTAGGATCTCTGTCCTTAGTGTGCTGTACATTGAGATTTAATGCTATAACTAGTACTCAAACAGTATTTTTCACTTTATGTTTCTGTGTGGGAGCAAACTGTTGAAATCTTTACTTAATGTATGCTAAAGAGATCTTCTGTATATAAAGAGAATCGAAAATGAATCTTGATGTGAATGGAAAGGGAGAGGGAGTGGCAAAGGGGAGGGTTGCGGGTGGGAGGGACGTTATGGGGGGGAAGCCATTGTAATCTATAAGCTGTACTTTGGAAATTTATATTCATTAAATAAAAGTTAAAAAAAAACAAAAAAATTATAATCTCAGAAAAAGATTTCAGAGGGGAGAAGAGAACTTCTTTCCCAAGGAACAAATCTACTTTGATATAGTTCCTTAGGACTTGAGAGCAAATAATTGAGCTGTTAAAAACCTAAAAATGAAAAACTCTTAGGAGTGTATTCTGGCCCATCAGGAAGATGATGGTTCCACTCATTAACCAGGAGGCCACTGTCTTATTTGCAAGTCTTCCTCATAGTATATGGAAGCTACGAAAATAACACTGAATGGCTTGCTTTGTGATGCTGCAGGTTAAGCTGCGGCCTGCAGCGTCTACATCCCATATGGACACTGGTTCAAGACCTGAATGCTCCTCTTCTGATCCAGCTCCCTATTCAGATTCCTGGGAAATCATCAGAACACTGCCAAGTTATAGGGACCCCGCACCCATGTGGAAGACCCAGATGGAGTTCCAGGCTCCAGGCATTGACCTGGCCTAGCCCTGGCCATTGTGGCCATGTGGGCAGTGAACCACAGGATGGAAGATCACTCGCTCGCTCGCTCTCTCTCTCTCCTCTCCAATTCTTTCTGTCTCTTCTTATTTCTAGATCTCTGCCTTTCAAATACAATAAAATTAAAAAAAAAAAAGAAAAGTATACCACAGACAGCATGTGGTTAGATTCTTACTGATGAAAGACCAGTGTGCATACAAGTTAGGATTCTCTATGTTAATTAACTATCTTTGAAATTTGTTCCCTAAGAATTCTAGGAAGAGACCGGGTCATTACCCTCACATTTCCATGTGGCGCTATTCCCAAGGGTGCTGTGAGAGAGGAAATATGCCAGTGAAAGTAATTTCCCAAACAATGCTCTAAGGAGAGGAAGGCAAGGGCATCCTTCACAAAAGTGTGCCGTTCCTTATAATGTAAAGCTGAAATAATCTTGACCTATATTTTAAAGAGAGTTGAATAGGGAAAGAGCTATAGCCTTATATAGTGCAGAAAAACACATTGAAACATCTTTTTCTTCCCTTTGGCAACAAGGAAGTACTTCAGACTGATGAAACACTAAGATTTGAAAATAAATTCTCTCATTTTAGCTTACTTGATGAAAAGTGATAAGCAAGAGCAACAATTTGTGTGCAAAGATCTTTAAAGTTTTTCTATAAATGATAGATCCTGAAAATATCTATGCTTTCCAATAGTTTATTTCCATCATCATTTGACTTTCTGCTCTGGAATCATTTTGCCAGACCCTCATGGAAGTAAAAATCATTAATTCATGTTTGCTCTACATGACTGTAGACGTTACCCCTGGCTGAATGATGTGAAAGTTAAAGCAACTGCCAGGCTTAGTAGCAAAGTCTCCATTTCAGTTGACCTTTAAATATTAGTCTTTTAAGGGGGTCAATGTGGTGGTGCAGTTGCTTAAGCCACTGTTTTCATCATCAGCATCCTACGAGTATTTGTGTGCTGGTTCGTGTCCCAGCTGCTCTGCTTCTGTGTTAGAGGTGCTGCATGCTACGTTATTCCATTCAATGTCTTAGCTCCTTTTTCATCCGGTGTCAGCATGGAACTCTGCTCTCCTTGTTATCTTTCTTTCATCCGCTCCAAAATTTCAGCCAACAATCAAGAACATGCTGAGATTCTTGGCAACCCCAAGGCCCGGATTTTGACTCATGTTTTACAATTAACTCGTTACTAATGTTATTCTATTACTAATACTTTTGAAGAAGTCTGTGAGGGAAACTTACTCACTGGATGGTTCTCAATTCCAATATGAGAGTATGTCAAAAAGTTTGTGGAAAAATGGAATTAAAAGAAAATTATTTTGGTGCAAAACAATTAAAATCCATACATACAAGAGTTCCTCAAAAATTTTATGGAAAATGTGTATTATGAAAAATATTATATGTGGATTTCAAATATGTTTACACCAAAGTAAGCTTATAAGTCCATTCAGATTTTTTTGAAGTCACCTCATAGTTGCAGCAAAAATAAATGTATGAGGGATTTTCTCATCTCTATGTGCTGTGTATATACAGTGACATTCTGACTCAGTCCTTTCATTGCAGACAGCGAATTATTCCTCAATTATGTGTGCCATGAGAACTCAGGTTATGAGAAGCTTTGCTTCTTTGAATAAATTAAATATATTTTCTAGAGCTAAAATATTTCAGTATACCAACTAGAACGCATTCATGGATTTTTTAGATCTATTTCCTCAATTGTTTTTTCTTCACAGTTTATGATGCTTCCTTGAGCCAGTGAGTCAAAAATATTTTATACCTCTGAAACACCTTCATTTAAAGGACAGTAAATTATGAACAAATCACATCCTGACAACCTGCAGAGGCAGAGTAGTATAAAGGAGTTATTACCACCTCTGACAAACAAACTGCCGTCAGGAGAGAATTAGACTGCCCTACACATTAAATTGAAGGATAGACTCTTTGTGTAATTATTGGAATTAAGACATTTTTCTCCCAAACTAGAATGACAGATAGCTTTGTAACTGCTGGTGACTCAGTGTAGCTTCCTTATCTTCACAATCTGATGAAACCTCAGGATCCTCTATAGTGCACCTCCTTGGGTATTCAGCCAACCCCAGCAAGCTACAGAAGCCAGTACAATATTGAAATCTGTTTGCTACCCGTGATCTACAGTGTTCACATGCCAGTTGTTTCAGTTCTACAGACACTTGGCTGTGATCAACCACTAGATGACATATTTACTGATTAACTAGAATCCATAATGCTTATTTTTAATTGATTTGAGGGAATCTAAAAACATTGAATTGTTGGAACTGTCAGATGTAACACAAGTGATTTATGACAATGCCTCTGTGAACAAAAGCAAAATAAGCTCTTCTGTTTCAACTTAAAACATTTATCCCCTTTGATATTTTGAATCATGTGCCATCAGAGAATCTTTGTAGATATTCCTTTTTTGTCTTGTTTTGTTTTCGTTTTATCATAGTTAATGCCCCTGCAATAATGAGGTCCTTTAAACAGGTCATTGCCTGAATTCCACACATGCAAATCCTGAAGCTGCTCAATTCCCTTAGATGCATGATACATCAGTGATTTCTGCCTTCTTCTTTCATGCTTCTAACAGTTTTGCATAATCCCTATTTTTCCTCATGAACCTATGAGTGAATAATTTCACAGAGCTTCTAAATTAAAATTCTGTACTGCAGGATTATGATCCAGGGCACAATCTTCAGGACCAGACTGCCTGGATTTGAATTGGAACTCTGCTACTTAACAACTGTGTAACTGTTGACAAGTTACCCAAGCTCTGCGTGTTAAATGGTGGGAAATGCTAGTACCATTTTGTGGGTGGTTGTGAAGATTAATTGCAGTATTTGTGAATGCCTTCAAAGTGCTTGGCACACAGTGGGTACTATATAAGGACTAGCATCATCATCTGCAACTATGTACTGCCTGCATAAATCCAGACATTTCACCTAGAAACACTGATGACTAGGAACAGTTGATGGAATTGCAGAAGAATTTCAGAACTGAACAGAATAAATCCATGTCTACCTCAAAAACAATAAAATAACCTATTTTATGAGACTAGGCTTATGCTTTATCACTACTTGGAAAAATTGCCTATCTATGTTCATATATGAAGGCAGATTTTGACAATTACAATTTTGGAAAATTTACCTTCATATAAAATATTTTTGTAAAAATTTGAATTTTTAAATCTGACAGTAAGTTTCCATCAGGAACAAGACAAGGATGTCCAATTTAACCACTCTTATTCAACATATTATTGGAAGTATTTGCAAGAACATTTAGGGAGCAGAAAAAAGGGACATCAAAACTGGAAAAGAGAAAGTCACAACATCCAGTTGTGCAGATGACATGATACTGTTGAAGAAAATTGAAATATTCCATCAAAAAGCTATTAGAATTGATAAACGAATTCAGTAAAATTGCAGATTACAAAATAAACCTACAAAAACAGTAATTTTGGGGGGCTTACAAGATGATGTATTAGGAAGGTGGTTTACTGCTTTAGTCTAGGAGAAGATAGTTTTAAAAAGTAGGGAGAGTGCAGTGTCAGGGAAGAGTTAGGGAGAAAACTGCATAGGAGACTCAAGGGAAATTAGAGGAACACAGTGGACCTATGTGGAGAGCATGGATTCCCACAATTCAGGACCCCAGCAGCCAATAGCTTCTGCACCAGCATTGGAGAGTGAGGTGAGACCAGACTGCAGCAGCCCAAGCCACTGGTGATAAAGCAGCAGGAAGAACCTACAGGGAACTTGGCTTAGAGCCCCAGGGGGATAATGTATCAGCCAAACTAAAGGTGAAAAAAAAGAAGGACAGGTTTTTCTCTCCCTGATAACCCTGAAATAGTGTCCTGTAGCAAGCCAATAGAGTGGGTGCCATTTTGGGTTTACATAACAGCTGCGCCAGCTTGTGTCTGTGCCCAGCAACCAGCAGCCGAGTAGACTCCTAACGCTGATACAGAGGATGCACAGGGGTCTAGGTGCTTGTGACCTGAGAGGCCTGTGTGCTGTGATTGTGAAAAAACTGAGGCTGTGTGGGAGGGCTCATGGTGTGGCTAGGACTTTGAGCAGTCACTGTGGGAGTCTCCATATGCTCAGGGCTCCCTGGTTACATGGTGAGGGACATTGATGAGCTTACATTGAGGACTGCACAGATCCTTTGTGTGGTCCTTGTGGCAGAGCAGATGAATATTATGCCCACTGGGGCTAGTGCTCAGGCACTGATCTCCTTTAGGAGAGGAGCTCAGTTTAGTAAAATAAATCTCACCTCTGATAAAAAAAAAAATAGAGGAGATTTACTGCACCAAATCTGGGTAAGTTACCTCAGACATGCACTTCACCATGGAGAACTGAACAGAGCTCCCTGGCCACACCCACTACATGTCTCTAGATACTCACTGAAAGCAGACTCTCCACTAATCTACAGAGACATGGCAGAAAGATAAAAGCTACCACCACGAAAAAATGAAGAAACCAATGAGTATCTTCACAAATGCTGAATAAAAAACGCACCAATTCAAAAACAAGAATAAGAGACAACATGATGCCCCCCAAAGAAAACAACACTTCAATATTAGATTGTGAAGAAGGTGAGATTGATTGCAGAAATGCCAGAAATTGAATTCAAAAAATGATAAGATTACAAAGAAGTAATCAAGAACAAATGCACAAACTACTGAAGTCCATACATGACATGAAAGAAAACTTCTCCCATGAAATTGCACTCTTAAAGAGGAATCAAGGAATTGAGAATCCAATAGAACAAGTAAAAATGCAGTAGAAAGGAACTGAATAAGTAGAAAACCTACAGAGTCCCACATAACCAGGATGGAAATTGAATCAGTGGTAAAGAACCCTCCCCGCAAAGAAAAGCCCAGCACAGGATGGCTTTACCACTGAATTCTATCAGACATTTAAAGAACTAACTCAAATTCTTCTCAAGGTATTCAAAACTATTGAAAGGGAGGGGAATCCTCCCAAATTCTTTCTACGCATCCAGCATCACCTTATCTCCTAAACCTGAAAAAGATGCAACAGAGAAAGAGAATTGCAGACCAATTTCCCTGATGAATGTAGATGCAAAAATCTTCAACAAAATTCTATCCAATAGAATCCAACAACACATCAGAAAGATTATCTACCCAGACCAAGTGGAATTTATCCCTGGTATTCAGGGATGGTTCAACATTTGCAAATCAATCAATGTGATACACCACATTAACAAACTGTAGAACAAAATCATATGATTATCTCAATAGATGCAGAGAAAGCATTTGATAAAATACAATACCCTTTCGAGGGGTGCGTGTGGGAGGGAAATTATGGTAGGGGCAGGGGAAAAGCCATTGTAATCCATAAACTGTACTTTGGAAATTTATATTTACTAAATAAAAAAAGAAAAAAAATAACACCATTTCATGATGAAAACTCTAAGCAAATTGAGTATAGAAGGAACATTCCTCAACACAATCAAGGCAATATATGACAAACCCACAGCCAGCATCCTATCGCATGGGAAAAAGTTGGAATCATTCGTACTGAAATTTGCTACCAGACAAGGATGCCCACTCTCACTGCTGTTATTCAATATGGTCCTGGAAGTTTTAGCCAGAGCCATTAGGCAAGAAAAACAAATCAAAAAATACAAATTGGGAAGGAGGAAATCAAATTATCCCTATTTGCAATGACATGACTCTATATATAGAGGATCCAAAAGACTCCACCAACAGACTATTGGAACTCATAGAAGAGTTGGTACAGTAGCAGAATATAAAATCAATACACAAAAATAATAGCCTTTGTATATACAAACAATGTCAAGACCGAGACTGAGCTTAAGAGATCAATTCCATTCAAAATAGCTACAAAAAAATCAAACACCTTGGAATAATTTAGCCAAGGAAGTCAAAGATCTCTATGATGGGAATTACAAAACATTAAAGAAAGAAACAGAAGAAGATACAAAATAATGGAAAAATATTCTGTGTTCATGGATTAGAAGAATCAATATCATCAAAATGTCCATAATACCAAAAACAATTTACGGATTCATTGTGATACCAATCAAAATACCAAATACACTCTTCTCATATCTAGAAAAAATGATGCTGAAATTCATATGGAGGCACAGGAGACCTTAATAGCTAAAGCAATCTTAGACAACAAAAACAAAGCCAGAGGCATCACAATTGCAGATTTCAAGACATATTACAAGGCAATTATTATCAAAACAGCCTGATACTGGTACAAAAATAGATGGATAGACCAAGGGAACAGAATAAAAACACCAGAAATCAATCAAAACATCTACAACCAATTTGTATTTGACCAAGGAGCTAAACCCAATCCCTGGAGAAAGGACTGTCTCTTCAACAAACATGCTGGGAAAACTGGATTTCCACATGCAGAAGTATAAAGCAAGACCCCTACCATATACCTTACACAAAAATCCACTCAAAATGGATTACAGATCTAAATCTATGACCTGGCACCATCAAATTATTAGAGAATGTTGGGGAAACCCTGCAAGACATTGGCATAAGCAAAGAGTTTTGGAAAAGACCCCAGACACACAATCAACGAAAGCCAAAATTGACAAATGAGATTACATCAGATTGAGAAGCTTCTGTACTGTAAAAGATACATTCAGGAAAGTGAAGAGGCAACCAACAGAATGGGAGAAAATATTTGCAAACTATGCAACTGATAAAGGATTAATATTCAGGACATGTAAAGAGCTTAAGAAACTCCATAATAACAAAACAACCCAGTTAAGAGATGGGCAAAGGACTTAAACAGATATTTTTCAAAAGAGGAAATCCAAATGGCCAACAGACACATATAAAAATGCTCATGATCACTAACCATTAGGGAAATGCAAATCAAAACCACAATGAGGTTTCACCTCACCCCAGTTAGAATGGCTTACATACAGAAATCAACAATCAAATGCTGGCAAGGATGTAAGGAAAAAGGTACCCTAATCCACTGTTGTTGGGAATGTAATCTGGTAAGCCACAATGGTAGATAGTATGGAGACACTTCAAAAATCTGAATATAGTCCTATCATATGACCCAGCCACCCCACTCCTGAGAATTTAGCCAAGGGAAATGAAATCAGTAAATGAAAGAGTTATCTGTACCCTCATGTTTATTGTAGCTCAACTCACAATAGCTAAGACTTGGAATCAATGCAATCCCCGTCAATCAAAACTGAATGAAAAAATTATAGGATATGTACACTTTTGAATACTACACAGAGGTAAAAAGAATGAAATCTGGTCACTTGCAACAAAATGGATGAATCTGGAAAACATCATACTTAGTGAAATAAGCCAGTCCCAAAGGGACAAATACTACACATTCTCCCTGATCTGTGAGTTTGTGGATTCAAAAGGCTTCCATAGCTAGGCAGCTCATGTCAAGAGCCTCATGTTGCCACTGATGTCATATATGAGTGCTAATTCTAAAATGAGTAACTGGATTCACTGTGCATTTACTTCTCATGAGAACTTTTGTCCTTAATGAATTGTATTATGAGAACTAACTGTAAAAGTTGTTCTCAGCTTGTGTGTGTGTGTGCAAATTGTGGAAATATTTAGTTAGTATAAAGTTGGTCTTCTACATACAAAGTTAATTGAAAATGAATTTTAATGGAGACTGGGACTGGGAAGGGGAGAGGGAGGAGTACAAGGAGTGGGAGTGTGGGTGGAAGGGTGGGTATGGTGGGGTGTTCCAAATGTTGTAGTTATGAAATTTGTATTTACTAAATAAAAGTTTTCATTGTGGAAAAAAAAAGCCAGACCAAAAGCAGGGTCTCAAACTCAGGAACTCCACTGTGGGATACTGGACATCTTATTCAGTATGCTAAATGTCCACTCTCCCAATAAGGTTTATAAATAGTAATTCCTTGATGCTGATGGGATTAATTGTACTCTGTATCTGGAAAACAATATGATAGCATGTATCAAAAGTCTCAAAAATTTACCTTTAGGAATTTATCCTGAGAAAATAATGATGGCTACATTAAAACATAACAATAAGAGAAATCACAATAGCACTATCTCCTATTATTTGTCTATTAACAATAACCTGTCTAAAGCATAAACTGCTTAAATAAATCATGGTCAGTAAAAAAAAAAAAAACACTTTTTTATACATTGCTAATGAACTTGTTGAAAGAGAAATGAAAAAAATCTCATGCAAAATTGATCTAAAATATCAAATATTCAGGAATAAATTTAACCAAAGTGAAAGCTCCCTAAAATGAAACTTTAAAACACTGATAAAACAAAGAATCCAAAACACAAAAAATGGAAAGATACTTCTTGCTCATGGATTGGAAGAAACCATATTATTAAAATGTCTATACTACCTACACAGGTCTACAGATTCATTACAACAAAATATGCATGTTGAACTTTTTATTTAATGGGGAATTAAGCCTGACTACATTGTAAATTTAAAATGTCATCTGAGGGCCAACATTGTGGCCAGGGTTTATGCTGCTGCCTGTGACACAGGCATCTCATACAGGCAGTGTTTTGATTCCCTGCTGCTCTACTTCTGATACAGCTCCCTGTTAATGGCCTGGGAAGAGCAGTATAACATGATTCAGGTATGTGTCCCTGCACCCATGTGAATTTTCTGGCTCCTGGATTCTGCCTGGTCCAATCTAGGTGGTTGCAACCATTTGGGAAATAAAGCAGCCAACGGAAGATCTGTGTGTGTCTAACTCTGATTTTAAATAAAAAATACATTTTTTTAAAAAAAAGTTCATCCCAAAAATAGAGAAGAAAGAAAGAGAGGAGGGAGAGAAGATGGATGGATGGGTGGGTGGATGGGTGGATGGAAGGAAGGAAAGAAGGGGGGGGGAGGGAGATGGAATGGAGGGAGGGGGAAGGGTGGGAAGGAGGGAAATAAAGAGTGGAATAGAAAGGGAGCTGGCTCTGGGAACATCACTGCTCTCTCCATAGACAAGACAGGTTCATGGGACTGAAAGTGGATCCTTTGTACCCTGTGGCCATGACAGCCTTGCACTCTGTGACTGTGGGAACTCTGTGACTGCACGATAGGGCATAGGTTGTAGCTGGGTCTCTGGGCAATCACTGTATCTGGTATCAGAGGCTCAGAACTCCCTTACTGCCTGGATGGGTCATCAGAGAGGGTTCCATCCTCACATTGAGGACTATACAGATCCTTTGTGCAGCTCATGCACCTGCATGGGTGGGGGTGGGGTTCACACCCTCCTTAGGCTAACCCCTAGCATTGATCACCTTGGAAGCAAAGACCCCAACACTTGAGCACTGACTAGAGCTCCCTGGCCCCACCCAGCACATGCTTCTGGATTCCCAGTGAAGAATCAAGCACTACACTAACACACACAGTCATAGTTCAAAGATAATACACATCAGAGAACAAAACCAACACGTTCCCACAAATGCCCAAATATAAACCCCAAAATTTAAGAAAGTAGACCAAGGAAAACAATACGACTCCACAGAAAGAACACAACACTTCAATATTAGAGTGTGAAGATGAAAACATCGATGAAATGCATGAAAAAGAATTCAAACGAATGATCATAAAATTACTTAGAAACAGAAATTCATCTGTATCATGAAAAATTTTGCTGAAAGATTGAGTTACTAAAGACAAACCAAACTGAAAATTTAGAAATGAGGAATGCAATATGTCAAATAAAAAATACAGTGGAAAGCCTCAACAGACTTCATGAGGCAGAAGAAAGAATATCCAATCTAGAAGACAGATCCTTAGAAATATCTCAGTCAGAAAAAAAAAAAAAAAAAGAAAAACAGGAATAGTGTTGGAGATTTAGGGGATATTGTCAAGCAACCAAGTTTGTGTGTCTTAGGAGTTCCTGCAGGTGTAGAAAGATAGAATGGGTTAGAGGACCCATTCAGTGAAATTATAGCAGAAATCTCCCCTAATTAGGGGAAAGGGACATCCAAATACAAAGAACGAATAGAGGCTGGCACTGTGGCTCACTAGGCTAATCCTCTGCCTGCGGAGCTGGCACTCCAGGTTCTAGTCTTGGTTGGGGTGCCGGATTCTGTCCCAGTTGCCCCTCTTCCAGGCCACCTCTCTGCTGTGGCGTGGGAGTGCAGTGGAGGATGGCCCAAGTGCTTGGGCCCTGCACCCGCATGGGAGACCAGGAGGAAGCACCTGGCTCCTGGCATTGCATTGGTGCAGCATGCCGGCCGCAGCGGCCATTTTGGGGGTGAACCAACGGATGGAAGACCTTTCTCTCTGTCTATCTCTCTCTCACTGTCTAACTCTGCCTGCCAAATAAAAAGAAAAAGAACGAATAGAACATGATCATGAAGGATCTTCACAATGATACATTATAGTCAAACTTACAAAAGTAAAACAAAAATATAGATTCTAAAATGTGCATGAGAGAAATGCCATATTACCTTCAGAGGATCCCAAATTAAATTAACAGCTGATTTCTCACCAGAAACCCTAGAAACCAGGAGAGAATGGAGAGACATAGCCCCTGTCTAAAACAAAGAAACTGTCAACCCCTTTCATCTAAAATGAAGGTAAAATAAAGACCCTCCATAACAAACAGAGATTGAAATAATTTGATACCACTTATCCAGCCTTACAGATGATTTTTAGGGGTGAGCTACACACAGAAACTCCAGAAATCAATCTGGGTACCTACAACCAACTAATCTTTGACAAAGGAGCTAAAATCATCTCTGGACAAAGGACATGAGTATTAAACAAGACCCTTACCTTATACTTTACATAAAAATCAACTCAAAATGGATCAAGAATCTAACTCTATGACCTGATACCATCAAATAATGAGAGAACATTGGGGAAACTCTGCAAGGCATTGTCAACAGCAAAGACTTCTTGTAAAGGACCCCAGAAGCATAGGCTATCAAAGCCAAAAAAAGAATACATCAAGCTAAAAAGCTTCCGTACTGCAAAGGAAACACTCAACAAAGAAGCAACTGACAGAATGAAAGAAAATATTTGCAATCTATGCAACTGATAAAAGATTAATATCCAGAATCTATAAAGAGCTCAAGAAGCTCAAGAACAACAAAACAATCCAGTTAAAAGGTAGGCAAAGGACTTGAGCAGGAATTTTACAAAAACGGTAATTCAAATGGCCAACAGACACGTGAAAAAATGCTCAGGATCACTATTCATTATGAAAATGCAAATCAAAACAACAATGAGGTTTTACCTCACCCCATGTAGAAGGGCTGTGATGCAGAAATCAATAAACAATAAATGCTGGTGATGATGTGGGGAAAGTGATTCCCTAATTCACTGTTGCTGGCAATGTAAACTAGTATAGCTATTGTGGAAAACAGTATGGAGCTACCTCAGAAATCTGAAACTTCATCTACCATATGCCCCAGCCATCCCACTCCTGGGCATTTCCCCCCAAAAAACGAAATCAGGATACAAAAGGGTGATCTGTATCCCCATGTTTTACAGCTCAATTCACAGTAGCTGAGATATGGAATCAAGCCAGATATCCATCAAGCAATTCTGGATAAAGAAAATGGTGTGTGTGTGTGTGCGTGTGTGTGCATATATATATATATATATATATATATATATATAGTAATACTACTCTGCTGTCTGTTGAAATAAATAGATGCAACTGGAAATCATTACATCTAATGAAATAAGCCAGTCCCCCAAAAGACAAATATCATGCTTTCTCTGATCTGTAGTAGTGAGTAGAGTATAAAAAATGTAACACACATGAGAGAAACTTACATTTTGAGATCTGACTCTCTTTTACAGCATGTGTCTCTACTGTTGAGGAACAGTGTTTTCTTCTTACTATTTGTTGAATACTTTACTTAGTTGGGGGTTAAGCTTATGATTATAAAGCAAACCCAAAGTATGTCTTTGTAAAGTTTACAAGAATGAATAAGGAAGGAAGGAGGGGAGGGTTGGGAGTGTGGGCAGGAGGAATGGTAAGGTCAGAATATCACTATGTGCCTAAATCTGTATATATGAAAAACATGAAATTTGTTCACCCTATACAAGTAAAAAACATACAAAAGGGCTCAAGTTTCTGCAACTAAATTGTTTTCTATTAACAAACTGAGCTGTTCATGATGGAAACTTGAATGTTTCTGATTTATGTTGCCTTGCTTCTTTTGAACATAAATTACTCTTTTCAAAAAGAATATTATGGGGAAGCATTTGGACTATTATTTAGACACCTGCATCCTATGTTGGAGTGCTCGGGTTGAAGTCCCAACACTGACTCCCACTTCCAGTTTCCTGCCAATGTAGATCCAGAGAGGCAGCAGGAGAGGATGCAATTGTTTGGGTTCCTCCCATCCATGTGGGAGGCATGGATTCAGTTCCCAGCTGCTAGCTTCCTCAGCCCCAACTATCACAGGCATTTGGGGAGTAAAATAGCAGATGGAATCAATCTCTCCCTCTCTCCCTCTCTCCCTACTTTCCTCCCCCACCCCATCTGCCTCTGAAATAAACAAAAGGTAAAAATAAATGAATAAATGTTTATAAAAGATAAATACCAAGGAATGAGTTGAAGTAACACTATTCTTTGGAAATACACATAACACACAACTGAAAGAAGAATTAATGTTTAATAGCCAAGTTAAAGTATTATATGCCTTTCAGTCAACATTTATGAAAACTGGATCACTGCACAACTAGTAGTAATTCTGTGGAAGAATTAGTGACTCTATTTGATTTTCAAAACAGCCTTTGACCTAAATTCATTGTTTTAAACTACACAGTTAGAAAATGGGACATTATAAACGAAGACAGAATTAGGATTACGTTCTGAAAGAAAATAAACAACCAGAAAGGTGATTTTTCCCATGTGTATCAATTCTTCAAAACTTAAGATATTTATTTAACACTATACTCATTATTAAAATGTACTCCATCCATTTTTGGAAACATGCTGTCAAAGTTAAAACATAAAGGCATTCTTTATTCATTCCCACCATTTAAAATATAGAGACTGAATCTATTATTCATTATATGTATTCCTGTAATCACAAAGTTTTATATATGTACATAATCAGAAATATTTTCTTTGCTCTAATTAACAAATTATTTGGCTTCATGCCCCTGAATGATGACTGACAGAATAAAAGAAGTTTGAGCAACATGCTTTTGAGGCAGGCAGTGAAGCCTCTGCCTGGAACACCTGCATCCCATTTCAAAGCACCTGGGTCTGGGTGCTAGTGGAACTTCTGATTCAGCTTCCCACTAATGCACATCCCAGGAGACAGCATGGGATGGCTCATGTGGTTAGGTCCACGTCACTCATGTAGGAGGCTCAGAATGAGTTCTGGGACTCCTGGCTGCTGCCTGGCCTCCTCTGATTGTTGTAGGCATTTGAGGAGTGAAGCAGCACTCTCTACCTTCCAAATAAATAAAAAACAATTTTAAAGAAATTTAGGACTTTACTTTTCAGTAATGGAAAATTAATGCTTGTACTATTCTAATAAATTAGTTATCAGTATGATCTTTTTCCACAACATTCCTTAATTAAAAACTTTTAAAAGTATATGGTCTTTATCAGAAATAGATGGTTATTAGCTATATAACCCACTAGTTATAGATAATAAATGTATATCCATTTAACAAAAATAGATTTTATAAAAGCACAAAATTTTAATTCTAGCTGGGGTATTTCCATTTATGGAGTTTTTTCAGAAAAAAAATGCTTTTTGTTTATATTTTATGAGAGGCTTATATTATTATACAAAGCATAGATTCAGTGAAGATAATATTCATGGACATCCATATACAAAATGTCACCCACACATTTTAAAACTCTATATATTTTAACTTCCACATGAGAGAAAATACGTGTAAAGTGTCTTTCTATCTGACTTAGTTCACTTAGAATAATGATTTCCAATTCCATCCTTTTGGTGTCAGGAATCTTTTTTACAGTTGAGTAAAATGCCATCATGCATACTTTCAAATTTTCCTTATCCAGTCACTGGTTGATAGAAATCTAGGTTGGTTCTACTTATTTGCTATAGTGAGTTGAATTAATAAGTTAATCTAATGTGTGACTTTTCCAGTAACACAGTAAAGGAAATTTCAGGTTATTTACTTAACAACCACTAATATGTTTATCCTTTGATATAGGAAAACGGCGTACAAGGACAACCAATTATTTTCAAAATGAGAAGAGTCTCAGTAAACAAATATGAGGAAAGAAATAATGAAATGGGTTTTTCTAAATATATATTTTAAAACAAAACACTAAGAAAATTATGACAACCAAAAATATCACATCGCTAATAAATTGCTGTCAAGATTTTCATACTTAAAATTTCAAAAGTTTTGCATTTTTCCCAGTTTGGGTACAGCACAGTTATTCTTTCAGTTTACTTGGTTTGTTTTGCCACAAACCCTTTCTTCTGGAAATTTCTGTAGAAGATTTGTTAGTTATTTTTTCTTGAATTTTATTTGACAGTCACAGAGGCAGAGAGAGGCAGAGAGAGAGAGAGAGAGAGAGAGGGCAGCGAGAGAGAATCTTCCATCCCCCAGACAGGTGGGGGTGGGCTTGTCCAAAGCCAGGAGCCTAGAACTCAATCTGGATCTCCTCTGTGCTGGCAAGAACTCATCCATTTGAGCCATCAGCTGCTGTCTCCCACAGTGCACAATGGAAAGAAGAATCCAGAATGGAACCAGAACTCAAATTCAGTCATATCAACACAGGATGCAGGCATACCAAGAGATGTCTTAGCCACTGCACCAAATGCTTACTCCTTACTATAGTTTTCAAGAAAATTGCAATTCACTGGTTGTAGCCAAGTGTCTGTCCTTATTTCTAAAAACCAGGACTTCTATCACTACAAACCTATCCAAAACCAGAGCAGTTTTAGGAACTGATCTTCTAATTGACTTCGTTTACTTCAAGGTCTGTCAAGTTATGCTCTTGCCAAGGTTTAACTTCTTGTTATGCCATTGCTGACAAACCAACCTTCCTTCCCAGGTTTTGTCATCTTTAGATTGTACTAACACTAAGCATTTAAACATTAAACATTTAAAGCACTGCCAGATCCTTCCATGCTAGCTCAGCACTCTTGAAAATTCCCTTGTCATTTCTGGCTTAGATTTTTTGGGCTCTTAAACTAATTAATACTTGCTGCTCATTCCAAGAGCTCAGGAAAAGTATCCAAAATCCTCAACTTTTTCTATTTAGAAGCTACCAAAGCTGGTGTGGTTGATAATCTTTGTTTCTAAACACTTGCCTCTTGCTTGTTCCTTCCTCTCTAACCACATGTTCTTCAGTCCCCATTCATCCTCATTCCTGCTTTCATCAGGACCTTGCATTAACAGACCCTGGGTTTTAGAAGCTTTGGGCAATGAAAATCAGGTTGTTTCTTGACCTTCCACTAAACAAACTTAAGCTTCGCTTTCCAATTGTGTCCATTTTGCTGCAAATGGTAGAATTATGCTTGAACAATATTCTATCTTGTGCATGTATGTATATATATAATATTTTAATATTTTCTTCATACATTCATCTGATAATTGGTACCTAGGCTGATTCCAAATTTTGGCCACTGTGAGCAGTGCTGCTATAAACATGGTGGTGCAGGTATCTCTTTGAAATATTATTTTCAGTTCTTATGGGTATATCCCAATAGTGAGATTGCTGGATCACATGGTAAGTCTATTTCTAGTTTTTTAAGAAACTAACCATAAGCATGGTGTCCATAACCATAGAACACCACCTTGAGTGAAATAAGCCAGACTCAGAAATAGAAATACTGTATGTTCTCCCTTGCATGTAGGAGCTAAAATTTACAAAACCAACCAAAAAAAAAAAAAAAGAAAGAAATGTCTGTGTGTATCAATATTGATGCAATATAGTTTTAAAAATTTGTTTTATAACTTTGTAAAACCAAGGGTTAAGAATGTTATACTATTATAGTTTTAATGATCTGTAATTACTTTAAAATTTACTATATATGGGTTTAATGGTCATTTTCTATTCAATTATTGTTTATAGCTGTTGTTTATATTCCCACTAAAGTATTTTTGCTTTCTACTTGAATTATTAATATTATTATTCTTACTTTAATTATTTTCACTGTATGTAAACTTTAAAAATGTTATCTCAAAAACTAAAAATAGAGATAGAGAATGGAAGGGAGAGAGAGAGAGGGAGGGGTGGAGGAAGGGAAAATCATTATGTCCTTCAAATTGTATCTACAAACTACAACAAATCCATTAAAAACCAATTAAAACTTATAAATTTTTAAAAATTAAAAATTAGAATAAAAGATTATTCTTTATTGATGTTGTTGAATCAATCAATGCTGTGGAGGGCTAACTTTACGTTTTTTGTTTTTTTCTCCTGTTCAGTTGCCTCATAATGTAGGATTCTCAAAGTTACCATAGCAAAGCACCCCAAGCCAGATGGCTTAAAACACCAAAAAGCTATTTTAGAGTTTTGGAGACTAGAAGTATGAGATCAAGCCACAGGCTGGGTCCTGCTCCCCCAACTCCCCCAAGAAGCTTCGATGGGAGAATTCTTCCTTTTCTCTTACAGTTTCTCAAAGTTCCAGGCAGTTTTGGATTATAGATGTATCACCCCAACCTCTGTGCCACCCCCACCCCTCTTCACATGGTGTTTTCCCTGTGTATCTGCATTCATCTGGAATCTTATCTGTTTTCTCTCATCTTACAATGAGATTAAACTGTATTAAGGGTCTAAAATATCCCAGTATGACATATATATATATATATAACTACTTAATCTGCAATGACCTTTTTCCAAATAAGGTCATATTCCAAGGTACTGGGGCTTAGAACTTCAACATATCTATTTGAAGGGATACAATTCAACCATAACACTCACCTTTATCTGTTAATGCTTTCAAAAAATCTTTATGCCAGATTTAGTGCAGTTTTAGGAGAAGGCAAATGTGTTATATGACCCATGAGTTCTAATGTAACCTGCTGAATGATTTCATTGAATAAAAGCAGTGCTTTCGTTAACTAGAATATGTCAACTAAAACTATACAGTTTTTACCAAATTCCAAGTTTCTGCTCCTCCCTCTTCTATCTATAACATCAACCTTCAACATATTGTTATTTATTTCTAATTGCTTTGGCCAATTAATTCCATTTAATTGATACTGATTTATGTTCATATAAAACTGAAATATCAATTAACATTACATATAAGGTATTTTGAAAATTTCTATTGCAGTGTGTTTCACAATACTCTTTCCAAGAAAAGTTTGAGGTATCCACAATGTAGGACAGAGTCCCAATATTCAAAGACAGGCCCTTTTCATAATAATGTGATAAAATTTTGACTCAGCAAATTACTGATTTAAATGTCATTCTTATTATATGCTTCTCTTTTTGTCTAGTTATGAGGACTATTCCTTAAATGATATAAAATTATGAGAAAGGCAACAGCACTAAAATTCTCACATTAACAAGCAGATTTAATATCACTGATAGGTAATAGAAGAAGTATTTAAGGACATCTTAAGCATAAATGCTGCTAATGATGGTCCACCTCCTCAGTGGCTTATTCCAAACTATATCATCACATTAACCCAATGCATTCTGTTACATGAACACTAATTATTATTAAGAGACAAGTATTTCAAAATAACATCCTACCACACTCATTAATGAACCTCTTAGCTAGACTGGCAATTAACTAGATTAACTCAAGGAGGCAGGGCTGTAGTTGATCAACAAACCTAGAGCTGACGCATCTTCTGCTAATTAGCTGACACTTGGGAAGTTACTTTATATCTGTTATGAAGATTCAATATTTGCACAAGTTAACGTACATTAAACTGGCTAGCACCTTGCCTACACAAAGTGGATGCTCATTAGCTCATTTATTACAGCATTAAGCCAATGTGCCAGGCATTGTTCAAAGTGCAATCTTAAATATTGTACATATATTTACTGCTTTAACTTCTTTTTATACCACAGACATTTACATTCATAATAGTAACCAAATTGAACCCACTACCATGTGTTCCATTTTGAGTAATATATAAGTAAGCATTTTAGATACATGTAAATGAATTAATACTAGGTGGATGCTTTAGTCCAACTACCTTTTGGAAATATTTTTAGAAAAGTATTTCATATATACAGTTGTCACTCTTATTTTTAAGGACGTTGGTAAAAGTTCTAGTTCTTTAGTATATTTTATAAATTAATGACTGCTCTAAATATTTAGCATTAATCAGAATCATCAGGAGGAATTGTTAAAACACAAGGCCTTTCCTGAGTTTCTGATCCAACAGGTATGAAATAGGGCACCAGATTTTTTATTTTTAGTAAGTTTTCATAACCCATTCCCAAGTAAAGCGGGTCTAGTACTCACAGTTTGAAAATAATTGGTATAGGACAATGACTGGTAAGAGTCTCATTTATCTTCTAAACTTATGCCTACAAAAAAACAATAGGTGATTCTTGCCTAGATGCCCTCTAATTTCTTTTGAAATATTGAAACTAAGCTAGAATAGATATGGAGGACATCCTGAAACTCAGATGACAACTTTCAGTTCCAATGTAGAGAAATTCTTGATACAGACTCACTTATGAATAGCCACATGGCAAGAATTTGGACATCTGGGAAAGCAAGAAGCTCTTCTCAGTCAAGAAGAAACAACCTTATTTTGTTTTAGACAGAGAATATACCCATTCAAGATCACCCTACAACATGAGAATATTTTATTTTTAACTAATGATAGCATGTACAATTGTATCATCATAGGTTAATCATCTAAATTAAATCCACTCATGTTTCATTCTGCATTGACTTCCAAAATTTATTCTCAACAGCATGCGGATTAGTTTCCTAAAGAACACGGTTTACTCTTCAAAATGTAAACTGTAATTCATTTGCTATGTTACAAAAACATGATTTAATTAGGGTCAAATTTCAAGGAATCTGGCTCCAAATTTGGTAGTATGGAGTTATGAGGCGGGAGGCAGGATTTGTATTTAGCACAAAGTCAAGTCAAGCATTTAGGACAGTGACATAACTGCTGAGCTGATCAGCATCTTCAGCCATACACGTGAACTTAAATCTCCTATCCTGAAAATTGGATATACTTATCTGTAAGGCTGGAACAACATAAAAATTCACGATACCCTAAAGTGCAATTGATAGTCTCATTTTGTTACAAGATGTCTTTCCCTTTAACAGCAGGGTTGGAAAGATAGTTGAATATTTCTCTTTCTCTCTTTACTAAACATGAAGCCAGGTAAAAGTTGAATCTTCCTCCAAGGCTCTCTCTACCTTCTCAAGGGATCTCCCATCCTTGCCTCCTCCCAGGGTAGTGCCTGGGCACAGGGAAAAGCTAATGTTCCTATTGCATCAAATGATCAGAGATTCAAATACTGTCCTCTGAATAAGTATCTTGCCCAGTTTGCCTCTGGGTACTTGTTCATTTCTTATCATGCCAGGGTCTTTTGGATATAAATTGTGGAGTGATTCCCTACACCTGGCACCTGTTCATTTCATCTAATGCCAGTGTTTGACAGGTATAAATTGTGGAGCGATTCCTTACCCTGGACAAAGCATGCCAGTTACCTCCAATCAGCAGCTGTTTCTCACTACTGACCAGTCTTCCCCTTCTGCTGGTCAGTACTGCTGATTTCCTTCCATTTGGCTGCACCTTTGCTATGTGGGTTCACTGATCTGTGACTAATACAAACTACAGAGGAACTTGTAGATGCCAACACCCTATTCTGTGAGTTAAGATTTTCTCGGTGCTACTATCTGAACATGATTCCTGTTTAAACCTGCCAGCACATGGTTTCGTTCATCTGCAGTGGCTCTATGGATGGTGAGGTAGGGCTCCCTTGAGTTTTTTCTTCTCACTACTCATACCCAATGTAAAAGCCCAAAGAGTAAGAGAAGGGGGATCTGGGCACGGAAGGCTGACGCTTTTCTGAGAAACTAGGATGAAAATAATACTCTTCTTTTTTCTGAGACCATGCCCTTTTGGCATTTCTCCAGACTTGCATCCAGTTACAAAGGCTCCATTTCTGTAAACTGGGTACCCACTGAGGTCTTAATTCCTATGAGTTAAAGGCTCAACTAGGCTCAGCAAGTACCAAGTCTTGTCTTGGAATGTGAAAAGAAAAGCTTTCAAATTTTAAGACAGTTGTTCTTCTAACTAAGAAGGCTTTCAGAACTACTGCCTATCTAAACACAAAGTCCTATTTTAACAGTCAAATGTTGAAAATCAATCTTTATTTTTGTCTTCCTAATTATTGTAATTCATGTCCTCCAGAGATAATGGATAGTTATGGATGAAAGGAAAAAAGAACAAATTCAAACAAGTATGTGCAGAAAAGTGCATGTGTGCACACATGCATACATACACACTCATGCACACACACACACACACACATCACTAAACTCAAAGTGTTTTAGGTTTTAGGGAATATTTTATTTAAAAAATCAATGAGGATTAGAGGAACACTCTGGGTAGGATCACCATTATTTTAAGCCTGCTTTTAGGCCTTTAGAGTTAGCAGATTAATTTTATTAGTTTACCCAGCAACACCCAGAACTAATGGATTAATTCCCATAATTTAAATCCATAAAAGGCTAGTTTTAAAACCATAAGGCTAATAATGCCAGTATAATTCCAAATGTGGTATCTATCCTCTTTGTCATCCAACAGCTGCAGTCTTATGAGGCAGGGTACACAGAGACTGAAACTGTGCAAATAAATTAACCTGATTTTTATCAGAATCTGATATTTGTAACTTTGAAGTGAAAGTGCCTGAACACATATAATGTGTACACAACATATGATAAGCAATAAAATGAAAGTAATTTGAGTAATAGAAATAAATATAGCCATGTGTAACTTTATGATGAGAATATGTGCAACGAAAGTGTCACCAGGTGAGTTTGTTATGGTTGAGCATCAGAGAGTGTACTTACACAAATCTAGATTGCATGACCAGATGCTCCTTATGGCCACTCGAGGCAACAAGAAATGCAGTAAACATGAGATTATGAGGCTGCTGCTGCACTAACAAGGTTTACTGTTTTAAAGCCAACTCTGTTTTTGATATAAGGATTATACTCTAACATGACAACAAAAACATACTAAGCATAAATATAAGCCAATAATTTCATTTATCACCTCTGTCAATCATTATGTTCTGTATATAATTGTATGTGCTATACTTTTATAAGACTAGCAATGTAGTAGGATGAAGCCTACAAGGTCACTAGGTTAAATAATGTTTTAGCTCCAGTTACAATCTTGTTTTACTACCATTACCTATGCAGGTAATGCATTGTTGACCAAAAGCTCATGAGTCAGCACATGACTGTACACAGCTATATCTGTAAATGATACTGTCTATGGATCACAGAGCTTAATCAGGTCTCAGGCCTTTTATGTTTCATTCACACAAATTGTAATTATATCAGGAAATCTGAAAACCTACTTAGTTAATACTATACAGATAAAATAGCCATTGCAATAAAGTGGAGTGAAAAACTGTGTCAAACTATGCACTACTCATGAACTGTAGATCTGAAACAAGATCTAAGTTTCTGATATCACTCTGATAATCTTTTGACTTCCATACTTTAAAGAAATAAATATCATAAAAAATAAGATAATATTTCCACTCTTATCACTTCTATTCATCATTGAACTACAGATTCTACCCATTGTAATAAGGCGAGGAAAAAGAGACATAGATAAAGGGAATGAAGAAATAAAAAGAGGATTAGTTATAGACAAAAAAGCAGCTAAACAGTTAATCCCAAATAATGTATAAAAATAATAAGAACTAATGAATGACTTTACCAAGGAATGGTGAAAATCAACAATGCGCTTATTCATACCAATACATGAGTAGAAATTTTAAAGCAGTGCCATTTACAATAAGGGAATAAAACATGAAATTGTTAGTAACAACCTAAATATTTACAAGATCTGGAGGTTCAAAATCAGACTACACACTAGGCCATAAATCAAGTCTCACCAAATTAAAAAAAAATTGAAATCATTTCATGCATCTTCTCTAATCACAAGGAAATAAAGCTGGAAATCAACAATTCAAGAATCTCTAGATCATACACAAACACATGGAGACTGAACAACATGCTCCTGAAAGAACAAGGGTCATAGAATAAATCAAAAGAGAAATAAAAAAATTTCTGAAAACAAAAGAGATGACAATATATCATATCAAAACCTATGAGATATAGAAAAGGCAATGTTAAGAGTTAAGTTCATATTAATTGGTGTCTACATGAAGAAATTAGAAAGGCACCAAACAAATGAGCTATCTATGCATTTCAAGGACCAACCAAACACAAAATTAGGAGAAATAATTTCAAGGACCAACCAAACACAAAATTAGGAGAAATAATTAAAATTAGAAAAGAAGCACAATTGAATTAAAAAATAAAAAAAATTCAGTCAAATGAAAAGCTGGTTTTTTGAAAAAATAACCACAACTGATATACCATTGGCAAAACTAACCTCCCCAAAATAGGAAAAGGCCCAAATCAATAAAATCATTGATGAAAAGAAAATATAACAGATAACACAGAAATAAAAGGAATCGTCAGAAATCACTACACAGAGCTGTACACCAACTAATTAGGAAACCTATAAGAAACGGATAGATCCCAGAAACATACATCTACCAAAATTAAGTGATGAATATATAGAAAACCTAAACAGACCAATAATCTAGATGGAGATTGAATCAATAATAGAGACCCTTCCCACAAAGAAAAGCCCAGGATCGGACAGGTTCACTGCTGAATTCTACGAGACATTTAAAGAGGTAATTCCAATTCTTCTCAAGCTATTCAAAACAACTGAAAATGAGGGAATCCTCCCAATCTCCTTCTATGAAGCCTGCATCATCTTAATACCTAAAACTGAAAAACATGTGACAGAGAAAGAGAACTATAGACTAATATCCCTGATGAAGCTACAAAAATCCTCAACAAACTATTAACTAATAGAATCCAACAACACATCAGAAAGATGATTCTCTGGAACCAAGTGGGATTTATTCCCAATATGCAGGGATGGTTCAACATTTGCAATCCAATCAATGTGATACATCACATTAATAAACCAATGAACAAAAACCATATTTTTATCTTAGTAGAAACAGAGAAAGCATTTGATAAAATTCAACATCCTTTCATAATAAAAACCTTAAGCAAAATGGGTATAGAAAGAACATTCTTGAAAACAAACAAGGCAATATATGACAATCCCACCCATGGACAACACCCTATTAAATGGAGAAAAGCTGGAAGCATACCCTCTATGATCCAGAACCAGACAAGGATGCCCATTCTCACCATTACTATTCAATATATTCCTGGAAGTTTTAGCTGCAGCTATTAGGCAAGAAAAAGAAATCAAAGGGATAAAAACTGGAAAACTGAAAAACTATCCTTACTTGCAGATGACATGATCCTGTATATAGGGGATCCAAAAAATGACACGGAGAGACTAGTGGAACTCATAAAAGATTTTAGTGAAATGGCAGGATATAAAGATCAACAGAAAAGTCAACAGCCTTTGTATACACAGACAATGGCATGGCTGAGAAAGAACTTTTAAGATCAGTCCCATTCATAATAACTCCAAAAAGAATCAAATACCTTGGAATAGGCCGGCGCCGCGGCTCACTAGGCTAATCCTCCGCCTAGCGGCGCCGGCACACCGGGTTCTAGTCCCGGTCGGGGCGCCGGATTCTGTCCCGGTTGCCCCTCTTCCAGGCCAGCCCTCTGCTGTGGCCAGGGAGTGCAGTGGAGGATGGCCCAGGTGCTTGGGCCCTGCACCCCATGGGAGACCAGGAAAAAGCACCTGGCTCCTGGCTCCTGCCATCGGATCAGCGCGGTGCGCCGGCCGCAGCGCGCCGACCGCGGCGGCCATTGGAGGGTGAACCAACGGCAAAAGGAAGACCTTTCTCTCTGTCTCTCTCTCTCACTGTCCACTCTGCCTGTCAAAAAAAAAAAAAAAAAAAAAAAAAATACCTTGGAATAAATTTAACCAAGGTTGTCAAATATCTCTATGATGAAAAATACAAAATACTAAAGAACGAAATTGAAGAAGGCATTAAAAATGGGAAAATCTTCCATGTTCATGGATTAGAAGAATCAACATCAAAATGTCCATACTACCAAAAGCAAGTTAAAGATTCAAGGCAATTCCAATCAGAATACCAATGACATTTTTTTTCAGATCTAGAGAAAACTATGCTGAAATTCATATGGAAATACAAGAGACCCCAAATAGCTAAAACAACCTTATACAACAAAAACAAAGCCAGAGGCATCACAATACTTGATTTCAAGACATATTACAGGGCGGTTATAATCAAAATGGACTGGTACTGCCACAAAAACAGACTTTCAGACCAACAGAACAGAATTGGAATTCCAGAAATCAATCCTCGCAGCTATAGCCAATTCATCTTTGATAAAGAAGCTAAAATAAGTCTGTGGAACAGAGACAGTCTCTTTAACAAATGGTGCAGGAGAAACTGGTTCTCCACATGCAGAATTATGAAACTCGATCCCTACCTTACAACTTCAACAAAAATCCACTCAAAATGGATTAAAAAATCTAAATCTATGACCCAATACCATCAAATCATTATGGAACATGAAGAAACTCAAAAAGACATTGGCATATGCAAAGAATTCTTGGCAAAGACTCCAGAAACACATGCAATCAAAGCCAAAATTGACAAATTGGATTAAATCAAGCTGAGAAGCTTCTGCTCTGCAAATGAAACACTCAGCAAAGTGAAGAGACAACCAACAGAATGTGAGAAAATATTTGCAAACTACACAGCTGATGAAAGGTTAGCATCCAGAATATATAAAGAGCTCAAGAAATTCAACAACAACAAAACAAACAATCCAGTGAAGAAATGGGCAAAGGACTTAAACAGGCATTTTTCAAGAGAGGAAATTCAGATGACCAACAGATACTTGAGAAAATGTTCAGGAAAACTAATCATCAGGGAAATGCAAATCATTTCCACAATGAGGTATCATCTCACTTCAGTTAGAATGGCTCTCATACAGAAATCAACAAATGACAAATGCTGGCAAGGATGTGGGGGAAAAGGTACCCTGACCCACTGCTTGTGGTAATGTAAATAGGTGCAACCGCTATGAAAGACAGTGTGGAAATACCTCAGAAGTCTGAATATATACCTGCCATATGATCCAGTCATCCAACTCCTTGGAATTTACCCAAACCAAAAGAAATCAGATACAGAAGAATTATCTGTTCTCCTATATTCAAAATTTGATGGAAAAATTAATAAAATATGTAAATAGGATTTATATGAAGAGTATAAATATTGCTACAAAATTGATAGAGAATATATAAAATATAGATTCAACAAAATTCCAATCAAAATCTCAAGATATTTTTATATAAAATTTGTAAGTTGACTAAATTTATATGTCCAAAATAACTTTGAAAAGAAGAAAAAACTCAGAGGACTTGCACTACATGATTTCAGGCTATAATGCTGCAATGATAAAGACATTATTCATGTAAAATATGGACAAGTAGAAACTAGGTTTAGCTCTACCCACTAGCTGTTGTAGGCATTTGGGAACTGAACCAGAGAGTGAGAAACCTCTCTTTCCATGTCTCTCTGCTTCCCCGATAATTTTTTTTTAAGAAACAGGATCCGCAAGACTCAAGAGTTCATCTGCTTCTCACTAATCTCCCTCTCCCAAGATGATGCCCCACATCCTCACTGGTTGTTCATGAAGAAAATTAATGTCTCACTCCAGCTCAATTGTTAGTTCTATCTCAGGAAAAAAAAAGTAGCAACCTGACAGCAGCCAAACAGCAACCAGATTCTGAGATAATAGTCCTGGATAATGAGAAAGACCAAAAGGAATGATCAAAAGCACAATAAAAGGTGAACAGGAAGGCATAGACTGTAGACTAAATGGAAGGCTACAGATCATGCTGGCTTTGCGAGATAGCTTTTATATTTTTACTGTCATGTATTCATACATGATTCACAGTTCATTATTTTCATGTGATAGAAGCAGTATTATACTTAGAAAAATTCATGAAACACTAAAAACTCAGTGAAGAAAAAAGCTGTAAGTATTGTATGGTCCCCTTATTCTAAGCAGGGATGTTTTTCTTTTCTCAATGAATACACTCAAACCTTCCTGGTATAACAGAAAAACATAGCATATGGATCTGGATGCCTGATTCAGAAAAAATAAAATGCAGTGAATATTACTGTACATTAAATATGAATCTATGCCTGTAATGAAACTTATTTTAATTATTCTGCTTTAGGTCAACATACCTCCAATGAAATTTATTTTCCTTCTACCTATGAAAAATAACAATGGATGAGCTGTGACATTATGACCCAGAGTGTAGGATTTAAGCAAGAAGGGGACAGGAATCCCAGGTAGAGTATTTGATAGTTTAATAGCTTGAGTTGGTTTTTTAGAGGATTATCCAAGGAGAGCTTGTCTTACAACACTGTTTTCAGAGGCAATGAGACCACCAGCAGGATAAGTCACCGCCTGCAATGCTGGTATCCCATATGTGCACCTGTTTGGGTTCCAGCTGCCCAACTTCAGATCTAGCTCCCTACTAAAGCACCTGGAAAAACAGAAGATGGTCTGACTGCTTGGTTTACAGCACCTAGGTAGAAAACTGGAATGGATTTCCAGTTTCCTGCCTTCAGCCTGGTCCAGCACTGGCTGTTACAGTCATTTAGGGAGTGAAACAATGGACGGAAGATCTCTCATACTCTCTCCCCTTCTCTTTCTGTAATTCTGCCTTTCAAGTAAATAAACTTAAAATAAAAAACTGGCTGGCAAACTGCTTCTCAGGGAGGCCGTTTCTTTAGGGAACTCTATTTTCCCGCTGTCGTCTTTAGTTGCCCCAAGTAAATAAAGCTTTCCTCTGAGCAACTCCCGCCTGAGGCTCGTTTTGCGGTGACACTCCAAGTAGATAGAACCCTGCGTCTGCTAACATCAAAGGAAACTACAGGGCACATACAGTGCAACGAGCACAACGGTGTGTGGCCAAACCTTTGGTGAATCCTGTTCCCCCATTATACTAAATGTGTATAATAATCAAGATGGTTTTCCTTATAAGTAGATATTTACCCAAGGGATGAGTCCAGAGGCTCTAGAAACACATTATCGCCACCACATTTTGCTTTCCTGCTATTAGAACATCATCCTTAGATGTCTATGCAA
Source organism: Oryctolagus cuniculus (assembly GCF_964237555.1). Classification (NCBI taxonomy): domain Eukaryota; kingdom Metazoa; phylum Chordata; class Mammalia; order Lagomorpha; family Leporidae; genus Oryctolagus; species Oryctolagus cuniculus. The sequence goes on along the minus strand of NC_091440.1, from coordinate 36,020,244 downwards.
GGCCATTAGGTGTAGATTACTTGTTGCTATAATGAATAATTCTAGAGCTATCTTATTATCTTTGTACAGTATATACTTATTATGACAATTTTCTGACAGGTGGAAGTACGTTGTCTAAAAACCAGGACAGATTGATTTTTCTAATTGGTACCAAGAGGACATTTGATTTAGTAAGCAATGGCTTGGATTTGATACTTTTGGAAGCTCATTAAAATGCAAAGCAAAAATACTCATCATCACTGTTCATCAGGTACTTACAAATTAAAACCACAGTAAGTTATTGCCTTGTAATTATGAAAACAGCTACTATCAAAAAGGTCAAAGATAATAAGTTTTGGGGAGGGTGTGGAGAAACTGCATGAAAGTTTCCCAGAAAACCAAAAAATAGTTTTAAAATATGATCCAGAAATCCAAATTTTGATATAAAATCAAAGGAATTGAAATTAGAATCCTGAAGAGATGACTACACTCCTATGTTTATTACAGAATATTCAGAATAGCTAAGCTATGAAGGCATGCTAGGGGTCTAACATCATATGAATGAATAAAGAAACCGTGGTGTCTATATACACAGAGGAATATCATTAAGCCTTAAAAGTAGGGGAATTTCTGTCATTTGTGGCTGTGAAGACGAACCTGGCGTGTAGGCTAAGTGAAGTAACCAGACACATAAATACTGCATGATCTCCTGTGCAGAACACAAAATAGTTGATCTCATAAACGTTGGTAGTAGAATGACATTTACAAGAGGCTGTAGGAGAGAGGTAGATAGGGAAAAGAGGTTGTTGATTAAAGGGTATAAATTTTCTATCAGAAGGAATAAGCTTTAGAGATCTATTACACAGAATAGTGACTATAAGAAATAACAATGCATTATCAATACCAAAACTGCTGAAGCAATACATTTAAGATGGGATTTCATCAGCCTGATTCAATCATTTCACATTGTAAATGCTTCTGATCACATTGTACCCCATAATATATACATAACTACTATTTGCCCATTAAAATAATTTTGAAAAACACAAAATATTGAGAAGAGACTTCCATAATGACAGTCTGAAGAGCCCCAAGGCCCTATCCCTAAGCAAACACGATTGGTTAAAACTGTAAAAACAGATTAACGGAATAAAAATAAAATGCATAAACTTGCCAAAAATTGTTCTGAGGGCATTTGGCAAATGAAGAAACAGTTATTAAAGAAAATCTACTAAATTTGGTAAGAACAGTGAGGATGTGGCAGTTGGGCTATGACCTCATCCCCACTTCTCACTAGGTTAATTCGAGCATAACTCAGGTCCTGGCAAGTGCAGCAAGAACACGGGGCTGTCGCTCTCCTGCCTGCTTCCAGGATAGCACTGCCGTCTCTCCTCGGGAAGGACAGCCTACTAGCTGCCTTCTTGCCTCCTAGATCCGTATTGCAGAAGCTCCATCTTAGCTAAAATGTTTATGAAGTCTGGGTCTTTATTCTTACACTCAGCTCCATTTCAGAAGCACTACCCAAACAGACAGGTTAAGAATACGGGACCCCAGTCACCCTCTGTCCCACCCACTCAGAGAGCGGAAGCTTCACCCTGGGAGAGCCACGCTGAAAAGAACTGAAGATGCTTCCCTAGTACCCATCAGAATAAGGACGTCATCATGTCACTCCAAGAGAAGTGGGCCTCTGCCCCGCCACTATCTAAAGAACACATTTACAGAATTTTTTTTCCAAAGAGATAAGCAGGCTGTAGGAGTGGAGTGCTCCCCAGAGCTCCCCAAGGGAATTATTTTATTTGGAACAGAATGTGCAGAAAACCCAAGCCAGAGGAGACTTCCAGGAACAACGGCGATTTGGATAGTGAGCAGGTATCAGGGTCTCGGCTGCTCCATGGAAGCAGTGAGCTGGGTTTTAGAAGAGCTCACCATTTAACAGAGAGGAGAATCATGGAGGAAACGGCTAAGAAGACTCCTTCTGGGATCTAACAAGTCCCAGACAGTAGCCTCACAAGCTTTCTCTGGGGGAGAGGGGAGGGAAACCACCCAAACTTAATTAGATCAGACTATGGTGCTGCATATGTCTTAAGGCCTTGTCAACAATGATAGAGCGATCAGTACAGGTATTAATAAACACTAACAGTTGGATATGTTGACAACAGAGGTAGACAACTTAACAGAAATTACAGGGAAAATGAACTATAAAGAGAGTTCTCATAAAATTGCCATTGCTTGGTGACTTAATGTGGCCAAATCTGTGCGCAGTGAGGAGAGAGATGAAGATTGTACACAGGGATAGGGAAAAAGATGTCACTGAAGCAGTCTAACCAAATTATTAGACAAATAAACAAGAAAACAGTAAAAACTAAAATCTGAGGGTAGGTAGATGCTGAGATTATGATCCCATAGCTACAGTATGTTATCTGAAATAACCGGTTGTTAACAAAAACAATTAAAAAGCATTAAAAGATATAGAAACCGTGGCTCATCCACAAGAAAAAAGAGCCAGCAACAGAAAGTCAGGAATTTGCCCCAGTGGTTAAGACATCCACATCCCAAATCCCAGTGCTGCATCAGAGACTCACATTTGGCTCCTAACTCTATCTTCCTGCTAAGGCAGACCCTGGGAGGCACCGATGGTGGTTTGAGTAACTGGGTTCTTGCCACCCACAAGGAAGATCTGGATTTTGTTCCCAGTTCCTGTTTAGCTTTGGCCCAGGTCTGGCTGTTACTGTTATTTTTGAGAAGTGAATCTCTTTCTTGCATTCTCCCTGTTCCTCTTAAATAATTTTTAAAACAGCAACAATAGCAAGAAAATTTCTGAGAGAAGGCCCAGATGTTAGATTTAGCAAAGAATTCAAATCAGATACATGTGTATATGATTCTTAAAGAAGTAATGTAATGACAATGTCAAATCTTACACAGAAAAACAAGAAAGAGTAATTATAAAAAAGATTCAAATAAAATTTCATAAGTTTAGAAGTATATGAAACAATGAAAAGTTTCATTAGAGGGAATCAAAAATAGATCTAAGCTGGAAGAAGAGAAAAACATCAATGAATTATAAGACATATTGGTAGAGATTGTGCAATCTGAAGAAAAAAGCAAAAAATAAAATGAGGAAAAACAAGCAACAATCCAGAAAAGTGTGGAATATATCAAAGAGGTGAATATATGCCAAAAGGAAGTACTCAAAGGATAAGAGAAAAAGAAAACAAAAATAGTGATAGAATAATGGCTAAGAACTTCCCCAATTTTATGAAAAGGATATCAATAAGTCTCGACAACTCCCTATAGGATACCATGCAATGTATTCACACCAAGCACATCATAGTAAAATGTTAACAAAGAGAATAGAAATCTTGAAAACAGGCAAGAGTAAAACAATTCATCAGGCACAAGTGAATCCCAGTCAAAGTAACAGCCAATGTCTCAGAAACGCTGGGCAGCAGAAGACTAGGGGATGATATATTTAACAATCTGAAAGCAAAAAAAAGTGATTTCAATTAATTTCTGAAAATAAGGTCAAATAAAGACATTTTCATGTAAATAAACACACACACACACACATATATATATATATTTATATACATATTTGCCACCAGATCTGCCTTACAAGAAATACTGGAGAACTGCTTCAAACTGAAAGTTAGTGAGGCCAGATTCACTATTCAAACGCACGTACAAAAACAAAGAATGTGAGATGGGCATTTGGTTCATGGGTTATGTCACTGCTTGGGACACCTATACCCTATATTGGTGTCCCTGGGTTCAAGTTCCAGCTGGGCTTCTGATTCAGTTTCCTGCTAATGCACTCTGGTAGGCAGCAGGTAACAGCTCAAGAAGTTGTGATATAGGCAAAGAGAATAAGGAGAAATCTGAGAGTGTGTTATCCACCCTACCCTACAACACCACCTCCTCCACCCCAGCCATATCCATTCTGTGCTGTGGCCGAGATAACCCAAAATCAACACTGCTGCAGAACCGCTATTCAGAATCAGAACTGGCTGCAAATGGCCAATGTAGCTGCTGATTATTCCCCAAGGTAACCTACAGCTAATTATAACAACATTCTCATATAATTACCAGGGCTAATGCTCCTACTCTCATAATGCTTCTGAGAATTAGGGAAAAAGCTATTGTAATCCATAAGCTGTACTTTGAAAATTTAAATTTATAAAATAAAAAAGAGAGAATTACTAATAAGGCAAGAAAATGGGCAGTATTCAAATTCCCAGAACTCCCCCCATTATTGGAAAAACGCATCCCAGACACCATCTTCTATGCATGTTCTATTTTCTGGTTTTTCAAGATCACATAGGAGGGATAACTCCGAACCTCATCAGGCCTAAGCTACCCTTGAGCATTCTCATACTCCCTTTCAAGTGCATACTTTTGCTTTACCACTAACAAAACTTATTCTACTGCAGAGTTTTACTTATGTTTAATCCTCAAATTCTTTCTGTGTCAGAGAAAAGAATTTGGCCCCAGTCACTTGATAATAGTTGGATCCCCTGCTACACCATGTGGAAGATCCAATGGAGTTTGGAGCTCTTGGTTTTGGCCAAAAATCTGTTGTTGTGGGCATTTGGGGAGTGAACCAACAGAGAGGGACAATCTCTCTCTCTGCCCTTCAAGTAAATTAAAAATTAAAAAAAAAAAAAAAAACAAGATAAAATACAAAGAAGTAATTGTAGAAGATAGTAGTGTTGAAGTTATAACAAATAAAAACATATTTGGAAATAATAACTCAGAGAGGAGAGTGAAAGTTAAGCTGTATGGAAATAAGATGTCACTTGAATCTACAAGCACAAAAGAGAACTGGGAAAGGTAAATGAGGCATGTAGTATTATTTGATAAGATGTGTCTGTTTATAAAGCCATTTGAACCCAAAAGAAAAACACATAATGTCAAAAATGTTTGGGGCACTATTTTTGGTTCTGTGGGTAGAATGCTCATTAAGGCTAAATCTCATCTCGCATCTGTATAAATAGTTACCAATTAACATAGGCTTGCTGTAATAGAGGTATGTGCAGTGCACATAGCAGGAAGCTATATAGCTGGAGATACTTTTTTTATACTTGTTCCTTTTCTGGAAAAGTCACAAGATAATAGTTACTTTTATTTCCAGCTACTCAATTCAGTGGTGAATAAAAAAGAATGAATTTTCTAGGTCATGAGTTTAATAACAAAGCATTTTCTAATATTCTATGTGTATTCCAAAAGAGCTGTCATCAACACAACTGTCTCTTCTGTTTACTCTCTATGAAAATAGCAGAGGTGTTCCATGTTGGTTGAGTATGTACCATTGTTTGGAGCTTTCACTAACTGGGTCAATTAACTTTACTTTTTTTCCAGTCTCATGCCATTTTCTTATTCCCCAAGCATGATCTCACAGTGAAACGTTATATGAGCTCAGAACCACCAGTACAAAGACAAGACCAAAACCTTGGTAATGACCCAGCACAGTCAACTTTAATCAGAAGAAACAGGGACAAGAAAAAAGAGTAGAGCATTCCTGTTAGACTGTATGTGTTACCAGTGCTATGATGAGATAAGAGGTTAGTTTGACACATTCAACACACCTAGTTGAAACTGACTCAAGTTGACTCAGTGCTCTATGAAATGGCAAACAATGCTGTGATGCCTTGTACTAGATACTGCACTAATTGTTAGATGCATATTGGTAAAGATATTGTGTTCTTACTTTTACTATTTTACAGTTTGAAACGTTGTGAGAGATATTTAAGAGCTCTAACAGAAAATAAGAAAGAAATGCCACCATCTACAGTAACATGAATGACCCTTCAGAAAGAGGATGAGGAGGAAGTGAAGGAAGAGGAGGAATTAAAAGGGGGGAGGAGAAAGAAAATGGCAACTGGGTGAAGTGTTGGGTGTATTGATTGGCTTGATTGTGATACTCATTATATATATATATATATATATATATATATATACACACACACACATATATGAAATCAAGCTGTATGCCTTAAGTATACATAATTTTTGTGAATTATATCTTGATAAAGCTGTTAAAGAATAACTCATACAATCATTTCAATCATTTCTCTAGTCAAAATTTGTTACATACAAAATATCTCACAGAAAATGTTGGAAAAATATTTTTCTGAAAATGGAAGTGATGGAGTAGCATTTCAGGGATACACAGAAGAAATGATAGCTTATTAAATAGATTCCAAGCCTTCTCATAATCAGAGTTCATATCAACTTATTTTTATTCATTTTTAAAAATATTTACTTATTTAAAATACAGAGCTACACAGAGAGAGGGAGATAGATAGACGGATGGACGGACAGACAGACAGACAGAATGATCTTCCATCCACTGTTTTACTCCCCAAATGGCTTCAATGGCCAGGGCTGGCTCAGTCCAAAGCCAGGAGCCTGAAATTCAGTTTGGGTCTGTCATACGGGTGCATGGGCTCAAGCACTCAGACCATCTTCTGCTGCTTTCCCAGACACATTATTAGGTAGCTGCATTGAAAGTGGAGAAGCGCCAAGACACTCTGGCAAAAGATCTCTGTGAGTGAGATCCCAGTGGAAAGAACAGGTCTTCAAAGAAGGAGGTACCTTTCTCTGAAGGGAGGAGAGAACCTCCACTTTGACTATGACCTTGTCTAAACAAGATAAGAATCAGAGAACTCAGAGGGCTTCCATAGCCTTGGAAACTCATGACTGGAGCATAGGGAGATTACTGATGCCATAGACAGGAGTGTCAATTGGTAAAGTCAACAACAGGAGTCACTGTGCACTTATTCCTCATGTAGGATCTCTGTCCTTAATGTGCTGTGCATTGAGATTTAATGCTATAACGAGTACTCAAACAATATATTTCACTTTGTGTTTCTATGGGGGTGCAAACTGTTGAAATCTTTACTTAATGCATACTAAACTGATCCTCTGTAAAAAAAAAAAAAAAAAAAAAAAAAAAAAAAAAATTATCAACTCCCAACTTGACTCTCACTGGGATTAAACATGACAATAGGTCTGATCTGATTTCATCATCATTTAAAAAAAATCATCTATTATTTTTCACTTTATGTTTCTGTGTGGGAGCAAACTGTTGAAATCCTTACTTAATGTATGCTAAGCTGATCTTCTGTATATTAAGATAATCGAAAATGAATCTTGATGTGAATGGAAGGGGAGGGTTGTGGGTGGGAGGGATGGTATGGGGGGGAAGCCATTGTAATCCATAAATCGTACTTTGGAAATTTATATTCATTAAATAAAAGTTAAAAAAAAAAAAGAAGGAGGTACCTTTCTCTGAAGGGAGGAAAGAACTTCCACTTTGACCATGGCCTTGTCTAAATATGATCAGAGTCAGTGAACTCAGGGGGCTTCCATAGCCTTGGCAGCTCATGACAAGAGCCTAGGGTGATTACTGATGCCATAAACAAGAGTGTCAATTTGTTGAGTCAACAACAGGAGTCACTGTGCACTTACTCCTCATGTAGGATCTTTGTCCTTAGTGTGCTGTACATTGAGATTTAATCCTATAACTAGTACTCAAACAGTATTTTTCACTTTGTGTTTCTCTGTGGGAGCAAACTGTTGAAATCTTTACTTAATGTATGCTAAACTGATCTTCTGTATATAAAGAGAAATGAAAATGAATCTTGATGTGAATGGAAGGGGAGAGGGAGTGGGAAAGGGGAGGGTTTCGGGTGGGAGGGACGTTATGGGGGGGAAGCCATTGTCATCCATAAGCTGTACTTTGGAAATTTATATTCATTAAATAAAAGTTTAAAAAAAAAAAAAAGAAAGAAAGTGGAGAAACCAGGTCTGGAACTCGTGCTCGTATGGGATGCCAGTTTTGCAGACAGTAGCCTAACTGGCTGTGCCACAACCCCTTCAACTTACTTTTAGAACCGAAATACTAATACTACTGAAGAGTGATTCCCAGTTTAGATGCCCCCTTGAGAACACTTTGTGCTGTGAGATCAATGATGATAATAGCTGTTATGATTGGGTATTGTTACCTGTTAGGTCTTCTCTGAGCGCTATACTTGTGTGAGCTCCTCAAACCTTTGTGACCTCAGAGAGTTATTTTCCCAGAAAGAAGCTGAAGCACAGAAGACAGGGCCCCCAGGACATTCATGCCCCCAGGACATTGATGCTGATCCTCTCTTTGGGTCTTTAATCCCATCCTGAACCACAGATACTGAAAATATAATATTTGAATGTATTTTAATGTTACTTTTAATTTGTAAAATGTCTAGAATAAGGTCCATCTCTCATGAGATCTAACATGAATATTGACTTGCTTATGAACACAAAGAATTACTAATGCTCAGATAGTAGGCAGGTATTTGCCCACAAAGGAAAGACAGTGTCTTCATTTGTCCCTTCAATGAGCATGCCGAGTTATGAAGGCCAAATCTTCTTATAGGAGAAAGTAATCATCCTGTGTTTTTCTCATGACAATTCCATTATAGAATATCAGCAGGGAGTTAAAAATTTTAATTAATGATTTTATCATATTAACTACCTGAATTTTTGCCTTTTTGTGCAGACTGAATTGCTCAAGTTATCAAATATAAATACATTGTTTCCAAAGGAATCACATAAAAATGTGTAGAAATTATCCTGAGTCATTTGAGTCTATAATTAAATAGCATCACATGACTCCGTAAAACTTTTGTATTTTAACAATGCTATTCAGATGTCAGCTTACCCATCCTTTTCAAGTCATTTCTTGGATGATGAATATGATGTTAAGTAAGTAATCTAAATCATCTTATTGTAAATTGCACAGTGCTTTCCAGCTTTGCAAAGTCCTCTCTTGCTGTCAATTTATATCATAGCACAAATGAAGTGGAAAAAATTAGTCATTTTCCTTATTATTGTTTAAAAATCCATATACCATTTTATATATAATTATTCTATATGTACAACATATATACTATGAGAATGTAATTTTAAAAATAGTAATTGTATGTGTGTATTTTAAACATAAATACCAGAAAAATAAATCAAATTCAGATGTGATCATATATCTGTCCCCTGGTAATTTAAGGTTTATTTCATATCTCTTGATCAGATAAACATGCATAAATTAGAAATGGGCATATATAGGGTGGGTTGCTTTATTAAATGTAAAAACGTAAAGCCTTATTCATATAATTCATGGCAGGATTATAACAAGGGTTTTCCCTTTTTTTTAAGCTGTGTTCACTCCATTGACTATGCAGAGCTTAAAGACAGAGATGAGCCTTGGATTTGGTATTTTTAGCAATCTCATCTGGTAAGCTTGGAAAATATCAGTAGGGCTATTTAAGATTCCAGGTGGAGAGATCTGTTAATTATCTAGTCTACCCTTTCACAGATATTTCAGCTCCCTGATGTTATTCTGCAAGATATTGCTGAATGGAAGCATGCAATGATGCTTAAAATCATTCAATTTCTGATTGGAAGGTAACTTAAAGTTCACCCAACCCAATCTTGAGTGATTTTCTGATCTTTCTTCAAATTCAGCCTTACCCCCTAGCCAGCACCCGCTGCACATCAATCTCGCTCTCAGGCAGTTGTATGTGCCAATCACATGAAGCTGGCTTAATTCAATTATAGAGTCATATCTCTTAAAGCGATAGATTTCAATATACTCTCCAATTTCCCCAGCCATTCATTTCTTTGCCTACCTTACTCACCTATTTTTGGATTGGCATAAGACTATAATGATTCATTTCTAATTTATATGCTTATTTATTCCCTAAGACATGGAAGAGAGTCAAGCTAAGGCTGCAGAATTACAGTTCCTTAGTTATAAACATCAGGTGTTATACAAGATACCCTGTCTACAGAAAAAAAATGTTTATGAGGAAATTTAATTGGTGGTTGTGATGGGTATGTAAACAGACAGTTCATGTAATTCTTCAAAACTGCATTTGCAACTAATTATTATTTCTATTACTGATGTATTGTAGGGCAAAAGCAACCCTAAGCAATTTAGTCTATCATTGAATTGCACAATATAGCTTCATTCTGTCTCAAATTTTTTTTTCCTGTAATTCAGAGTCTAGGAGACTTTAAGCAATTATGTATTGATTCTCTTTTTCCCCTCTAGTAATCAATTCAGCTCCTATGGCCTTCATTTCCCAAAAGAATGTAGCATCCATAAAACCATGATTTCTGTGAGTTTAAAATTCTATACGAGGCAAAATGCTATCAGATATTCCTCAGGTCCCTCTGCGCCATTGCCACTTTGATAATGGAAGCACTAATGATAATTGACTCTAGTGGGGAAAAAAAGAACATAAAAATAAAATTAAAAAGTCATCTTTCTGATAACTAGATCCCCAAATGTCTGAAAGTGGTGAAACCCACTGGATTCCATTTTTGTTTTCTGAGTTGGATAACAAGAGTTACTTCTTTTTGATTCTGATATTGCATGTTAGGGGAACCTTTGTCCTTGACCACAGGGAGCCAAAATTTGACCATTGAAAGCCTTGGAGACTATCTAGTCTCAAGCAGATGAGGAAATTACAGGGTATTGGATATTGATGTTTCATTAATAACTACTAAGAGGAACAGAGCAATGAACAAAATAAAAAAGCCCCCTATTCACTCATGAGTTTATATCCTATGAGAAAGAAATAGACAATGAACAAACAAATTAAACATTACAACCAACATTATATCAGATTGTGATGAGTACTATGAAGAAAAGTTAGTTGGGATAAGAGGTCATAGCCCATGAAGGAAGAGGTGGGCTCTAGGAAGGGCACTACGGGAAGGGAGCTCCAATGAAATAATATCTGAGGGTGACTTATACTATTATGAAACTAGGAGGCAAACCTTGCCATTGGACCCATTTCAACCAGAACTTACATCACTTAAATAGAGACACATTAAATTTCTTTGAGCCCCCTTCCCCTCATCATAGGATCTTACAACCAATTTGGTCCCAAAACATTTTCTCTGCTTTGAAAGTTATCCCACTGATATCTGGGTATAATTACTAACATCTTCTTCTAGCCTGTTGCTAACCTCATGAGGCACCAGTATCAATCCTATTATTTAAGTATGGTTTTCTAATTCTTCTAACAGCTCAACCTCATGAGAAATTGAACAATATAGAAAACCCCACAGATAAGTGGGAATTAGGAATGGAATGAAATTAATTTTATATTGTCTTCAAAATCAGATATACAAAAGTCTGCAAGCATCAATCAGTTAATTGATTTATCAGCTCCAGTGGAGGAACAAATCTCTAGTAGTTACAAGAGTTATGATTCTATGGAAACCTCCAGAAAACTACTATAGATGCGAGTTTGTAATGCCTACTGTGTAATAGCTTCAGACTAAGCTATATTTTATTCAAACAGAAAATACTTCCTGTGTGCTTACGATGTGCCAGACCTTAGGGATATAATACAGAAGGGATCCTCTGCACTCAATGAGTTTATATGCTGGTACATTTCAGATGGTATGTATTTTCTGTGTGGACTTATCCTTAGGAGGTAGATGTCACAGCTACCCAGCATTGTATGAAGTAATAAGGGATAGTTTGGGTAGAAGAGCCTAGTGAAAGGGAACCTATGCATCAATATTCCAACATCAATAAGAGTAGCTTCCTAAGGTTGCAAATACAAAGCAAGTGAAACAAAGTGTCGTATTGGAGAAAGGGACACAGTTGTTAGGAACTGAGCCCTTTGAGTAAAGTTCTTGAACAAGAGCCACAGAGACAGACAGATACACACATACATTATTCCCTCTGGGAATTTACTGTACCTTTTCTACTCTTGGATGTCTCTATCAGATACTGTTCCACAATGAGCAGGTGTTGTTGGGTCATAAATCTATGAAATGGGCTGTTAGGAGACTTTGCTCTTGAAAATGAAGAGCCTAGGGTGATTACTGATGCCATAAACAAGAGTGTCAATTTGTTAAGTCAACAACAGGAGCCACTGTGCACTTACTCCTCATGTAGGATCTCTGTCCTTAGTGTGCTGTACATTGAGATTTAATGCCATAACTAGTACTCAAACAGTATTTTTCACTTTATGTTTCTGTGTGGGAGCAAACTGTTGAAATCTTTACTTAATGTATGCTAAACTGATCTTCTGTATATAAAGAGAATTGAAAATGAATCTTGATGTGAATGGAAGGGGAGAGGGAGTGGGAAAGGGGAGGGTTTCGGGTGGGAGGGACGTTATGGGGGGGAAGCCATTGTAATCCATAAGCTGTACTTTGGAAATTTATATTCATTAAATAAAAGTTAAAAATAAAAAAAAGAAAATGAAGAAACGTATGGGAGCAGACAGAAAATAGACATACTATAATTTTGACATATTCAAATCACCAATTTCAGCTGTGATTGTGAATTACTGGTCTGAATAAGTCCTTATTTTATGTGGGAAAGGAAAAAATTCTCACATTATCTATATGTGTTCTTTGTTTGCATGGGTTCTTACATTTCTCAGATTGCCCTAGTTTGAACTGTTAGGACTGGCCCTACTTTCCTGTTGTTTTTGGAGAACCTATGGCTTCAGAGAAAAACATTTTATTGTACATATTTTCCATCTCATTTGTCCTTTTGCCCTCTGCTTCACTGTTTTGTTGAGGCTACCCACATTTTTTTAAAAGTGGCTTCCTAACTTGACACTTCTTGAGTGCAGATGTGTCAAGTTGCTGTCTGATCTTTCCAGTTATGTGACTTTCCTGTGCAGTTCTGATGGGAAATCTGACACGTACTGTGATCAGGCTGTAATTCTGACAAGGGAAATCTAGCTGAAAAGACCAACGTCTCCACACAAATAACCTAGAATTTCTCCCTCTTTTCTTTCCATAAAACAAATGGTTATGCCAACTTAAAGTTTAGAGCCAAGAAGAGAATGTCACATTATTCTGTCAGCTAAAACAATGGAAACTTGTACTTTTTCTGCACAGGATTATGAGGCTTTGGGCACACATACAGGTTACTTCCTATTGTATAACACTTATCTGCACTTTTAAAAATACTTTCTATATATATGTGTTTGTATGTGTGTGTGTATATGTGTGTGTATATATATATATATATTTTTATTTATTTATTTAAAGTGTTACTATTATCAGGTAACTGGATTGAAGTGGAGTAGATGGGACATGAACTCATGTCTACATGGGATGCTAGTGCTGAGGGGGTAGCTCTACCCACTACATGTCAAGGCTGGCCCTCACTTATACTTTCTTAAAAGAATATCATACTCCTTTGGAATCTTCTAATTCAGCAATATAAAATGTATAGTATTCTTATACAAACAGAAAATTGAAAGACTGAAACCAAAAGATATTGCTGCTGAGCTTTAAAATTAAAGGTCTCGGCTGGCGCTGTGGCTCACTAGGCTAATCCTCCGCCTGCAGCGCCGGCACACCGGGTTCTAGTCCCGGTCGGGGCGCCGGATTCTGTCCAGGTTGCCCCTCTTCCAGGCCAGCTCTCTGCTATGGAGTGGGAGTGCAGTGGAGGATGGGCCAAGTGCTCAGGCCCTGCACCCCATGGGAGACCAGGAGAAGCACCTGGCTCCTGGCTTCGGATCAGTGTGGAGGCCAGCTGCAGCTCGCCGGCTGTGGTGGCCATTGGAGGGTGAACCAACAGCAAAAGGAAGACCTTTCTCTCTGTCTCTCTCTCTCTCATTGTCCACTCTGCCTGTCAAAAAATAAAAAAAAAATTAAAGGTCACAAAAGAAAAGCGAGCAAAATGAGGGAAAAATAATAAGATTAAAGAACAGATTGGACAATATGCACAGTCATCAGTTCCATGATTTTACAGTCTGGTCAAAAATCTCTTTTATCCCCAACAGCCATTTTAATATAAACATATGGATAATTGGAGATTATTTACTATAGCACTTTTAGAAACAGCATTTATCTTAACATTTGCTTCTACATAACATTTATCAAATAAAACTATATTGTAACAAAACAAAACTAAAACAGATGCCTTTTATCCTTGATGCAGCATAGCCTTCTGTTCATATTCAAGATCACCTTGGAAAACTTGTTAGATTATACTTAACGGATCTCTGTGAAGAATGACAGAGTTCAAACGTGTCAGTTCTTTCATATTTATCCGTTGAAAGAAGAGTTGATTCAAGCCGAGTCACTTGGCAGCTACAGAGCCTTCTGTTTATACATTATTCAGTTTATTAAGGGCTTTGCAATCCTTTTACCATAAAGAGAAGTTGCCTATTTTTCCACATTTAGATTAGAAGCCAGCAATGTGAATTTTGAGCTTATATTTACTATTGTAAAATCTACCATAATGTTTTTTCCTAAAAGAATATATTGCTTATTATTTTAATTAAACAAAAATGTAAACTATTCTTATGAAAGGAATTATTAGACAAAACAATTCACTAAATAATGTGTAAGATAAGGTAGGATAAAAACAAATATTGCAATGAGAAAGAAAAGATCATATAAATACTCTCAAAATAGCCTTATTAGCAAAGACTTTATTTAAAAGTTAGAAATAATTATAACAGTTCAAACTAACAGAATTGCAACATATAAATATGGCAGGATATAAACAGAGAAACACTTAGTCATCCATATTTTGCTAGAAATATAACCTGAGTTCATTGCTTACTTACGTTACCATAACCTTATTCTTACCTGTAATATTCTATGTATAACCCACAAGGATAGAATGAGAAGTTTCTGTACTGCAAAAGAAACAGTCAGGAAAGTGAAGAGGCAAATGACAGAATGGGAAAAAATAGTTGCAAATTATGCAACCAATATAGGATTAATAACCAGAATCTACAAAGAGATCAAGAAACTCCACAACAAAACAAACAACCCACTTAAGTGATGGGCCAAGGACCTCAATAGACATTTTTGAAAAGAGGAAATCCAAATGACCAACGGACATGTGAAAAAATGTTCAGGATCACTAGCCATCAGGGAAATGCAAATCAAAACCACAATAAGGTTTCACCTTACCCTGGTTAGAATGGGTTACATCAGAAATCAACTAACAACAGATGCTGGCGAGGATGTGGGGAAAAAGGGACACTAACCCACTGTTGGTGGGAATGCAAACTGGTAAAGCCACTATGGAAGTCAGTCTGGAGATTCCTCAGAAACCTGAATACAACCCTACCATACAACCCAACCATCCCACTCCTTGGAATTTTCTCAAAGGAAATTAAATTGGCAAATAAAAGAGCTGTCAATTCACAATAGCTAAGACATGGAATCAACCTAAATGCCCATCAATAGTAGACTGGATAAAGAAATTATGGGATATATACTCTATAGAATACTATACAGCAGTAAAAAACAATGATCCTGTCATTTGCAACAAAATGGAATAATCTGGAAAACATAATGCATAGTGAAATGAGCCAGTTCCCTCAAATATCATATGTTCTCCCTGATCGGTGACAACTAACTGAGCACCTAAAAGGAAACCTGTTGAAGTGAAATGAACACTATGAGAAACTGACTTGATCAGCCCTTGTCCTGACAGTAAGAGAACAACTTACTATTTTATTCCTTTTAGTATTTTTTGTTCTACTTACTATCATTGGTTGAACTCTTTAATTAATACACAATTATTCTTAGGCATTTAAAATTAACTGAAAAGTGACCCCTGTAAATATAAGAGTGGGAATAAGAGAGGGAGGAGATGTACAGTTTCACACATGCTCACTCGGACTTACCCCTAATGGTAGAGCTGGAAATGTGCCAGGGGATTCCATTAAACCCCATCAAGGTAGCATGTATCAATGCCATCTTACTTGTTAAAGTGATCAGTTTAAGTTCATAACTGATCAAAAAAGACAGGATTAAGTGTCAAAGCGATTACATAAATAAGACCAGTGTCTGCAAATAATAATTGATAGAATTAAAAGGGAGAGAATGATCCTTCATGGGAAGCAGGATATGCCGCAGACTCATAGAATGGCAAATGCCCTAAACAGCACTCTGGCCTCAGAATCAGCCCTTAAGTCATGCGGATCCAGCTGAAAAGCCCATGAGAGTATTTCAGGCATGGAAAGACAAGACACTCTGGCAAAAAAAAAAAAAAATGACCTAAATGAAAGTGAGTTTGATGCCAGTGGGAAGAATGGGCCATCAAAGAAGGCAGTACCTTTCACTGAAGGGAGGAGAGAACTTCCACTTTGGCTATGGCCTTGTCTAAATAAGATTGGAGTTGGTGAACTCAAGAGGCTTCCATAGCCTTGGCAGCTCATGACAAGAGCCTAGGGTGATTACTGACGTCATAAATAAGAGTGTCAATTGTTAAATCAACAACTGGAGTCACTGTGCACTTACTCCCTATGTAGGACCACTGTCCTTAATATGTTGTACTATGCAAATTATTGGTAAAACTAGTACCCAAACAGTACTCTACACTTTGTGTGTCTTTTTGTGTGTAGTCTGTTGAAATCTTTACTTAGTGTATACTACATTGATCTTCTGTGTGTAAAGAGAATTGAAAATGAATCATGATGAAGAATGGGATGGGAGAGGGAGTGGGAGATTGGATGGTTGTGGGTGGGAGGGAGTTTATTGGGAGAAGCCGCTATAATTCAAAAGTTATACTTTAGAAATTTATATTTATTAAATAAAAGTTAAAAAAACCACACAGTGAATATTAAAATTTTATAATTTTGCCAAGTATCATAAATAGGTTAGTACTTTTAAACTCTTTTTTGTGGTATTACAAAACCAAATATCATGAAGCCAGAAACTACTAGTAGCTTCCACTTCTGAAGTCAAAATGTTACGTGTATATGGTGCCCAGGCAGGAATTCAGTCTTACTAAGTTAACATGGTAGAGGTCATGCTTTGTAGAGCTGATTCATATACAGCTTCTTCAGATAAAGATTCACAACAATGCACAGAGTTCTTTAGTGTGTGACTGCAAGAAGTCAACAAGAACTGAGCTGGGAAAGGCTAGCACAATGGAATCTAGATCTCTACACATATTCGTACACATCAACAGAAGTCCATGTGAGTGCAGCAAGCTATAAGCAATCTAAGGTAATATTCTGCCACTAACTACCACTCCCTCACACTATTCACTGCAGAATTAGTAGTTAGTGGAGTATCTGTGGATGGTCTACACTTCCTTATGTGTCCATCTTTGCAACTTGATGTTCTTCCCTTTTTCACATGCCCTTGTTCCGTTCTAACTTTACTGAAACAATTGTACACATATTCCTATTCCCTTGCCACAAAATTGATAAAATTTCAAGTCTATCTGAAATTATTAAAAGTTCATATTTCAAAGAGCAACATCATCATTAAGTCTAAGGCTATGGAGATTGCTTCCTTCTATACTTCAGACAAATGCTATCACCATTTTTATCAATTTTAAAATGACTTGTCTTCCCAGTGGCCCTGCCCTGAAACTTTCTCAATTTCTAAGTGTTCTGTTCAACATTGCATAGCTTATAACTTGATGATGTATGAAATGGTTTTGTTTTTATGTTGATTTATTTGAGGACATAGACTCAGAAAGAGACAGAGAGAGACAGAGATAGAGAGAGACAGAGAGAGAGAGAGAGATCTCATCTTATGTTTTACTCCCCAAATGCCTTCAACAGCTGGGTTTGGTCCAAGCCAAAACTGGAAGCTAAGAACTCAATTTAGACCTCCCACATGTGTAGCCAGGATTCAAGCACTTCAGCCATCTCCTGCTATCCCCTAGAATGCATATGATGAAGAAGGTAGAATTGCAGGTGGAGCCAGGTCTTGACCCAGGCATTTCAATATGGGATGTTGCTCTCCAGCAGTACCTTAATGACTGCACCCCTGTGTGTGTGTGTGTGTGTGTGTGTGTGCGCGTATGTAATTCTTCCCTGCTGAGATTGCAAGAAATTCTTTCCACATTAGGTTTTGTCTTTAGAGGATGTCCCTTTGGGCAGGAAGTGATGCCTCCTAGTTTCTTTGAACTACTGTAGCCTGAAGCTTTGTTATTTCACTCTTCTTGTCTTCTGTCATATAGGAGACATATGTCTAATTAAAAAGTCTGAATTCCAGCAGTTGTTACAATATTTTCGTTGAGCTATGGTTAAAAAAAGTTTATAATAATGATAATTACCCTGGCTAGATTATTAGAAACTGGGGTTTCATAAACAGAAAAGTAGGAAAAAAAAAAACAGAAGAAATACTCCTCTAATATTTGTGTTGTCTCATAGTACTTCAAAACATTAAAAAAAGTTAAGAACAATATTGTTGGAGAAATTGTTCTTTTTTAACCTTCATTTTATGAACTGTAACTATTGCCAACATTGTAGATATCTCTCTAATAAAAAGCACCTGAAATATAATGCAAACCGAATGAAAGGCCTGTATCTATTTTGCAAAAATCAATTATTAACAGTGGTTTGCTGTAGCTTTAGCTCTAGCCAAGAAAACAACATTCTCTTTTGTAGCTTCTTTTTCTACTTGAGGTTCTATTTTGTTTTGTTTCCATGTTGTTCTTGATTAAATTGCATCTATTTTTCTCCTTGCCTATCTTTCCTCTGTATATGCTCTACCGACAATTAAACTATTTGTCATTGTTTCTGAAGACTACAGAAAGTTGCCTACATTTTAAATGCTTTAGCAGTCTTTCAGAAAGCCCAGCAGAAGACTCCTCTCTCCAGATTTGCATGTACAATCCATTATTTAGTATTGTTCTTTGTCCTTCCAGAACATTGTTCTTTATGTACTGTGACCAATACACACAAGCCAAACTCATTATGTTTTCCCATTTTCTACTCAAACCTGGAAACCAAGGGAAAACTCTTTCCATACTTTACATAATGCTGGGATGACCAGCACCATATGGTAGGCACAGGACCCAGCCTCTGAATTTGAAATGACAGCGTGTACATAAGTCTTACCAACTCAACATAAACCTCTCCTGCTTCTGACCTCTCCAAGATCCTTCCTTCTGCATGAGTTATTCCAGGGAGAAAATAAAGAATGAAACAGCAAAGTGCTTTCCAGCGCTTAGCTCATGTGAAGCTTTGTGGTGCTAGATGCTCCTAACATATAACAGGATCAGATCCAAGACACAGAGCTACCCTTCATAATTTCACCATAAAGAACACTTTCTTGCTTTTATTATTTCGACAGTAGCTAATGTCCACTCTAAGTTTCTTTTATTTATTACTAAGAAAATTACAGAGAAGGAGTCATCTATTCCAAGTGACTTCATATATATTGCCCAACAGTTTGAAAAATAGGAAAACAGAAATACAGTATAGAGGATAGAAGGGGTACACAGCATGGCTGTCATTTTAATCATTCTGCTTTACTGGGCTACCACACAAAATCACTCTAATTCTATCCTACTTATGCTAAACAATCCTCCTAAAAACATTTTTGAAAGGGAAATTGTGGCTATCTTTCCAGTTAAAATAACCTATGGCTTAATTTAAGGAAAACTGCCATGATGGAACTAACACAGCTGCCAAGAGTAGGAAATTACATATAAAATTAACTTTAAAGGGGGAAACTTAAATCTTTAAAGCCAGATTTATCAGCCCAGATTCAGAGAATGAGTTCAAAGTAGCAACATTATTAATAAAATTATTACCCATAAAATATTTTGGCCCCTCCAAAAAATTACACATCTATCTGAAACCAGCAAAAGTAACATTCCTTAAACATTATCATGAAAAGTGATGACTATCTTAACTCTGTTTTCAGCAAAAAAATAATTATTATATAAAATTGAGGTACAAACAAAAACAATTATGATGCCTTTGGATAGAGTATCTTCAACACGAATGGAAACACTTTACTATCAGACACTGGAGTGGCAGAGATCAAGTCAGTTGCATAAATAAAAATTGATAGGAAACTGACAAAAAGTTCTCTTGCTCCTGTATTTGTGTCCCAGTTATTTCACTGAAATACATCATATTAGTATATGTATTAGTAATATATATTAGTAACCATATCAGTATAAACATATTAGTATTATATAATTCCCTTTATATTTTTAAGTCTCAGAAACATAAAATACACTATTCAATTATACACTACAGTGTCTTCCTTTCTCTTCTTCCTTGAGCTTTAACAAAATCCTAGCTCTTAAGTGTTTAATAAATGCACTGTATTTTCTTTTAAAATTAATTATCAAACAAGAAGGTACAATTAGCATTTAACCCTTTTCTATTGTGGTGGTCAAATTTTCTCCAGTGCCCAAGACTTACTGTATGCATTTACAATGGAAAAGACATCATACTCATCAAGTTACCTCTCTTTTTGCAGGAATTTCTCACTCCAACTTTGTGAGATAGGTAGCACCAGGGAGGACATTCAGATCTAGAGATGGTCAATGATGCATTGTTACTCAGCCCCAGAACTAGGATTTAGACTCATTTCTTCCCCTGGTTCTAGCATAAACTATTGACAACCAACTGTAGAAAGGCTAAAGCAGAACCTGACAAGGGAAACAAGAACTCCTGGAGTGTTAGAAAAATTAAGAGATTGATGATAATTTTCTTAGGTACTCATGCCTACCGTTATGCAACTCCAATAGAAGATCATCTGTTGTCAATTACTCCAATAATTCCATATAATAAACCACTCCAAAAAATAATCAAGATCAAAAAACAATAGGTATTTATGTAACTTATGAGTTTACAAGTCAGTAGTTTTTGTAGTGTTAGGCTAGGCAGCTCTTAGGTGTTGAATGTGCTCAGTCACATGTGTAGTTGTCTGCAACTATAGGATGGGCAGCAAGGCTGTGAAGTCCCGTCACTTTCTCATCCTTTGGAAGGCAACACTGATAACCCAGAGAGGTACACAGGGCAAACCCAAAAACAAACACGATTCAAGCCTCTGCTTGTCTCATATTTCCTACTATCCCATTAAACAACAACAACAACAATCATATGGCTAATGCAGAGTTCAAGCAAAGGAGCACAATAAAGCTACATGATGAAGTGTTTGAATAAGTGGAGGCTGAAGAATTGTGTCTATTTAATGAAATCAATATACTAGAATCTACAGCTTTTAATCTTATTTCTCAAGGGTCCTCTTTTGTACAAAGGTCCTTTCACCGTGACTATACAACAGTGACATAATAACTACAGATGTATCCACATTCAATGACATTCCAGCACCGCCAGAACTTTATACTCAAAGAAGTATTTACTACTGTTCTTTTCAAAGGTAGTAACTGGATCAGAATTATCAACATCTTGCAGAACCATGTCAGAAATTCAGATTCTTGGGCCATACCCCAAACCCACTGAATCTTAATACCAACATTTGAAATAATATTGGCTATTAGAATTTTCTGTGTGCATGTGTATGTGTTTGTTTTATTTTTTGGAATGCAGAAATACAGATAGAGACACAACAAAATCTCCAATTTGGTGAAGAGAGAGCTTGGGACTGGAAGCAGGTCAGACTAACTCCATCTTAAATCAGACCTCTAACTCCATCTCACAGCTCCTTGCCAAACTATACACCCTGCAGTTCCCTACCAGCCTATGCACACTAAGCAAAACAGAATACACACTGTAATGAATTTTTGCCAAGGAATACCAGAATTGGGGTTCAACCAAAACAAGTTAGAAAAGGTTCCGTTAAGAATGCCCCTGCAGGGGCCAGCAGTGTGGTGCAGCAGGTTCAAGTCCCAGTTTGAGGTGCCGGTTTGAGTCCTGACTGCTCCACTTCTGATTCAGCTCTTTACTCATGGGCTGGGAAAGCAGTAGATGATGGCCCAAGTCCTTGGGCCCCTGCACCTGTGTGGGGAGACTTGGAAGAAACTCCTGACTCCTGGCTCAGTTCCAGCCATTGCAGCCATTTGGGGAGTGAACCAGTGGCTGGAAGACCTCTCTCTCTGTCTCTATATAACTCTTTCAAATAAATAAAATAAATCCTTAAAAAAAAGAAAAAACGAATGCCCCTGCTTCACAACAGCTAATGTTTAACCATTATGCCTGCCCTTTGGAAATGAGACAGTAAAGGTATATAGATATTCCCAGACTGTGCTTGGTCTCTCTCCACCAGCCCCTCCATTGCTGTGAATTTTTCTCTTTCATACTCAAGTGAAGCTTCACTTTTCCTCTTCTCACAGCAGCGTCTGATCTCATAAATCTTCAGCTCCTGGAAACCAGCAATTCATCTCACCAATTTCTCTGTATAGTGGCTCACTCCCCAAATGCCTGCGACAGCCCGGAATGAGCCAGGCCAAAGCCAGTCACTGGGAACTCAATCTAAATTTCCTACATGAATGGCAGTGACCCAGTTATGTAAGTGAGCACCTGAGGTTTCCCAGGTGCACATTAGCTGGAAGCTAAATTGGAAGTGAGACTGGGATTTGAACCCAGGCACTCGGATATGGGATGCAGACATCCCAAGCAGCATCTGAACCTCTGCACCAAACACTTGTCCCCTAGGATTTTATTCTTACATTTCTTCTCCATAGTATTTGCTTCAGAAACAAATGAAGGCACTTAGAATGATTTTTAATGGTAAGAATGCAAACAAAAAAGGGGCTCACTTCTGGAGCAACCTGATTTTCCTATTTGAAGTTTTGCAAAATTCTAGGTGAGGTGATTCAATTTGTTTCCTAAACCTATGCAAACCAAAACAGACAAGCACCCTGCTGAGAAATGGATAATGCCCTCTCCCCTTTTGACCAAAGAGGAGGCTTCAACAGAGTCTGATAGAGAATGATGAGGTGGGTCACAGGCTATGATAATTCTGATTCAATGTGCTGAGACACAGTGAGAGTGCAAATGTTTATTATTTTATTGCTTTTCTCTATGAAAAGAAGCCCCACATACCTTTGACAGGTCCTGTTTGCTTTGCAATATGAAGTCGCTCATGTCCAGCCATATCACTATTTAACCTTTAAAGGAAATGCATTTAGCATTCTATATTAAAATTACTTGACTTGTTGCTATTCCGCCGCAGTGGAAGGAAGATACATTGAAGGCAGTTCCTCTTCATAGTACCTTCATCTCTAATTGTTGTGAAACACAGGAAGGGGGTTCCATGTTTACTGAATGGATGAAGGAAACCAGAGAACAGGAACACAATTAACCAGAGAACAAAAAATGAAAAGCTTGCTTCCTATGTTCTAATAACTGAAATGACTAAGACCAATTGTTATTTTTATTTGTTAAGATTGGTTATGTAATCTCAGTAAGAACCATAATTTCATCCCATCTCTGAATATTAGCTTAAAAAGGAGGGAAATACCTTAGTAGTTTAAACAATTGAGTAGAGTTCAGTGGAATTAAAGTGTCCTGAAATTAGACAAAAAGAAGCAATATGAAACGTGTTAGATTACACCTATGACTATCTAAGTTAGTGTTCTTCAAAAAGTGAGGGAGGGATCCAAGATCTCTGAACAGTGAGAAAACACACTCACCTCAGCCACAAAATGACACACGGAAAATAAAGGCAGGGCCACATTTCCCAGGAGGCTGTGACATGTTTAGGGGGGAACTGACACAACAGAATAGGGGGTAGTGAGGATAGAACAGACATGCCACTACACTGCACCACCAGTCCCTCTTGGATCTATGGCGTTGGCTCTCAGCTGGGAAGCTCCATCTTGCCAAGATAAGGTAGGAAGAAGCTACCAGGCCCCTACCACTAGCAGTGTTAACTGAGGGAGAATTCAACAGTGCTCACTTAATTCAAGTCCAGATTAGCAAGCTGACAGGGGTCTGAGGTACAACTTTGCTGTGTAGAAGGAATCCACATTGCCTACCTACCCTCCCCCGACCAGCACACCAGACTCCATTTGCTGTGGTAGAGTCACTGTTGAACTCTGCTTTGAGGCAGGAGACAACAAGCAGTCCCATTGCTACAGGAAGCCACCATAGACATACAGGGTAATTTACCAGGTGGAGAGCACACCCCCTGCACCCTGAGACTGTGGGACTTCTGGGAAATAGCCATAGAGATAAGGAAATGGCAGGCTGTGGCTGGGTTCCCAGTATCCACTCAGTCTGACTCCAGAGACTCAGAGCTCTCTGCACACTGGGGACAGATGTCACAGTGGGTTCAGGGACAAACTATGGAGAGAGTTGGTGCTCAGGTTCATGCACATGCTTGGGTGGCTGAAGTGTGCTGATACCATGAGCTCACTCTAAGCTGTAGCCAGTGACTACCACACAGAGAAAAACTGAGATTTCAAATCAGAGGGTTATAACATCCCCTTCCCCACTGAATGTAGCCAGTGGCACTACACCATGCCCATCTTGGGTGTCAATCTGTACTCATGCCCCACTCACACACTGTGGTCTTGAGTTCTCTGACCACGCCTACCACATACCCATATAAAGCCTTCCATCTAAAACACATCTTTCTCCAGAATTTTAGAAACAGGAGAAACCTCAGATTGCAAAATTAAAAAAAAAATCATGCAGAAGCAAAATAAATATAAAGAAGGAAGGCAATATGATTCCCCAAAAGTAACACAATGGTAAATTAACATTGAACTGTGTAGAAAGGGACATTGATAATATACTTGAAAAGGAATTAAAAAAAAATAGATATAAGGTTACTCAAAAATACAAATAAACAGTTAAGTGAAATTAGGAAATCAGTACATGACATAGATATTGGGGGCCAATGCTGTGTCAAAGCAGGTTAAAGCCCTAGCCTGCAGCACTGGCAGCCCAAATGGGTCATGGTTAAAGGCTCGGCTACTCCGCTTCCTATCCAGCTCCCTGCTCATGCATGTGGGAAAGCAGTGGAGGAAGACCCAAGTACTTGGACCACTACACCCATGTGAGAGACCCAGAATAAGCTCTGGCTCTAGATGGGTTCAGCTCCAGCCATTGCAGCCATTTGGAGAGTGAACCAGTAAATGGAAGACCTCTCTTTCTTTCTCTCTCTGTTTAAGTCTTTAAAATAAATAAAATATTAAAAAAATTAAAAAGGAAGATATTGAAAAAGAACCAAACTGAAATATTAGAAATGAAATATTCATTAATTCAAATAAAACGTACAGGCCGGCGCCACGGCTCACTAGGCTAATCCTCCGCCTTGCGGCGCCGGCACACCGGGTTCTAGTCCCGGTCAGGGCGCCGGATTCTGTCCCGGTTGCCCCTCTTCCAGGCCAGCTCTCTGCTGTGGCCAGGGAGTGCAGTGGAGGATGGCCCAAGTGCTTGGGCCCTGCACCCCATGGGAGACCAGGAGAAGTACCTGGCTCCTGCCATCGGATCAGCGCGGTACGATGGCTGCAGCGTGCCGGCCGCAGCGGCCTTTGGAGGGTGAACCAACGGCAAAGGAAGACCTTTCTCTCTGTCTCTCTCTCTCACTGTCCACTCTGCCTGTCAAAAAAAAAAATTGTAAAACAACAACAACAAAAACAAATAAAACGTACAGCAAAAATCCTTAACAAGAGACTTCATGAGGCAGAAGGCCCATTAATATGCTGCTTACTAAAAAACACACTTCACCAATGAAGATGCACAGAAACTGAATGTGAAAGGATAAAAAAAACATATTCCATGCAAATGGAAATCAAGAGCAAGCAGGAAGGGCTGGTATCTGGTGTAGCAGATAAAGCACCACCTGTGATGCCGACATTCCATATGGGCACTTGTTCATGCCCTTACAGCTCCACTTCCAATGCAACTCCCTAATTTTGGCCTGGGAAAACTCAACATAGAATTGCTTAAGTGTTTGGGCCCCTGCCACACAAATGGGAGACCCTGATGGAATTCCTGGCTCCTGATTTTGGCCTGGCCCAGCCCTGGCTGGTGTACATCTGGAGAGTACACCAAAGATCTCTCTTTGCCTCTCTCCTGTCCTTCCCTTCCTCCCTCCCTCCCTCCCTCTCTCTCTCTCTCTCTCACCCCCCTATCCCTCTACCTTTCTCTCTAACTCTATCAAATAAATAAATAAATCTTGTATTTTAAAGAAAGCAGATGAAATAGACTTCAAGACAAGAACTGTTAAAAGACACAAAGCAGGTCAATATGTAATGATTAGGGATCAATTCAATGAGAAGGATGCCCACTCTCATGCTATCAATCAGTACGGTTCTGGAAATTTTAACCAGAGCCATTAGGCAAGAAAAAGAAAAGAAATTAAAGGGATACAAATTGGAAAGGAGGAAATAAAATTATCCCTTTTTGCTAATGACATGATCCTATATATTGGGGAACCCAAAACCCCACTAAGAGACTATTGGAACTCAAGAGAGTTTGGCAAAGTTGTAGAACATAAAATCAACATAGAAAAATCCATTGCATTCTTATATATCAACAATTCTCTGGCTGACAAAGAATTTATAAAATCAATCCTATCCATAACAGCTACAAAAATTTTAATAACTTGGTATATATTGAACCAAACATGAACAGTCTATCACAAGAATTACAAAACATTAATGAAAGAAATATAAGAAGCCACAAAATCTTTCATGATCATGGATTGGAAGAATTATTATCAAAAAGTCCACTATCCAAAGAAACTTGCAGATTCTTTGAAGTCCCAATCAAAATCCCAAGGACAGTTTTCACAGAACTAGAAAACTAATTCTAAAATTCATATGGAAACACAAAAGACTCTAAATACCCAAAGCAATTTAAACAAAGCCAGTGGCATCACAATACCAGATTTCAAAACCCACCACAGGGCTGTTGTAATCAAGACAACCTGATACTGTGACAAAAATAGACATGTAGATCATGGAAACAGAGTAGAAACTACAAGAATTAACCCACACAGCTACAATCAAATAATCTTTGACAAATGAGCTAAAATCATTCACTGGAGAAAGGTCAGTATCTTCACCAAATGGTGTTGGAAAAATTGAATTTCCACATGCAAAAGTTTGAAACAAGACCTCTACCTTACACACTACACAAAAATGAACTCACAATGCATCAAGGATCTACACTGAATACTTGAAACTGTCAAATTACTATAGGAAAACTATGGGAAATGCTGCAAGACACTGTCCTAGGCAAAGACTTTTTGGATAAGACCACAGACATGCAGGCAATAATAGTGAAAGTAGAAAAATGGAATTTAAATCGAGTTAAGAAGCTCCTACGTAGCAATGAAAACAATTAACAAAGTGAAGAGGCAATCCAACTGACAGAATGGGAAAAAAGTATTAGCAAACTATGCATTCAAAAAAGGTTTAATATTCAGAATATATGAGGAGAGCAAGAAACTCAATAACAAAACAATTCAAGTAAGAAGTGGGCAAAGCATATAAACAGGCATTTTTCAAAGGATAATATACTAATGGCCAGAGGACACATGAAAAAGTGCTCCAAGATCAACAGTCTTCAGGAAAATATAAATAAAAACCACAATGAGGTTTCACCTCACCCCATTTAGAATGTCTACTACCAAAAAATAAACAGGGGTCAGCACTGTGGCGCAGCAGGTTAAAGCCCTGGCCTGAAGCGCCGGCATTCTATATGGGCACCAGTTCTGGTCCCAACTGCTCCTCTTCCCATCCAGCTCTCTGCTATGGCCTGGGAAAGCAGTAGAGGATGGCCCGAGTCCTTGGGCCCCTGCACCCGTGTGGGAGACCTGGAAGAAGCTCCTGGTTCCTTGCTTTGGATCAGCACAGCTCCAGCCACTGCGGCCATCTGGGGAGTGAACCATCGGATGGAAGACCTCTCTCTCTGTCTCTACTTCTCTCTGTAACTCTGTATTTCAAATAAATAAAAATAAATCTTAAAAAAAAAAATTCTGGCAAGGTGGTGGAAAAAAAAAAACATACCTTAATACAATTGTTGGTAGGAACGCAAATTGGTACAACCATTATGGAAAACAGTATATTAAGACCTCAGAAAAATAAAAATAGTTCTACCATATGACTAAGCTATCCTACACCTGGAAATAGAGCCAAAGGAAATGAAATCAGCAGGTGAAAGGTACTTGCGTTCTCATGTTTATACAAGCTCAATTCACAATACCAAAGATATACTAGCAACCCAGCTATCCATCAACTGATGACTGGATAAAGAAAATGGGGTTTACATACATTATAGAATATTAATCATAAAAAATGAAATCTTGACATTTGGATATATATACACACACACATACACAGAGGATAATAAATGTGCAATGTCATATCATTTTGTATTCACTATAAATATTGCTTCACTAAATCATACCATGTAAATAACAATATACTCTTCTTCACATTATCTTCATTGTCACAAACCTCCGACTTTATGTTAAGGTCTCTGTCTTCAAGAAAAAGTGGTGTATGCATTTATAATTTCTGTATTTGAAGTGAGTGTGGCAAGGAATTAAAAATTGCAAAATAATTTTAAAAAATGTTTTAAAAATTCAACTACAAAAAGAAAAGAAGGAGGGAGGCAAGCAAGGATGAAAATTTAAAATGAATGTCAATTAAGCAGAATTCTCCCACATTTTTAATGTAAACACTTGAAAACAATATGAAAAAATAGTAAAATAATAATGATGATGAAAAAATAGAAATTACATGGCCCCAGGGCATGCCATACTGAGCTGAAAGTAAAATGCAGCATTGTATGCCAATTCTTATTTAAAAGTGAATTAAGGCCAAACAGTTCAGATATATGGCTTTTATTCAATTGGATGACTATGTAGATTTTAAATTTTTAACTCTTTATATTTAGAAAAAGAATTTAAGATGATTTTTAACATTTTTAAAGTGGATTTTTTAAACTTTTTTTAATCTTCCTGAGGTTAATTATGGACTTTCCACTGTGTCAATAATGTTGTGTTTTTTTTTTTTATTTTTTTTGACAGGCAGAGTGGACAGTGAGAGAGAGAGACAGAGAGAAAGGTCTTCCTTTTGCTGTTGGTTCACCCTCCAATGGCCGCCGCGTTGTGGCCAGCCAATTGCGCTGATCCGAAGCCAGGAGCCAGGTGCTTTTCCTGGTCTCCCATGGGGTGCAGGGCCCAAGCACTTGGGCCATCCTCCACTGCACTCCCTGGCCACAGCAGAGAGCTGGCCTGGAAGAGGGGCAACGGGGACAGAATCCAGCACCCCGACCGGGACTAGAACCCGGTGTGCCGGTGCCGCAAGGCGGAGGATTAGCCTATTGAGCCACGGCGCTGACTCGTCAATAATGGTTTTAACAACAACAAAAGGCAGTTCTTCTCTTTTTAGGCTTTATAATATAATCTCAAACCCAGGAGGAGGATTCTATGGCTTAGGAAATCAGAGTTCTTGGTTCATTTGGCCAAAAAACTGCAAATTTAACTGGGAAAAGGTAGCATCATTTTCATGTATAGATTAAGCATTCACAATTTCCTTATAAATCTAAGAGAAAACATGGGACATCTTTATGACAATGGTCTTGGCAATGATTTCATGGATATGATAGTAAAAGCCATAGGCAACAAAAGCAAAAAAAAAAAAAAAAATAACTACATCAAATCAAAATGCTTTTAAAGAGGAAAGAAAAACATTATCAGAGTGAAGAGATAACCTACTGAATGGGAGAAAATATTCATAAACCACAAATTTCATAAGGAGTCCATCTTCACAATAGATAAGGAACCCCAACATCTCAACAACAAAATAACAATCTGATTTTAAAATGATCTAAAAATCTTCATTATATAATTTTACAAAGAAGACATACATGTAGCCAATTGGTATATGAAAAAAATGCTCAACATCATCCATGTTCAGGGAAATAAAAATCAAAACCTTTAAAAAATATTTCCTTGTAGTTGTAAAAAAGCATTAGCAAGGATGTAGACAACTTGGAGTATTTGTATACTGTGGTGAATTTTATCCAAAGTATATAAATGATCTAACCATTAGTAATAATCTAGTTTTTTTTTTTTTTGACAGGCAGAGTTAGTGAGAGAAAGAGACAGAGAGAAAGAAACAAACAAACAAAACAAAACAAAATGGGTTTTTTTGTTATGGTTTCCGTTGGTTCACCCCCCAAAATGGCCGCTACAGCCTGCGCACTGCGCTAATCCGATGCCAGGAGCCAGGTTCTTCCTCCAGGTCTCCCATGTGGGTGCAGGGCTCAAGCACTTGGGCCATCCTCCACTGCACTCCCGGGCCACAGCAGAGAGCTGGACTGGAAGAGGGGCAACCAGGACAGAACCCGGCGCCCCGACCAGGACTAGAACCCGAGGTGCCGGTGCAGCAGGCGGAGGATTAGCCAAGTGAGCCATGGCGCTGGCCAATAATCTAGTTTTTAAAGTAGGTAAGATATTCAACACTTCCTCGAAGAGCATATATGTTGGCCAGTAACCATATGAACAAATGATCAGAATCATTAGTAAAATGCAAATTAAAACCATACCAAAACATTGAAATGGGTCCGAAATTGAAGCAACTAAAACGATTGCCAAGGTATGGAGCAACTGGAACTCACAACTATTTTGGAAAACAGTCCAGCAGTTTTCTTGTAAAGGTACTTTTATCAGATCTTCTGTCTGTCTACTCTGAATTGTGCTATAAGAGATATGAAGCCTCAGATATCTCTTCTGCCTGTGGATTTTTCAGTTCCTTTGGATGTATTCCCAGTAATGAGAATAGCTGAGTCATATGGTAGGTTTATTTTTAGTTTTTTAAGGAATCCATGCTGTTGTCCAAAGCAGTTATACTAATCTGTATTACTACCAAGAGTTACCCCGTCTCCATATCCTCACAAGCATATTTTATTTTTAATTTTTTCACAATAGCCCTTCTAATTGGAGTAAGCTCTTTGTGGTTTGGATTTGCATTTCCCTGACAGTTATTGATACTGAGCATTTTCCATAAATTTATTGGCCATTTATATGTCCTCTTTTGAGAAATACCTGTTGAGATCCTTTGTCCATTTCAAATTCTTTGTCCAAATCAACTGGATTGTTTTTTTTTGTTGTTGTTGTTGTTATTGAGATTTTTTGGAGGGGTTACTTATACAGTCTGGTTGTTATTAATTCTTTGCCATATAATAAGTCTGTGCTGTATATGTGTATAAATACCTACAGCATCAGAAAGGGATGATACACAAATTAGATGTATTTCAGTGATGTTAGAGAAAGAAGTCAAACACAAATAATATATTCTATATAGTCCCACTTATCTGAAGTTCAAGGATAGAGAAGATGAATCAGTAGCTATAGAAATTAGAGGTGGTGGTGGTGGCAGCATTTGTGGTATAGTGTGGACTGATTGGGAAAAAGCAACTGGGAACATTCTATAGAGATGGTAAGCTTTTGTGTTTGGTTTGGTTATTGGTTAGCCAGGTGTATGTACAAGAGTCCTTTAAATGAAAAAAAAATCATGAAAAAGTGGAGTAAACCATTAGTTTATTTTGGTGAAGAATATTTTAGAAATCCATGCAAAGGTTTTTCATAATACACATTTTAATGAACTTATCAAAGACACTTTGTTTGTCAAAATGTATCAAACTTCAGGTCTATGTGCCCCCCACCCCCCACTCATAAATTAACCATCAGTAAAGAGAGTCTACCCCTTTGCTGTATTCTAATCATATTTCCATATATCAGCTTATTTGTAACAGCTCTGTGGGGCCAATAGTTTGGCTCTCATTATGGCCCTTAAAAATGAGTGCTTTGACGCCCAGGGAGATATGACCTGCCAGCCTGCTGAGCTCCTGTTTGGTCACTGTTCATTTTCTTTTCACTGCATTCCCATTTCCCTCAGCAGCAAGGGGGAGCTGGGCCACACGAGCTGAACGAGAAAAAGTGTTAATGGATTGAAAAGTGCCGAGAAGAACTTTTCTGCTGGGATAGCACTATGTGAATACTAAAGGCAGGTTGTGCATGTTAAATATTCTCTCTTCTGTCTCCTGGCCACTGCTCTAGAGAATGGGGAAGTTCTCTAAACAGGGAACTGAGAAGACTGTAAGAAAAAGAAACAGAGTATCTTCCTTTTGCCTTGGAGATAGTCTTTCCTGCTCCTAATCATAGGTAAAATATAAACATTTTTGAGCAGCTCTGAGGGACTAAAGGGAATCTACAGATTCCTACATCAGAGCCAGTCTGAAGTGAGATTGTAGAGAAACCACAACAGGAACCATGGGTCAGTTTAGCCAGTGTGATTGGTGATTTTTATAGGCTACATTGCAGCAAGAAAGCAAAGGGACAGACCCGGGGTTGTGCACTGGTTGCCAGAGGTCAACAAAGCGCTCCCCACAGGACAATTTCTTTAGGCTGCTTCCAAACATCAATAACTATTCCCAGTCCTCTAGCTGGCTCTCCAGTCCCACATTCTTGCAACTAAGGGAATCCTTCGCTGGTGCTAGCACACTTATGGAATTGATTTTATGCATACTGATAAGCTGAACTGTTCCTTACAGGAGTGATTGCTAATTAAATAAGAGCATCCTTATGGTTCTTAGCAAAATCAGGGTTATGTAAGAATATGTAGTAAACCTGTATAATGTTCACTCATACTGTCGTTTACATCTTTCTCAATAATATTCAGTCAGAGTTACAGAGAGAAAAGACATATTTGTACAGGAAAGAGAAGTGGTTCTATGATAACTGAAGGGTAGAAATACAGCAGCTCAGTCAGTCTCTAACCTGGATGCCCACTAGAGTCATAGGTGAAGTTTTTCATAAAATAACACCATGTCTACCTCCAATTGCCCAGTGATTCTCATTTAACTGACCTAAGGAGTGGAGGAAAGGTGAGCAGAATAAATTGAAAAGCTCCCGAGAGGGGTCTCATGTTCAATTCAGGGTTGAAAGCTATTGAGTTAGGTAAAAGAAAGAAGATAGTTGTTCAAAATGAAGTCCAAGTGCAGACTGATGCCCCCAAATGGGTTGGTATTGATAATAGCCTTCATCTTGTTACCCTCACAAAATACTTGGCACTAAGTTCTGTAAACAGGAAGTTTCTTTTGGCTCACAATTCTGACCAAAAGGCAAGGCGCTGCATCTGATGATGGTCTTCTTCCTGGTAGAATCCAAAGGTAGTGCAAAGCATCACATGACAAAAGATAGAACATACATGTGTGTGTCTTCCCGTCTCTCCCATACAGTCACCAGGATTCAATCACAGAAGCTCCTCCAAATTACCATAGATAATGCTAGTCAGTTCCCAAAGGCTGTCCCTCTAAGCAAGATAGCCAGACTAAGTTCCCACTCTCTTAATACTTCACAATGGGGAATACATTTCAATTCACAAACCTTTAGGGCTCACTCAAACTGTAGCCAAGACACAGCACTGCCATTTTCCTAGAGAAAGATGAGAAGCATTTTCTAATCAGATACAGTCGAAGGTAGAGAAATTCAAGAACTCAAGGCCAAGAAACACACCCAGAGCAAATAAAACTTGACCTGGTAAGAGGAGTCACTGCTTTCGCCTGTTCCCAGCATGTCTCATTCTGTTGTCTCATTTTAGGGGAAAAATAAAAATCAGGCTGCTGGGGTGGGATCTGCAAGTTAATTACCTCATCTTAGTAAATGCTAAATAGTCACTTTCCCACTTTGGGGCACCTTGATAAATTACCTGGATAAGTCTTGAGCATCATACTTTATCACTTCCTATACACCATCAAGTTGCCCACATACCCTGCTAACAATCAAATAAATATAAATTACAGCCATAACATATCAGTTTAGAGTAAAAATAGGAAAGATGGAAAATACAGCATTGCATATGTACAAATGTAAAGAACACTGGTTTTTTCATACTTTACTGATAGAAAACTAAGTTTGTAAAATTCCACTGGTAGACAATTATCTTTAGTCTTAAGAGAAATCTTAAAAGGTCATAAAACATTTGATCCAACATTTCTCTCTGGAAGTTTGTCATTAGAACCTAATTATGAATATGAGTAAATACTTAATCTATGAGGATTATTGTAATATTGGAACCAACTAAATATTAATAAGATTGAGTAATTAAATGACCAATTCCATTCCATTAAAAATTCATTTCAGATTCAAAAATCTGAAATGATGTAATTTTTAAATAATTGATTGGATGTTAAATCATAATGCACAATGTGCCACATAAATCCATTGTTTGGTAAATATGAGAGTATTTCAAAATGTTCATGGAAAATGGAATTAAACGATATTAATTTTGATGCAAACTACCTTCACAAAGTTCTTGGAAAATATGTATTATGAAAAATCTGTGCATTGGTTTTTAAATTTTGTGCAACAAAATAAACTTACCCTTAGGTTACATTTTCTATGAGCTATATTCATAGAAAAAAATGGTGATTGGCAATAAAATCTTGATAGTAATTATTCAGTAATGAAGCAATTTCTCCCTTTATATATCTTTCTGTCATTTTCCATAACATATATAATTTTATAGCCTGTATATAATGAAGACAAATGCATAAAAACAAATAAATAACAATAACTGCAAGATAAAATTTAAATAGCTGAGATTGTGATATTCATATCATTTTGTTTATATTGTCAAGATTTACAACAATAAGCATGCATTACTGCTATAATAAAAATGTTGTAAGTAACTAATTGCTTGCTTATATAAGCTAAGATGTTTCAGGACCTTCAAATAAGTCAGCTGCTGTAACAATTACATTACATTTGGGTTCCTTATTGAACCCAAACTTTAAAAAAAAAAAAAAACTTCAGACTAAAACATCAAACCTTAATACCAGCTCCTTTTTTTTTTCCAGCTCAGAAGAGGAAGAATCAGGCCTTCCACTAGAAAAGCTGGTTTGGGTTTTGAAAACAACCCTAGCTGTCACACTGTAGGTTGGTGATTTCAGGCCAGAAAGAAGCAGTTGGAGTTTTTGCTCTGCTTAGAGGTCTCCACTTTGTTCAGTGATATTTCAATCTGCCTCTGGAAGCAAACCTTGCTAACAACTTTGCTCACTATGGTTTTTTCCACGCATTGATTTGCCCTAGTCCTTGACAACCCATGTCCAGTAACCACCAATGCTCTAACTGCACAGTGTCTGCACGTGAATTCCGGTATCATTCAGTTCAGAGATCCGCATCAAAATATTCCCTTTTAAACTTTCCGGAAATGGAGCAAGGTATTTCAAGGTCCCCAAGCCTATCACCCTGAGGTGCCAGAGGTGTTATTAGGAGAAAAGCAGCTGTCCATCAACTGTAGTCTGAGAGTACCTTTTATACAGAAAGTTAACACTCCCTCGTCCACTTCCTCTGTGGAAAGACAAGGTGTAATTTCCTGCAAGTCTTCTGCCTCAGAATGGCAGGAAGCTCTGCAGTCCTCAGAGCCACCTGCTCTTACTGCAAGTGGTAGATGTTCAGTGAAAATATCTTACAGCGGGAGAGACAACGATAGATAGATGAAAGCTATCTCAGGAAGAAGAAATCCAGGTTCCACCGCTGTGCCCACACATGAGTAAAAGGCCATAAAAGGATTCTTCCACATGCTCTCCGAGAGCAGGTACTACAAGTAGTTCCCGGCCGTGCCCTCATTCCCAGGCATATGGAAGTCTTTGCTAGTACTTGTATAGTAAACAAACAAAAACATAAATGAATAAATGACATTCCATGGAATTCTTCCCAGAATCAAAACTTCATAGAATAAAATCAGCAGAGGTTAAACAGTAGGAAAACAAGCAACAGATAAATGACTGATGTAAGATTCTTTCTTAAGAATAAATTTTAATATAAAAAGATAGCAATAGTACCAGCCTGTGTACAAAGAGAAGGACTCTACCACAGCTCCAGGAGCAGTGGAGGAAATCCTAGTCAACCCAGACTTTCAGCAGGAGACCCTGCACCTCCTGCCACACACTCACCAACTTCAGAGGATCTGCTACCTTGGTTACCAAGATACTGCTTTCCAAGATCGGCGACAAAGAAGAGAGAGCAGATTAATTTATGCCAAGAAGAAGCTAAGTTTCCTGCTCTTTCCTCAGGACCTGAATCTCCAGAAAATGAGGTGCAATTCAATTTCCCAAAAGAATAAAAATAGCCAGGGGATGGGGCAAACATCAGATTTAATGACTGGAATTTTTCCCTGACTCTGCTTCTGCCACTCATCTTCACTTCTTACCAGATTACAGACTGTGAAGTAAATGTTCTGATAATTTAGTGATGTGCAATTAACTACACTCAAACTCAGTGACTTAACCCCACCACCATTTTAAAGTATCTCATACTTTCTTTGTGCAGAATTTCAGTCTCCACGTAACTTCTGCTCTTCAAAAGATAATGTTAAGAAAATGAGGGGCCGGCGCTGTGGTAGGTTAAATCTACCTCAGCCTGCAGTGCTGGCATCCCATCTGGGCGCTTGTTCTAGTCCCGGCTGCTCCACTTTTGATCCAGCTCTCTGTTATGACTTGGGAAAGCAGTGGAGGATGGCCCAAGTGCTTGGACCACTGTTCCCATGTGGGAGACCCCAAGAGAAATCCTCGCTTCTGGCTTCAGATCGGCTCAGCTCCAGCTATAGTGGCCATTTGGGGAGTAAGCCAGTGGATAGATGAACTTTCTCTCTGTCTCTCCCTCTCTAAATCTCCCTCTGAAATAAATAAATCTTTAAAAAAAGAAAGTAAATGAGAAAAGAAGCCAGTGGGGGAAGGGTGGGAAGGAGTTACAGAGCATTTTTCTAACAACACGTCCCAAATACTTTTAAAAACTCTCCAAACCCAATGATAAGAAAAGAAACTATCGGCCAGCGCCGCGGCTCACTAGGCTAATCCTCCGCCTTGCGGCACCAGCACACCGGGTTCTAGTCCCGGCGGGGTGCCAGATTCTGTCCCGGTTGCCCCTCTTCCAGGCCAGCTCTCTGCTGTGGCCAGGGAGTGCAGTGGAGGATGGCCCAAGTGCTTGGGCCCTGCACCCCATGGGAGACCAGGAGAAGTACCTGGCTCCTGCCATCGGATCAGCACGGTGCGCTGTGGCCATTGGAGGATGAACCAATGGCAAAGGAAGACCTTTCTCTCTGTCTCTCTCTCTCTCACTGTCCACTCTGCCTGTCAAAAAATAAAAAAAAAGAAACATATTGTTTGAGTACTCGTTATAGCATTAAATCTCAATGTACAGCACATTAAGGATAGAGATCCTACATGAGGAGTAAGTGCACAGTGACTCCTGTTGTTGACTTTACCAATTGACACTCCTGTCTATGGCATCAGTAATCTCCCTATGCTCCAGTCATGAGTTTCCAAGGCTATGGAAGCCCTCTGAGTTCTCCGACTCTTATCTTGTTTAGACAAGGTCATAGTCAAAGTGGAGGTTCTCTCCTCCCTTCAGAGAAAGGTACCTCCTTCTTTGATGACCTGTTCTTTCCACTGGGATCTCACTCGCAGAGATCTTTTGCCAGAGTGTCTTGGCTTTCCATGCCTGAAATACTCTCATGAGCTTTTCAGCCAGCTCCGAATGCCTTTAGGGCTGATTCTGAGGCCAAAGTGCTATTTAGGACATCTGCCATTCTATGAGTCTGCTGAGTATCTCACTTCCCATGTTGGATCACTCTCCCCTTTATTTACTCCATCAGTTAGCGTTAGCAGG
Source organism: Oryctolagus cuniculus (assembly GCF_964237555.1). Lineage (NCBI taxonomy): Eukaryota > Metazoa > Chordata > Mammalia > Lagomorpha > Leporidae > Oryctolagus > Oryctolagus cuniculus. Next base: position 35,982,912 of record NC_091440.1, on the reverse strand, counting down.
TACTAGACTTGTCTATGTGCTCCCTTTGACTCCCAGTCCCTTCACCATGACCAACTGTGAACTGAAACTGATCACCTGGAACAGTGAGATGGCATTGGTACATGCCACCTCGATGGGATTGAATTGGAATCCCCTGGTATGCTTCCAACTCCACCACTTGGGGCAAGTCAGCCTGAGCATGTCCCAAATTTAATGCTATAACGAGTACTCAAACAATATATTTCACTTTGTGTTTCTATGGGGGTGCAAACTGTTGAAATCCTTACTTAATGCATACTAAACTGATCCTCTGTGAAAAAAAAAAATTATCAATTCCCAACTTGACTCTCACTGGGATTAAACATGACAATAGGTCTGATCTGATTTCATCATCATTTAAAAAAATCATCTATTATTTTTCACTTTATGTTTCTGTGTGGGAGCAAACTGTTGAAATCCATACTTAATGTATACTAAGCTGATCTTCTGTATATTAAGATAATCGAAAATGAATCTTGATGTGAATGGAAGGGGAGAGGGAGTGGGAAAGGGGAGGGTTGTGGGTGGGAGGGACGGTATGGGGGGGAAGCCATTGTAATCCATAAGTCGTACTTTGGAAATTTATATGCATTAAATAAAAGTTAAAAAAAATCCTGCAAATATAGAATAAAGAGATTCAACAATACCTTATTACCCAGAAGGACCCATGAAGTACAGTATCATGATCAAAAATAACAATTTTCTACATTTTTACATTGGATGTTTCAAATTCTTTATCATTAATAATTCATATTCATGACTTTCTCAGGCTTGGCAATTTCCCTTTAAGGTAACACAGAGAAGAAAGTTAAGTGTCTATAGATGTCTGACCCTTATCTACAGAGTAAGTCTATAGGGAAATCAACATGTAAAGAAGGCAAGGCCAACTCTCCCCTCTTCACAATCTCCATCACTGAAAGTAAATCTTATATTCCTTTAACAACAAGGGAGACTCCAGTGCAGTTCAATAAACCTGACATCCCAGTATGGAAATGAACTTCAAATATAAAGTGAATTTCTGAGGTGTGTTTATGAGAGCAGCACGATCCAGGGTTGACCCATAGCTTTCTGGATTTCCTTGCCTAACTTTGCAACATATAAGGTTCTGGGGCTTGACAATGGTGGCTGGTGCTTTTCATTCAAAGTTTCATGCTCATTGATATTTCTGTCTGATAAAAAAGTTCATATGACTTTTCTTCTAAAAGAACATGTGGTAAAACAATAAAAGATTTTAATCTAAATGAAAAAAAAAAAGAAACAAAACTATCTAATTTTAGAAAAATGGGTGCGATGATTGAAGGATACTTTATCAACAAGGAGACATGAATGGTAAGTAAACCCATAAAAAGATGTCCAGTGTGATTAGCCATGAGAGTAATGCAGATTACAAATCACAAATCAAAACTAGAGTAAGTTACCACTGCACACTGACTTCTGGTAACCAAAAGCAGATCAGTTGTTGCTTGGCTGAAGAAGGGATAAAGGAGGAAGAATCAGGGAGGGACCCCAAAGGGACATAAATGGATTGTGGCAATGATAGATACGCTGGTCATCTTGGGTGAGGTGACGGCTTCACAGCAATATATGTACACCAACACCTATCAAAGTGTGCACTTTAGATTTATTCAGCTTACTATCTTTTGCCTCAGTGCAATTTTGCTTTTTTTATGAATAGGAGGCACCAGTTAAAGTCCTGGATGCTCCATGCTCCACTTCTGATCTGGTTCCGTGCTAATGTGCCTGGTAAAGCAGCAGAAGTACCCACATGGGACACTCAGAAGATGCTCCTGATTCCTGGCTTCAGCCTGGCCCAGACCTAGCCATTTTGGCCATTTTGCGAGTGAACTAGAAAATGAAAGTTCTCTCTATGTCTAATTCTGACTTTCAAATAGATAAACAAATCTTATACTTAAAAAAAAAATATAGGACGAGGCTCTTCATTTTCTCAAAGTCATTCCACCCTGAAAATAACAGAACTTTAGAAGTTGGAAAGACATTGGTTTTTTTAAAAACTTAGAGGTTTTCTTGTACAAATGAGAAAACCATCCCTCAAGCAGATTAGGTAACTTGTCCAAGCTCACATTGCTGTTGGCTACAGTGGCAAGCTTCTGTCTCCCTAGTTGTCACTACTCCCTGGAAAGAAAGCACCTCTTTCATGAATTCAAAATATCTAATGATTAATTAATCTTACAGGGAGTTGACTTAAATATAGACTAACTTAAGTCCTGGTTGAGGTGAAGGTTACCTAAAATGCTGATAGAGAAGCCACAGACTTTCTGGACTAAAAACCCTGAGACCAGAGTTTGGGAGAATCACAACCACTGAAAAATGATTGGGAGAGTCCTAGAAAGGAAGATTTTGTTACAGATCCTACTTAAACCTCTGGCTGGTCTGAAGAATGCAGTCGAACAAAGGATGCCAAGCAAATGCAGTCAAACAATTATGAAAGAAGCCAAACAATCTTACAGTTGCTGCCTAAGATACATCATTTGAAGGTTTAGTCCATTCTTTTAATTCCCTGATACATCAATAAAGTCAACATTATTCAAAAGCATACCACAGGATTCAGAGATTTGGTAGCACAATAACCAGCATGTCAAGAATACTATCCAAAATTACTAGACATATGAAAAAAATCAGAAAATATGACCCATTCTTGGGAGAAAAGAAAATCAACAGATTGACTCTAACGTGACCCTGATGCTAGAATTCTTATAAAAGGATTTTAAAAATTGCTGTTCTTGTTATGTTCAATGATGTAAAAGATGATGAAGGTTAACAACAATTTCACTTTATAGATCTATCAAGAAATAATCACTATCTTCTCTTCCTCTACTATCAGACACCAAATAATAGTCCCTGACCCTAGAGATTGACTTACCTGATATACACTTTCCTTCTCTCGCTAAAAATAAATGTTGATCCTAAAGCTCCAGTCTGAGATCGTTACATGGATAGGCGTGTGATCTAAGTCCAGCCAATCTAATCTCTCCCCATGATTCTTTACACTGCATTTTGGGATAGAGTTTTCTAAGATAAGATGCTTGGACACTATTGGTTGTTGTCTTCCATTTCTAGGCAAAAAGTTGCTTTTGGAAGAAACAGAACAGATAAAGCTTACCCAAGAGACAAGAAGAGACCTTAGGCACACAATAAGAATTTTGGCAGCATCAAAGTCCCAGTTCCAGTCGCTCATATGTCCAGCTGCAACCCCTGGTTACATGAGCCAACAAATCCCCACAATTTTTGTCTAATTTAATTCAAATTTGAATTTTCATGGCTCCAAACTAAATTTCTGTAAAATAAAGACATAAAGAACAGCAGAAGGGTAAAAGGAAGAAGTGATAGGATCAAATTAGGTGGTGCCAGAGCACTTCAGGTCAAAGGGTAAGAGAGATGCCAACAAATACAACAAAAAGCTCTGCTTACTATACTTGACTTACTCTTTCCCCTTCTGCTTCATCTGACATCAAACAACAAGCAGGGTAGGGAGAGAACAGTAGAAAAAACTAAGAAGTCTTTGCAGAAGTTGCTAAGGAGACCATTCAGTCATTCATTATTAAAGATTTAGCATGGTCAAAGGAATAGATGCTTTGCTAAGAATAAAGTGACTCCTCTCTGGGAGTTTTAGTCTAGTGTTATATACTTTGGAGAAAGAAAGCTACCTCTGCAGTATATCTTGAGGTCACAGAGGTTGTCAGTTTAACACGCCAAAAATTCCTAAGTTTTCTGTGGCATGTGGAAGACAGAACCAAGGCATATCCTAGTTAGGAGATTATTGATAGAGCATCACAAAGAGAGAGAAATTTCCAAAAAGTTCAGTCTTCAAGCAGCTTTATTAATGTGTTCAATCACATAGCACTCCTGATACAGGAGAGAGACATGCCTCAGTGAACAGAAATGCCAAGGAGGCATAGCAAGAGGATTTTGATGGTGCTAGGAGGCATATTTCTCCAGGGATTCAACTAACAAATAAGTTGCTCCGTTCTCCAGGATGGAGAGAGAAGGACGGTGTACAAATTAACAGACCGACATCCTCAGAGTCAACGAAACAAATACACTGCTGAGCTCAAGGTCACCAGGAGTGCATAATTAGAACTGAGAGATCTGAAAGCATCGCAGAGCAGTCTGAAGGGTCTTTCCTTTTGCACAAGACAGCTAGAAACACTGCCTTTTATAATCAAACCAAATAGTTCTGTGACCTCATTTTTACAAAAGGATGAAATCTCTCAGCCATCCCCCGGCACGAGCTGTCATCCAGACCACCACATTCTGCCTGGCAGGCTGGGAAATGAGGCGCAGAACAACAGATCTGGCTTTCTCCAATGAGCACTGACGCTGAGGCTCATCAGTCAACCCTGGTATACTGCAAAGTGTTCCCGGAGGGGCTCTCAGCACCAAATGTGTTTTCTGAAGGCAAAATTCTAAACAAATGGTAGGGAAAGTATCTTGTTTTACTTGTGCTGGATGCCTTAAGATCAGCTGTGCTGTCCTTGTTACTAACAAGCCCTGTCTCCTGTCAAGGCCATGCACCCACGCATATCCTCAGCAGTACTGAGTCTACAGACTCTAAAGCAAACAGCAAATTAATACTGACCACATGTATGCAGCAGGTCATCAACTCACATTTTGGAACTACTCAGTGAGCTCCATTACCAAACTGAACAAAGGAACTATAGGAATACTCTCTGAATATGTAACAGTACACATATATACATATATATACACATATACATGTGTATATATGAGCATGTATGTTTATATACATATATACACATATAAATATATGACTACGTATGTGTAAGTACTACACACACACACACACACACACGGTCAAAACAAAATTGGGCTACATTTGCCAAACTGCCTGAACAAATCCTACCACCTCAGGCAAAATACCTCAAGTGTGTTTTTGGAGATGGCACATTTTCTTGGATTGGGAGCACTCTAAAGGATATGATTTAGTAAGTACACAATAAATACTTGCTGAGTAGATTATGATTCCAAGAATACTTTGACAGAGCAGTCTTGTGTCTCAGCAATTGGCCTTAATGAGAGTGAACAGAGAGGAAAGACTGGTAAGCAGGAAACCTTTGCCCGGGTGTCAGGTACCCTTCTCTGAGAGACTTGGAGGATGGAGGCAGCATTGTCAAGAGGAAGAATTAAACTTCCAGGCTAAGGGACGGATATATTTGCTGTGACGTAAAACTAGCAGATGAGAAGACGTCATTAAATGATTCTGGAGCACAAGGCTACTGGCTAAGACAAAGGACACGGGGCTAAGGAGTATGTTTCCCACTGTGGTATGGGCCACAGAATTTCAATGTCAATGGAAGAGTAATTGAAGTAGGTAATTCAACTATTAGTGAAATTCTCTACTACCACATTCTTTTCAAAAAATGAAACTCAAGAGAGAAGATTTATTTTGCTTTAAATAACTAATGGACTGAGTGTCGTATTACAGTGGGTTACATAGCCACTTGGGATACCCACATCCAATGTCAGAGTACCTGGATTGAGTCCATTCTACTCTGTACTTTCAACCTTACTTCCTGTTAACACACCTGGAGGCAGTGGATAATGGCTCACTTGGGTTCTTGCTACCCACGTGGGAGACCTGGCACCTGGTTTTGGACTGGCCTACTCTTAGGTGTTGTGGGTATTTGGAGATCTTCCATTTGATGGAAAATCTCTCACTCTTTCTCTGTCTCTCCACTCTGAGTCCCATCCAACCCTGTCCCTCTGCCTTTCAAATAAATAAGTGAATCTTTAAAAAGGTAACTAAAGATTTAAAATAATGAAAATGGAGATGATCTTGGTTCTTCCTCTGGAATACCAAGAATCAGCATAAATGGAAACATGAGGCAATAGACTGAATTATGATCCACTACCTCCAAAAATGGCCACCTCCTAAGCCGTAGAACCTGTGAAGGTGTGATTGTACAAAGTGAATGGGATTTTGACAACCTGAAAGGCTGAAGATTTTGAGGTGAGGAGATTATACTAGATTTCCCAGATGGGCACAGTGTAGCATACCCATCCTCATAACAAAGAGTCAGGAAGGTTGGAATCAGAGAAAGATAAAATGATGGCAGCAGGAGTCAAAGTGGAGGGAAGATGCTATGGTGATGCTGAAGACAGGGAAGGGAACATTAGCCAAAGGATGGAAACTGCCAAAGACAGGACACAGATTCCTCCCCCTAGAGCTTCTGGAAGGAATTATCCCTGCTGACACTTTTACCCACTGAAGTCGATTTCAGACTTCTGCTCTCCAGTACTGTAAAATAATAAATAGTTGATTTTTTTAAAGTAATTATTTTTTAAAGGCAGAGTGACAGAGAAACCAAGAGAGACAAAGAGAAAAAGATTTGCAAATAAGGATTCACTCGGCAAATGGCTACAACAGCCAGGGTTGTGCCAGGCAAAAGCCAGGAGCCTGGAATGCCATCAGGGTCTTCTACATGGGTGGCAGGAATTCAAGTACTTGAGCCATCATCCACTGACTTCCCAGGAGCATTAAGAGGAAGCTAGATCAAAAGTCAAAACCAGGACTTGAACCATCATTCTGATAAAAAACGTGGGGATCCAAGCTGCTGATTAACCTATTGTGCCACAACACTTGTTATTTAGTCACTACGTCTGTGGAAATTTGTCCCAGTAGCCATAGGACACTAATATACTCACTCATGACCTAAAGAAATTCAGTGGGTAAAATTGATTTTTACCCAGTAAATTGGTTTTAATATATGAAAGAAATAGAAGACTGTCTTCAAAAAGAAAAAAAAAAGTAAAAAATAAAAAAGCCCAACAAATATACACATTTATATGAATTTTAAGGACTTAATCTGTTTAGGTAGTTTTCATATAGTATCACTTTATTTTTATAACACCACTTCTCTACTACTGAAATTTTTTAAACAAAATTTTTTGTTGCCTATATCATTAAGTAAGTTTTCAACAAAAAGATTTTATTTCTGAGTTTTTTTTAATCTCTGAGAAATTTCTCTAACTGTGGTATACAAGCATTGATTGGGTTTATTTATTTTTTTTTTTTTGGCCCCCAAACTCCTAAACATAGTTTTAAATGTTCTCTTGTTGAACAAAAAAGAATAAAACTTAATGAATTGCCCATTAAGCCTCAGGTTTTATCAGGATATACAACAAAAGAGTAAAAATAAAATAATTCAGAATAGGATTAGAATTATACTTCTGGTTTTCCAAAAAAGTGAAACCCATCAGGTAAATACACTTCTGGAATATCTATTTTTTACACAGTGATAAAATACAGTTAAGACTAAATTAGGAAAGACAGAAACAGATACAGATTGAGTATACCTTTCCAAACTGATTGAGACTAGAAGGATTTCAGATTTCAGGGTTTTTTTATTTTAGAATTTTTGAATATACATAATGAAATATCTTGGGTTCCAAGTCTAAACATAAAATTTATTTATGTTTCATATACTCCTTGTAAACAGAGGGTGGAGGTAATTTTGTACATTGTGTTTGGATACCTTCATTTTGACTGTGCCCTGTCACAGTGAAGTCAGGTATGGAATTTTTCATTTGTTGCATCAGGCCAAAGCTCAACTTTTTTTGAATTTGGGCATTTTTTATTTCAGATTTTAGATTAAGGATATTCAATCTGTAGAAATAGATTAATGTTAGTAAAAATATTCTTGCAATCACTGTGTAAAAATTTTCTCTATTAAAAAATCCTAGAAGATAGGATTTGGGATGGTTTTACCACAAAGAAATGTTATCTCTGATTGAACATTACATACTACACACATGTGCAGAAATATTTCATAGTAGCCCATAAATACATACTTTTTATATTTCTGTCAAAATGTTTTTTAAAAAATAAATTAAAAACCTCTTCCTTTAAAAAAACAGATAATGACTAGAAAAAAACCTTTAATTCTCAAATTTTTTGCCTCAGGACACCTTTAAACACTTAAAAATTTATGGAGAACCCCAAAGTTCTTTTGTCTATGTATGCAACTCTATCAATATTTACCATAAGAGAAATTAAGACTAGGAACTATTTTAAAACTAGGAATGCAAAAACAAAGGCACATTTAGTCTGGCAGTTAAAAAGCTCACATTCTAAACTAGAGTACTCAGGATCAACTCCCACCGCCTTAACTCCAGCCAATCAGTGTACATTGTGTGAGGCAGTGGTGACAGTTCAAGAATTCAGTTCCTGCCATTTGTGTTGAGACCTAGATTGAATTCTTTCCTGGCTTTGTCCCAGCCCAGTCCTGACACATTATAGGCATTTAGGGAATGAATAAGTAGATTGCAACTATCTGTTTCTCTAATAAATAAATAGCTTAAAACAATAAAGAATGAAAAATTGCACTTTCCACACTTAGACTTTTCAGAGTAATGACACCATCACACATTATTTATTTTCCGGAAAACCTCATGCACTCAGAAGAAAAACAGAATGAAAACAGCAAATGACATCTTGCTTTTATTCTGGAAATAATTGTAACCTTGTAGTCCTCTTATAAATATAATATTGAGGAGCTGGTGCTGTGGTGCAGTGGGTTAATGCTCTGGCCTGCAGCACCAGCACCCAATATGGGCTCCAGTTCAAGTCCCAGCTGCTTCACTTCCAATCCAGCTCCCTGCTAATATGCCTGGGAAAGCAGTAGAAGATGGCCCAAATCCCTAGGTCCCTGCACCTACATGGGAAACCTGGAAGAAGCTCCTGGCTCCTGGCTTCAGATCTGCACAGCTCCAGCCATTGAAGCCATTTGGGGAGTGAACCAGTGAGTAGAAGACCTTTCTCTCTCTCTTTCTCTCTAACTCTTTCAAATAAAAAAAATAAATCTTTAAATATATATATGTATATATATACATATATATATATGACTGAGTATAACTAGGCAAGTAGAACCTACCGAGTTAAAATTGTGTCATAAAATTATAAAAATAAAATCAAAAGAAAAATTTTAAAATACTCAGAGCAAACTATATTCAATGTAGGACTTGAAAATGCCAACAAAGATTCATGTAAAATAAGATTTCAAAGTGACTTAGTAAAATAGTGAATTAATGCAAATATGGAAGAAATAGAGAAATGTGCTAATAAATGTTTGCTATAGAATCCTGAGAGCACGCAAAATTACAAGTAATTTAAGAAGCAATTTTATTAATGAAAAAGTGGGAAAATATTAAAGAAAGTTGTAAGCTCAGAAAGGTTAATAGTGGAGTCAAGGCTTGGTCTCAGTCAGATCTCTGTGCTCTGAGGTCAAGACCTCCGCCCTTTCACCGTAACATTGGGTCATCCAGTATTAAGGTTACCCATCAGCCCTTTCTGCCTTTTGAGAAGCCTGATGAACTTTTGCTTCATCACTGCCTCCCCAGCTCCTATCCTGTCAAGAGCCATTAAGCGTCTGTCTTCTGTAAGAGTTGTTCCTCTGTTTGACTGGAAAAAAGGGAAAAAAAATTCTGTTTAATAAAATACCAGAATACCATGTAAATGCTCAATGGATATTCTAATTTCTTGTTTGTATAACTATAAGTTTGTACTTTTCTTAAAAACTGCAATCAAACATAGGAATATGTTAAATTATTGGGGGCCAGCATTGTGGTATAGCCTACAGCACCAGCATCCCACATGGGTGCTGGTTTGAGTCCTACCTTCTCTACTTTCCATCTAGATCCCTGCTGGTAGCCTGGGAAAGCAGTGGAGGATGGGCCAAGTGCTTGGGCCCCTGCACCCACATGGGAGACCCAGAATAAGCTTCTGGTTCCTGGCTTTGGATAGGCCCACTTGGGGCCATTGCAGCCATTTGGGGAGCAAACCAGTGGATGGAAGATATTCTCTCTCTCTCCCTCCTCTTTCTCTCTCTCTATCTCTCAAATAAATAAATCTTTAAAAAAGAATATATTATTTACCTATACAAGCAAGAAATAGTTTTCCAACAAATTCAATATTGATTTAGTATCCATTTGATATTGTTAACATATAACATGTTACATTAAAAGAATGCTTTTTAAGTGCCCATTTTAATAAATGTCTAACACTTGATAATACTAAATATATATTCTGATTCTTAAATTAAGACTACGTAAAAGGGAGCCGGCGGCATGACTCGGTTAATCCTCCGCCTGCGGCACTGGCATCACATATGGGCGCTGGGTTCTAATCCCGATTGCTCTCTGCTGTGGCCCAGGAGGGCAGTGGAGGATGGCTCAAGTCCTTGGGCCCCTGCACCCGCATGGGAAACCAGGAGGAAGCACCTGGCTCCTGGCTTCGGATGGGCGCGGTGCACCTGCAGCAGCACGCTGGCCGTAGCGGCCATTTGGGGGATGAATCAATGGAAGGAAGATCTTTCTCTCTGTATCTTTCTCTCTGTCTTACTCTGCCTGTCAAAGAAGGAAGGAAGGAAGGAAGGAAGGAAGGAAGGAAGGAAGGAAGGAAGGCAGGAAGGCAGGAAGGCAGGAAGGGAAAGGAAAAAGGAAAGGAAAGGAAAGGAAAGGAAAGGAAAGGAAAGGAAAGGAAAGGAAAGGAAAGGAAAGGAAAGGAAAGGAAAGGAAAGGAAAGGAAAGGAAATCTGTATTCAGGGGCCAGCACTCTGGTGCAGCAGTTTAACGTCCTGGCCTGGAGTGCCTGCATCCCATGTGGGCACCAGTTCCGGAACCTGGCTGCTCCTCTTCCAATCCAGCTCTCTGCTGTGGCCCAGGAGGACAGTGGAGCGTGGCCCAAGTGCTTGGGCCCCTGCACCCACATGAGAGACCAGGAAGAAGAATCTGGCTCCTGGCTTTAGATCACACAGCGCCGGCGATAGTGGTCATTTGGGGGTGAACCAACAGAAGGAAGACCTTTCTCTCTCTCTGTCTCTCTCTCTCTCTCTCTGTCTATAACTCTATCTGTCAAATAAATTTTAAAAAAAGAAAACATGCAAATTGAGGGTTAAACTATGAATTTTGGGAATGCAAAGATCCCTAACAAATTAGTAAGAAAATGTTCATGTGTAGGACTAGTCCTAAGGATACCTGAAAGTTTGACTGTAGCTAGACTGAAACCATATCCAAAGCTGATTCTCTTGTGTGGTGCTGGCTGTTGGTGGGAGACCTCATTTCTCTCCAGGTGAACATCACGAATGGACTTGTATACTTCCATGATGTGATGTTTGGATGCCCCCATAGAAAGGGATCTAACACATCAAGTAAGAAGCTACACTTTTTATGACCAAGTCTTGGAAGTCTCATTCTATCACTTCTGCCATATTCTGCTGGTCACACAGAACAATCTTGATTTAGTGCAAAGGTAGCTAGGGAAAGAATGCTGAAAAACAGGACCATGGAGGCCCTCTTGGAGACTGACTACTACAAAAAAAGATGGCCAAAGACATTCCTGGACACTTTGTTGGAGAATAAATACAAGTGGATAGTTAATACTTGAAAAAAATAAATCCTGTTACATTTTTAGAGAAAGGAGAGTAAGACACCACATGCTTTCATGTATCCATTTAAAATAGGTAATACAAAGCGGAAAATCTTACTAATTTAGAAACTTTATATACTGAAAATACCTTTCTATCTGTTTCATTCAAATTTTCTTCTCCAGAAGCAATCCTTGCTACGAGATCCCATGTGTCTTTCTAGAAAGATTCTCTCTGCATCCAAATTTATGAGTATATATATGTATTCTACATAGCATCTTGTTATTTTAGCTTTACATATTTTAGAGTTTATTTTTATATCAGTATATGTAAGACCAACTCATTAATTAATAATTTTTTTAAGTTTTTAAGACAGAAAGATCTCTCACCTGCTGGTTGACTCTCCACATGCCTATAAAAAGCTGGGAACTGGGAACCCAATCCAAGTCTTCCATGTGGATGTCAGGGACCAAATACTTGCATCATCACTATCTGCTTCCAAGATACACATTGGCAGGAAGCTGGAGTCAGAAGAGCCTGGATTCAAACCCAGGAACTCAGATATGGGACACAGTTGTCCCAAGTGGCACCTTGATCATTATGTCAAGCATTTGCCTATAAAATTGAGTCATTTAATTTAGTGTACTGAAATTCTAGTTGCCTCCCATTATCACTCCACTCTCCTACCTTCTTCAAGTCACTGCACTGAAGATTGAGAACATCTATGTCTCCAAGGGTGGATATTATCCCTGATCTGATATTATCCCTATTTCTGAAACAGTGAAAGTTTCAGGATGCATAGATGACTCAAGTTAGTCCAATCAAAATGAAACACAGGTCCTTTTATGAATCAGGGAGTTGCTCCATCTTTCAATGAGATGAAAAAGCACAGAGCATCTTTCAATACTAGGTAGAAGCAGACATGTGTCATGGAAGACACTGTGGAAGGAAGAACAAAGAAAGTAGAGCTTAGGGAACAGTGTCAGTCAACGAGCTGAAATCATCCTAAAGTTCACAATACCTCTGGACTTTCAAGTTATCAAGTATTTTTTATTGTGTCAGACATTTTGAGTTATAATTGCTATTTTTAACAAAGAAAGATAGTTGATCGTCTGACTACAATATAGCTATATTTATATAACCAAACTTAACCAAGGACGTTAAAGATCTCTATGATGAAAATTACAAAACCTTAAAGAAAGAAATAGAAGAGGATACCAAGAAATGGAAAAATCTTCCATGCTCATGGATTGGAAGAATCAATATCATCAAAATGTCCATTCTCCCAAAAGCAATTTATAGATTCAATGCGATGGCAATCAAAATATCAAAGACATTCTTCTCAGATCTGGAAAAAATGATGCAGAAATTCATATGGAGACACAGGAGACCTTGAATAGTTAAAGCAATCTTGTACATCAAAAACAAAGCCGAAGGCATCACAATACCAGATTTAAGGACATACTACATGGCAGTAGTAATCAAAACAGCATGGTACTGGTACAGAAACAGATGGATAGACCAATGAAACAGAATTGAAACACCAGAAATCAATCCAAACATCTACAGCCAACTTATATTTGATCAAGTATCCAAAACCAATCCCTGGAGTAAGGACAGTCTATTCAATAAATGGTGCTGGGAATATTGGATTTCCACGTGCAGAATCTTGAAGCAAGACCCCAACCTTCCACTTTACACAAAAAATTCACTCAACGTGGATTAAAGACCTAAATCTACGACCTGACACCATCAAATTATTAGAGAGCTGGAAGAAACCCTGCAAGATATAGGTACTGGCAAAGACTTCTTGGAAAAGACCCCAGAAGCACAGGCAGTCAAAACCAAAATTAACATTTGGGATTGCATCAAATTGAGAAGTTTCTGTACTTCGAAAGATAAAGTCAGGAAAGTGAAGAGGAAACTGAAAGAATGGGAAAAAACAAAACATTTGCAAACTATGCAACAGATAAAGTGTTGATAAACAGAATCTACAAAGAAATCAAGAAACTCCACAAGATCAAAACAAACAACCCACTTAAGAGATGGGCCAAGGACCTCAATAGACCTTTTTCAAAAGAGGAAATCCAAAGGGCCAACAGACACATGAAAAAATGTTCAAGATCACTAGCAATCAGGGATATGCAAATCAAAACCACAATGAGGTTCCACCTCACCCCAGTTAGAATGGCTCACATTCAGAAATCTACCAACAATAGATGCTGGAGAGGATGTGGGGAAAAGGGACACTAACCCACTGTTGGTTGGAATGCAAACAGGTAAAGCCACTATGGAAGTCAGTCTGGAGATTCCTCAGAAACTTGAATACAACCCTACCATACAACCCAGCCATCCCACTCCTTGGAATTTACCCAAAGGAAATGAAATTGGCAAACTAAATGCTATCTGCACATTAATGTTTATTGCAGCTCAATTCACAATAGCTAAGACCTGGAACCAACCCAAATGCCCATCAACAGTAGACTGGATAAAGAAATTATGGGACATGTACTCTATCGAATACTATATAGCAGTCAAAAACAACGAAACCCAGTCATTTGCAACAAGATGGACGAATCTGGAAAATAGCATGCTGAGTGAATTAAGCCAGTCCCAAAGGGACAGATATCATATGTTCTCCCTGATCGGTGACAACTAACTGAGCACCAAAGGGGAAACATGTTGAAGTGAAATGGACACTGTGAGAAACAGTGACTTGATCAGCTCTTGTTCTGACTGTTGATGTACAATGTAATACTTTATTCATTTTAGTATTTTTTTTTGTTCTAGTACTATTGGTTGAACTCTGTAATTAACACACAATTATTCTTGGGTGTTTAAATTTAACTGAACAGTGATCCCTGTTAGGAATCTGGAAAACATCATGCTGAGTGAAAAAAGCCAGTCCCAAAGGGACAAATATCATATGTTCTCCCTGATCGGTGACAACCAACTGATCACCAAAAAGGAAACCTGTTGAAGTGAAATGGACACTATGAGAAACAGTGACTTGATCAGCCCTTGCCCTGACTGTTGATGAACACTTAATACATTATCCCTCAGTATTTTTTTCGTTTGTTCTACTTAATACTTTTGGTTGAATTCCGTAATCAATACACAGTTATTCTTACGTGTTGAAACTTAACTGAAAAGTGATCACTGTTAAATATAAGAGTGGGAATAAGAGAGGGAAGGGATGTACAATTTGGGACATTCTCAAGCTGACTTGCCCCAAACGGTAGAGTTAGAAATGTGCCAGGGGATTCCAATTCAATCCCATCAAGGTGGCACGTACCAAGGCCATCTCACTACTCCAAGTGTTCAATTTCTGTTCACAGTTGATCATAATGATATGACTAAGAGTCAAAGGGAGCACATAAACAAGACTAGTGTGTGCAAATACCAACCAATAGAATAAACAAGGGAGAGAACGATCCAACATGGGAAGCGAGATACACAGCAGACTCATAGAATGGTGGATGTCCTAAACAGCACTCTGGCCTCAGAATCAGCCCTTAAGGCATGTGGATCCAGCTGAAAAGTCCATGAGAGTATTTCAGGCATGGAAAGCCAAGACACTCTGGCAAAAAAAAAAAAAAAACAAAACCAAAACCCTAAATGAAAGATCTCCGTGAGTGAGATCCCAGTGGAAAAACAGGTCATCAAAACAGGTCCTCTGAAAGGAGGAGAGAACTTCCACTTTGACCATGGCCTTGTCTAAATATGATCAGAGTCGGTGAACTCAGGGGGTTTCCATAGCCTTGGCAGCTCATGACAAGAGCCTAGGGTGATTACTGAGGCCATAAACAAGAGTGTCAATTTGTTAAGTCAACAACAAGAGTCACTGTGCACTTCCTCCTCATGCAGGATCTCTGTCCTTAATGTGCTGTACATTGTGCTTTAATGCTATAACTAGTTCTCAAACAGTTTTTTTTTTCACTTTATGTTTCTGTGTGGGAGCAAACTGTTGAAACCTTTACTTAATATATGCTAAACTGATCTTCTGTATATAAAGAGAATTGAAAATGAATCTTGATGTGAATGGAAGGGGAGAGGGAGAGGGAAAGGGGAGGGTTGCGGGTGGGAGGGAAGTTATGGGGGGGAAGCCATTGTAATCCATAAGCTGTACTTTGGAAATTTATATTCATTAAATAAAAGTTAAAAAAAATACTCACACACACACACACACACACACAAAAGTTCCTAGTAGTAGTATTTTGTGCCTATAAGGGCATAATAAAATAGGCACCCTTTTCTATTTCTGTTAAGAGTATTTAACCTTTCTAGAAGCAATAAGGCAATGGGAATCAAGGAACAAAAAGTTAATTCTGATTCATTATTTCCATTTTCAGAATTCTACCATGAGGCAAACTTCAGAAATGTGAATAGTAATTTATATATAAGAGAAGACTGAATTATTATTTCAAAAATACTGAAATTAATAAAAATAGTAAATTATGGCTTATCCAAAGAATGAATATTATTCAGTCATTGAATGCCATGCTTTTGACAAATAATAGTAATGAAATGATCCTCCCATATATAGTTAATTATAAACAAGCACATATCTAAATCAGAATGCCCATTCTGAAAGTTTACATACTTACATACACATGTATAGACAAATGTATATGCATTGCTCTGTGGTTGCCATATATGTTTATGTAAAATATTTTTTCTGTATGTGTATGCATGAGTTAAAGGATTTGTGCATCAAATGTTATTCTGGCTTGTCTTCTGGGTAGACACAGCTGCAATTGATTCTTAACTTTTTGTTAATAATCTTCTACACATATAAAATTCCATGTAATAAAACACGTAATATTTCATAATAAAGAAAATGCTACCTTCCTTTACTATCTCTTTGCTTTAGCTTGACAAGAAGTCTGAATTCATAATTAATTGGAAGAAGGGAAAATGAATTCTGGTTTATGAAATTCTGAACATGAATGAAAAATGAATATTTTCCATAACATTTCTGAAACCCTGATCTTTCTTCTCCAGGACCTCAACTTATTAAGTTGTAAGGACATGAAAATATTCATCATCTATTTCACATTCCACTGACTAATGCTCATTCAAATTTTTTCTGAAATAATTTAACATTTGAAAATTCCAAGGCAGAAAACATAGATGAAGGGGAATTAACATCCAAAATGCAATCCCATCAATATATCATTTGGTGTCTAATTCATTCATTTTTAGACTTTCATTACTAGTCCAATTATGTACTGTAGTACTGAGTAACATAGGGTTTTTTTTAGACTTGGGTTAGATCATTACCAACAATCACACAAATAAATGTCAATTGGGATTGTGATAAATGTCACTAAGAGTGAAAGTTACCTAAGTGAGGTGGTTCAAGGTACAGTCTCTGGGTCAGATGCTGGGATTGATCTCAGCTGCCAGCTACTAGTGTGTGACTCAGATCAAGTTACTTAACAGAGGTTAAGCAAAGAGGAAGTTTTAAAAATATCTATTTCATATGATTATGAGAATTCAGTTGCACACATGATATACACATGTACTGATGTTATGTAATATGTAATGTAATGAGGAGCCCAGAGAAAGCCTCCCTGTATGTGAAAGGCATGAACTGAGGGAATTATGGAGATTAAAATGGAATGTGGAGAACATAAAGACATACTGACCAAGGCATGTGTGGTTACATGAAATATTTGGTGTTTTACTTCATTAAACTGTTCAATAGAAGAACGACATGATCAGGTTCCCAAATGGAGGGAAAACAAACCCCTCTGATTACACAGTAAAGACTGGAAGAGTACAGTTGAGGATGAGCAAGGATCAATTAGGAAGCCATTGCAATAATCTGGGTGAGAGATAAAGCAGCTTGAACAAGGGCAGAGACACTAGAGGAGAAGAAAAATGGACAAAAACAAATAACACTGAGAGGAAAAGACAATCTCACCAAGGGATAGATCACATATTGGGAATGAGGGGTGGGGGAGGAATATCTGGGTTAACACCTGCATTTCTGGAGCTACTGAGCAGGGACCACTAGGAAAAAAGACTAGATATGGCACACAGAGCATGACTTCGGATCTAAATAACTTGAGCTTGAGATGACTTTGAATTAGCCAAGTAAAACTGTGAAGCAAGCAGCTAATTATAGGAATGTGGATCTCAGTGTGATTGCATTTAGAGAATGTTTGTTATTAAAGCTATTGAAGGGCCAGTGCTGTGGCACAGTGGGTCAAAGCCCTGGCCTGCAGCACCAGCATCCCATGTGGATCCTGGCTGCTCCACTTTCAAACAGCTCCCTGCTCATGTGCCTGGGAAAGCAGTGGAGGATGGCCAGAGTCCTTGGGCCCCTGTATCCACATGGGAGACCTGGAAGAAACTCCTGTCTCCTGGTTTTAGATCAGCTCAGCTCTGGTCATTGTGGTCATTTGGAGAGAGAACCAGTGAATGGAAGACCTCTCTGTCTCAACTTCTCTCTGTAACTCTGCCTTTCAAATAAATAAAATTAATCTTTAAAAAAAACTGTTGAGAAGTCTACTGAGGTTGATTTACAAATGTCCAGTTTTAGAGTCTAGCGCTGTGAAGTAGTAGGTTAATCCTCCCCCTGTGGTGCCAGCATCCTACAGGGGTGCCAGATCGAATCCCAGCTGCTTCACTTTTAATTTCACTCCCTATCAATGGCCTGAGAAAGCAGTAGAAGATGGCTCAAGTGCTTGGGAGACCTGGAAGAAGCTCCTGGCTCCTGGCTCCTGGCTTTAGATCATCCCAGCTCTGGCCGTTGCAGGCATCTGGGGAGTGAATCAGTGGATGGAAGACCTCTCTCTCTCTGTCCTTCTGACTATAACTCCAGATTTAGCAACATGGATGTCATAATTGCAATTAGAAATAGTTTTTTTTATCATGACATTATGAGGATCAAAACTAAATTGGAAAAAAAATTATGAGGTAGAGTTGGATAAATACATAGAAATGCAAGCAGACACTCCTTTCAAGAAGCTAAGCAGAAAACGGAAAGTGCAACAACCATGAGGAATTTGTAGAGGAAAGATTGCTGGTTTTCCTTTCAATGACAAGCTTCAAAGTTAAGAAGAGTGCTTTAATTAAGAGTGAAATATTGAACATGGAAGACAAAGAAAGTTAATAAGAAGCTCAAGATTTTTAAGTAGTCAATTAAATTAATTAATCTTAAAGAGAATAAGAGAAAATCTGTATCAAGGTAAAAAAAAAAGAGAATAGAGTAGGTTGAGATATACTAGGGAACTTCAACAAGCTTATGGATGTTGGAATTAAAAGTATATTTTGGTGCAAAAAATTTGCAACCCATGCATAACTTTTTCATATGATTTTCCACTAGTTTTTTCAGACCTCTCACAGGTCTGTAGGACATCGGCCACTTCTTGCTCATCCTGTTCAAACAGCACAATATTATTGCTGTAGGGGATCCATGTGTACTAAGCAGGGCCATATAGACTTCTTGACATCCTATTAAGAGAGGGGGAAGATGAGTTAACTTAGCCCTGAATGAGTAAACCTACTAGTCTACATAAGTCCATTCCATGCCTGTTTCTGATCCTTTTTTCTCATCAGAATATTTTTTAAAAAATGCATTCCCTATGTTCCAGTGTCAGATAGTAGAGGATGTACATATCTCTTCTAGAAAGAATGAAACATCTGCACACACCTGTAATTGGAGTTATTCCATGGTTGAACTTGCAGTGATCTATGAGTATTCTTAGTATTAATCAGGAGCTGAAAGAGCCAGCCTAGTGAATGTAAATGGGACAAGGAAATCATAGGGATTAGTGCCCCAATATTCTCCACCAGACACAGACCTCACCCCTTTCCCACGTACAATCACCAGTGTGGGTTCAGCTAGTTTTAGAGGTTTTTATTTGGCTTTCTTCACTAGATTATCTCTTATTCCAGATGCCAAAGAACCAGGGAAAGCATAATTCCAACTGCCAAATACATCCATCCTAACTATTCTGTCAGGAAACAATCAGGGAGCGGACATATGGACTAAACAGACCCACTGCAGACTGGATTTCAGACAAAATTACCAGGACTTGGTAAACTGCCACTCTTACAAGGGACCCATCATGGCATTTTGCTTTCCCAACTATCAAATCCACCTTCTCTTTAGTTTCTTCTTCTTCACAATGTGTGGCTATTTTTACTCTTTAATGTATATTCATCTGAGTAAATCACATAGGTCCTTTTGGAGAAGAACTGGGAAAAGTATTACAATATATGATTGCCAAACAGTTACTGTAATTTTCCTCCTAGTAATAAGGATGCCATTCTGTTGATCAGTTCCAGATTAAAAAAAAAAAAAAAAAAAAAAAAAAAAAAAAAAAAAAACTGGCTCAGGTACAGAAAGTGAGCAAGAGGCTATGCCTTTGTGTTGAACTGAGTAGCCTCGCCACCGGGCTCCTCCTTTGCATCTCCATTAGTTGCAGATGTTAAACAACACATCTGTTTTGCCCCTGTAGGACAATACTGCATTCTACGAAACCTTCTCTACAACTTTTTAAAATATTCCTAAGGTTACTTAAAATGCTAAACATTGGGGCCGGCGCTATGGCACAGTGGGTTAAAGACCCAGCCTGAAGTGCCGGCATCCCATATGGGTGCCAATTCTAGTCCCAGCTGCTCCTCTTCAAATCCAGCTCTCTGCTATGGCCTGGGAAAGCAGTGGAGGACAGGGCCCCTGCTCAAGCATGAGAGACCCAGAGGAAGCTCCTGGCTCCTGGCTTCAGATGGGCGCAGCTCCAGCCGTTGTGGCTATCTGGGGAGTAAACCAGCTGGTGGAAGACCTCTCTATCTTTTTGCCCCTCCTTCTCTCTCTGTGTTACTCTTTCAAGTAAATAAATAAATCTTTAAAATGATAAACACACATCTTCCATTTGGTTTAGTTATTCCACTCTTTAAGCTTTTTTTAAGATTTATTTATTTATTTGAAAGAGTTACAGAGAGAGGTAGAGAGAGGTCTTCCATCCACTGGTTCACTCCCCAAATGGATGCAATGTCTGGAGCTGTGCCGATCTGAAGCCAGGAGCCAGGAGCCAGGAGCCAGGAGCTTCTTCTGTGCCTCCCACATGGGTTCAAGGGCCCAAGCACTTGGGCCATCTTCTACTGCTTTCCCAGGCCATTGCAGAGAGCTAGATCAGAAGAGGAGCAGCCAGGACTAGAACCAGCACCCATATGGGATGCTGGCACTTCAGGCCAGGGGTTTAATCTGCTGTGCCACAGTGCCAGCCCTTCCACTCCTTAATATTTACCCAAGTGAAGACAAATGTTCATACCAAAACTTGTGCCTGCTTGTTGATAGCATTTTTATCACAATAGCCAAAAACTGGAAACAACTGAAATGCCAATCAAACTTTTGATGGATAAGCAAGTTGTCTTATATTCAGCAAGAGGAGGCTATATATACATATATGAGTGTGTGTGTGTGTGTGTGTGTGATCTAGAAAAGGTAAAAAAGAAAAACTGTAATCACCAGATGCTGAGAATCAAAGGAAAAAGAGAGATTTCCAATATGTAAAAGGAAACTTCACAATAATGGAAGAATTATATATCTTGATTAATTTATGATAACTGTATACAATTACCAAACTCATCAAACTGTGTACTTAAAATGGATTTCATTGAGTGTGAATCATGTCTCAATAAAACTGAAGAAGATGATTTGTTAATCACCAAGGAAACAAAAAAAGATATAATTACTTTATTCCTGTACTCAAGCAATGTATAATTGAATAAACAAGAGAAAATACAGAGATATGTTTAGTAAATATATAATGTGAGGCATGCCATTAAGGGAATTCACAGTAGTATAAGAATTTAAAGGATGGAGAGGGCACTCCAATTTTGGGAACTATGACAGGGCTTATTAGAAGACATAGCATTTGAGTTAAATCTTGACAGATGAATTAGAAAAAGAGAAAACGAATTTGAGAAGAACTGGAAAAAGGTCATATTTTTATTTATTTATTTACTTATACTGAGAAGTATGTTGCAATAATGTTTAACTGGTGCATAAAGACCAGGCAGGAAATTATTAAGAGATAAGGCAATAAAGCTCCACTGGACCCAAACCATAGAACTACCACAGGTCTAGGATGTAAGCGTCCAAAGCCGCTGAGCTGTGGGACACACTACAGGTGAAGACTACACTGGTAAATCAATATTGGATGGACTGAACAGGAGTTATGGGTAGACACTAGGATACTATTAGGTAGTTTTGAAGTTTTCCAGGTAATAATGCTGAAATGAAAATGAAATATCAAGGAAATATGTATGAAAACCTACAGAAGAAACCGCATCCTGACTGATGTGTTGATGGAAATGAAAGAGGACAAGTTGCTGCCAAAGAAGATGCTGCCCCAATAACATCAATATTGAACAAATTCATAAGTAGATCTCCAAAAAGTAATGGAGTATAAAGTTCATAAGGGGCTACTGGATTAGGTGATTACTTAGTCATTCAATGAATAGCTATGAAGTGCCAATTCTTCACCAGACAGGAAATACAGAATCAAGACAGATAAAGTCTCTGTTCTCAAGTTTATACTCTTGTTTAGGAAGACAGACAATAAGCCCCAATGAGAGATTTATTTTTTAAACAAATTCAATACACTGAAGATAGGAGAAATACCATTGAAGGCACTAACAGAATGCTGGACAACACGGTCTAAGGGTTTCTGGAACCAGTAGCTTATTTAAAAAGCTTAGTGAGTACAGATGATAACTGCAAAGGAACGACAGAAAGCAGTGATGTAACGGAAGATACAAGTGTGGATTGACAGAATGAAAGAAATTGGAAACCTATTGTTGAGGATGTGAAATGCACAGAATAATTCCTGAAGTGAGTCTGGATGGGATTGTGAGAATAAAGAAAACATTAGCCCTGAGAAGGAGAATTGACTTCATTATAAGAACATGAGATTATTTTAGGCATGGAAAGCCAAGACATTCTGGAGGAAAAAAAAAAAAAAAAAAACCCTAAATGAAAGATCTCTGTGAGTTAGATCCCAGTGGAAAGAACGAGGCCATCAAAGAAGGAGGTACCTTTCTCTGAAGGGAGGAGAGAACTTACACTTTGACTATGACCTTGTCTAAATATGATCGAAGTCAGTGAACTCAAAAGGCTTCCATAGCCTTGGCAACTCATGACTAGAGCCTAGGGAGATTACTGATACCATAAACAAGAGTGTCAAATTGTTAAGTCAACAACAGGAGTCACTGTGCACTTATTCCTCATGTAGGATCTTTGTCCTTAGTGTGCTGTACATTGAGATTTAATGCTATAACTAGTACTCAAACAGTATTTTACTCTTTGTGTTTCTGTGTGGGTGCAAACTGATGAAATCTTTAGTTAATATATAAATTGATCTTCTGTATATAAAGATAAGTGAAAATGAATCTTGCTGTGAATGGAATGGGAGAGGAAGTGGGGGATGGGAGCGGTGCGAGTGGGAGGGACGTTATTGGGGGGGAGCCATTGTAATCCATAAACTGAACTTTGGAAATTTATATTTACTAAATAAAAAAATGAAAAAAAATGTACACTAAGATGATAGGTGAAGGCAGAGAGAAAACCTAAGATGGGAAAGTAGCTGAGGGAATATGATGTGGAAATGAGTTGGACTTTGTTTTCAGGAGCCTACCTCATCTTGTGAAGATGAAAGAGAGGGGCTATGGATGGGTCTCCCAGATGTGAAGAAAGAAAAATTGATGTGGCGTGGCAGTTACAAAGAGGACTGTGGCTACAAACCCTAACAGCTGTTGGCAGAGTTTGCTGAGGGTTCATCAAAGGCCCTGAGCCATAGATAACTGCAGCACCTCATTAGCCTGACTTTCCCCAACAATCCAAAGCAGAGAATGTAGGCAATTTAGGTTGTAGATCAAAATTAATCAATTAAATAAGTGGAAAAAATATAGTAGAAATCTGAGGACTTTAGGTATTGACAAAAGTTATCAAAATGGAAGATGACATGATCAAAGATGGGTAGAAAAAAAAAAAGAAAGAAGAATCAGAATTTTGGGGAAAACTCACGGACAGACCACAGTAAAAGGAGAAGCTGATATACAAGAAGGCAAATAGAAAAGTGACAAGAAGGTTGTGGGCAGAAAGCAGGATAGATGGTTACAGAAGCTAATAGAAACTATATATTTGGGATGAAGGATTAGGCCTTAATTAAAGGGATAGTACACAACAAGGATTTAAAAAAAAATTTCCCAAGTTTCAATCTATCATGTATTTCCAGATCTGTATGTGAAATCCTAAGGTGTTAATTAAAGCCTTTATAAACATTTGCACACAGAATTTCACAGTTCTTTGGGGAAACTTACAGAAACATTTCATTATTTGAGCACCAACCATATTCCAAGAGATTGTTATCAATATGAAGTTATAAAAAAAAAAAAACACAAGGTCACATTCCTGTGCTGTTGACAAAGGTCTCTTTTTGGCCACAAAAGTGTGAGGTGATTGGATTAAAGACAAGGAAATTGCTGCATGTACCTCATGCTGTATTTATGACAATTGAATTAATTTTTTTTTTACCCATAGGGTTTGGTGATCATCTAGGGAAACAAACAAAACTAAAGAAATAGAAGAGAACATTTTCTCCTAATGTTTTACCTCTCAGTGAGGAAAATGAATTTTTAAAAGCTATGTTATTTTGACTGGAAGAAACAAAACTCAGCAAAGCAGCAGGTGGTTATCATTCCAAAGGAAATGAAAAATGAAAAATAAACACAAATTCCCACACCTTAAAGTTCAAAGTGTTTCTTTGAATTTATTCCAACTGAGTATCAATGTCTCTAGAGTACTGATGTCTATGGGTGAGCTGTGAAATGCTAATAGTGACTGGCTTTGTCACTTCAGATCACAGATTCAAAGTCTTAAATTACAGAATAGGAGACAGAAGTGTCTTAACCTCCTTCACCCTGTAAAAGACCTAACTTCTAAAAGCAACATCCGCTGGAGAACACTCAATGGAAATATCGCAGTTCTAACAGAATCAGGAAATTGACTTCCACCAATTCCCTAAGAGCAGTTGTAACTGAATTGTTGCCTGAACTGCACAACCAGACTCAAAGGTCTTCCCAGAATAATGTTTGACATGGTTTACAGAATATTAAACTGACTGCACGCTTGGTCTGATTTGGTCACATTTCTGCAGACACGCCATTTGTTTCATATTTATTCTGCAACAGAAGATAAGCTTCCTCTTCTGGAATGGAGAAGGGAAATTCCTTCTCTCAATGTGATGTGGAAGTTTTGCACGATATTAATGATTCATGCTTATAGGTGTAAAACGGAAGCAGATGGATCAAGGCCTCAGAATGACACAACAGGAGACATCTCTTGGCAGAACACACTGTGTCCTAGGGGTATCATTCACATTACCTTCTACGTTGTGTGACCTGGTGGCATGATGGAAAAGCAGGTGACACCTGAACTTACCAGGGAAGTGCACATGATCAAACATTTGCCACGAGGTACCTGTTGTCTATTTGCCATGTAAACAATGTAGGAAGAGCTACCACTTTGAAGCACCAAATTCTGCCAGGCATTCTTCTAACCCTGTGAGAAGAATAAAATTATTTTACACATAAGGGAGAATATGTAGCTCATCTATGGTCAGAAAGCTACTAAGTGGCAGAGTCCAAATGTGAAACCAGGAAATCTGGTTTCAGAATCTGGGCCCATCTACTTATTAAAGATCTTATTCCATGCCTCTCTCCACAAACAAAAAAAAAAAAAAAAAAAGGAAACAGCTGAGTGTTCATGAATTCTGCAAAGAAAGGAATATTTGTCATGTTTATTATCAGCTCTGTTTTTTTTTTTCAAGTACAATCACCATGTAGGTTTTCCAGTAACTTTTGAAGATATAAGAATAAAAATTAACATTGGCATCTGAGAGGTAAGTTTGTATAGCAATTACTCTTTCTCTCTTTATATGGTAACATCGAGTCTGCACACAAAAAGAAACAGAGGATTTCTTTGGAGACAATTACCACAACCTACCCTGTCACTTATTTTCATATCTTCCTTTTAAATGAAACACTTAATGAAAAAAATAGTCACTGTGTCATACATAGGCTTCATTATCTTTCTTATAAATATAAAACTAGAGTTAATAAATGATCAAAAGAAAATATATGTGGGGGCCAGCATTGTGGTGTAGCGGGTAAAGCCACCGTCTGCAGTGCCAGCATCCCATATGGGTGCAGGTTCGAGACTCGGCTACTCCATTTCCAATCCAGCTCTCTGCCATGGCCTAGGAAAGCAGTAGAAGATGACACAAGTCCTCGGACCCCTGTACCCATGCGGGAGGCCCAGAAGAAGCTCCTGGCTTCAGATCAACACAGCTCTGGCCATTGCAGCCAATTGGGAGTGAACCAGAGAATGGAAGACCTCTTTCTATGTCTCTCCTTCTGTGTAACTCTGTCTTCCTAATAAATAATAAAAATAAATCTTAAAAAAAAACTTGCTGTAAAAACTTTTAAAAAAAGAAAATATATGTGTGTATGTGTGTAATAAAACCAAATATCCTAAAAGGGAGATAATGATCTGTGTATTTACTTCTGATAGATTTTATTCATGTGCTTCCTGATGATTTTGGACTTCGATTTTTGATACATATAATAATGTATAATAAAAGCAAAATCTTCAGGAATATAACAATTTCTTATAGTGTGTTATAAAGAATTTTAAAACATAATTTGGTATTAACAAACCTAGAAACTATTTTCCTTGAGTTAAAATAAAGCATTACTGATTTAAATGTGCCTGGTAATTGCATAATGTAGTTTTCTCCCCCAAGATGTATCTCCTATTTGACAATGTTTATATCATTCTCAGATGTTGATAGATATAACATGATTACAAAAATTAACAATCTAGCTAGTAAGGTATTTCAAGATTCACATAAAAGAAACTCTGCCAATTGGTGAAAGACTTCTCAATAAAATAGAACAAACTTACATTTGAAATAGCTATTCTTAAACATCCGAAAAGATACTTAGATGGAATTTGTTTGGCCAAGTCAAAAGCAGTAAACACACTTTAAGATTCAGCTTAGCCAGGCTATTTCAAAATGAAAGCCACAGACAAGAACAAAGATATGATCTCCAGAGAACAAGAACAAACATCCCCATCCTGAAAGCTTTTAAGATAAAAAGATGTTTCCCACCTGTGACTAGGTTTAAAATTGCCAAAAAGTACACAGTCTAAAGAGAATTACAATTATTTCTAGAACAGGTTTTAGACTTCTGGAGGTTGATAAAGGAAACTTTAATTGAACAGACTATCTTCGTGAAAAGCTGAAAAACCACATGAGTGTTTCTATTGATCAGGAAGAAAAGCTGAAGCTGCGTGCAATTTGCTCTGCTACCTCTATGGAATATTTCACAGTACTGAAATAGTAATAGTTAACTCAGTAATTAATATGTGTAGACATGCTAGGAGGGGGTGACACCAGTCTCCGGTTGTGGGGAAGAGCATCCCCAGGCCTATGGTTAGCAGGGCTATGGCACACTTGAGACAGAACTGCTCACCTCAAAAATGGTAACATCTATATGAGGAATGTGTAATATTTGGTTCCATCAGGCCAGCGCCGTGGCTCACTAGGCTAATCCTCCGCCTTGTGGCGCCGGCACACCGGGTTCTAGTCCCGGTCGGGGTGCCGGATTCTGTCCGGTTGCCCTCTTCCAGGCCAGCTCTCTGCTGTAGCCAGGGAAGTGCAATGGAGGATGGTCCAAGTACTTGGGCCCTGCACCCCATGGGAGACCAGGAGAAGCACCTGGCTCCTGCCATCGGATCAGCGTGGTGCGCCGGCCCAGCACGCCGACCGCGGCGTTTTGGTTTCATCACCTTGTCTTTCAGTATCTCAGCAAACAATTTTCATTGTACAAAATGTGCATTAGAAAGGAAATTTTAGTCAAGACTGGAAAGTGATTTTGAGAAGCAAAAACTGTGAAATGTGCATTCTGTGTGCACTTTGTGTGTTTGTGTTGTGTACTCGCTCTACTTATCTTTCTATTTGTCTAGCTAAACCAAGGAAAATGAGAGATGCATGGCTTAATAAAGAGATGTATTTCCAATAAGCACTCTTCTTCATCTTTTGCTGTAGCTGGATTTGAAGGTCAGGGGGATCTTTACCAGGAAATGCTGCCTGTAAGGATCCGTAGCAGATAGCAAAGATTATCAGCAAGGCACAAACAAAATCGGAAGTAAGGGAATTGGCAGTTGCCTTTGCTTGCTCCTTTTCCCTCTTCCAATTCTCTGGAGTGAAGAGCAAGTGTTAAGGTATTTCTCCTTTTTTTCCCCAAGTAATAGAGAGTAACTTGGGTTCTGTCACCTGAAGGAAAGGTTCGATGCTAGGATGCTCAGCCGCAGAACCGAAGCTGCTCTGCAAGCTAGTCTGTTCTCCCATCTTTCTGTGTTCTTTGTTGCTCCTCCCTATATGTTAGCCTTCTTTTACCCTCTTTATGTCTTCTCTGCTCCCTGCACTTCCAATCATAGATGGTTCTAGCTAGCCATAGTCCTGATATGACAAGCCCTCAAGGAATTGTTTCTAAAAGACTTATTTATTTGAAAGGCAGAATTACAGAGGCAGAGGCAGAGAGAGGGAGAGGTCTTCGATCGCTGGTTCACTCCCCAGATGGCCGTAAGGGCCAGAGCTATGCCAATCGGAAGCCAGGAGCCAGGAGCCTCCTCCCAGGCTTCCACGTGGGTACAGAGGGCCATGGACTTGGGCCATATGCTACTGCTTTCCCAGGCCATCGCAGAGAGCTGGATCAGTAGTGGAGCAGCCAGGACTCGAACTGGCACCCATATGAGATGCTGGCACTGCACGTGGTGGCCCTACCCACTATGCCACAACACCAGCACCAAATAATTCATTTATTTTTTACTTTTAATTCAGATTTCCAATAGAGGATATATAGTTGGTCTGATTCATTCCTACCCTGTCTCAGTTCATCAATAATGGGTCATTATTATTGGCTTAACTGAGTCCTTCAAAAAATATATTGAAGTCTTAACCACTAATAGCTGTGAACGTGATCTTATTTGGACAGAGGAGCTTTATGTATGTGATCTAGTTAAGACAGAGGTAATTTGCGTGGCCCCTTTATCCATCATGACTGAGGTCACTGTAAGAAGAGGGAGACACAGACGCAGTAGAAACATGACTGTGAGAAGACAGACAGCAATTCGAGTTATGCTTCCTTAAGCCACGAAATGCCTGGGGCTGCCAGAAGCTGCAAGAGAGAAGGAAAGATCTTTCCTTAAAGGCTGACAACACCTTACTTTTAGACTAACAGGATTCCAAGCTGTGAAAGAATACATTGTTGTTTTCAGGCAGGGAGAGTGTGGCACTCAGTTACAGCAGCCCTAGAAAACTTATACACTTTAATCAATTGTCCAACCCCGACACAAATGTTGGCAAACCATCATACATGCAAAGTATGTCACCGTTTTGTTCTTTGGCTGAACTTGTGAGGAGACCTTCTCTGAGAAATTCTAGGAGCAGGAAACTGCATATACAACAGCATTAACACCCCACCTTCCAGAAGATTCCAGAGACAGTGTCAGCGGCCTTGCCCTCAAATCACACAGCAACCTCAGTATCTCCTGGTGTCCACAACTCAGCCAAGCCAGGTGTTCTCCTCATAAAGACTAAAAACCCGAGGTCACCTTGATTTCAAGATCACTTCTTGACTGGCCCCACAGCTCCAGATCCTCCAATCATCTCCACAATCCATAGATATTCACAGAGCTAGACCTGTCTCCTTCCACTGCAGAGTTTCACATCTGCTAGCTGTCTGTGCTATGCGGTAAATATCTCTGAGAACTTAATGAAGACACTCTCGGATTATTTTCTTGGACAGATGTCAGCATGAGAGGGTAACACATTTCCTTGAACTTCTCACCCATATACCTCTCGTCTGGGGCACAGTGGCACCAGCTTTGTCTGCTTTGCCTCCAGGTCAGTCTGAGAAATCTTTCTAGAGCTGATGTCCATTCTGAGGGCAGTCCTCCATTCCTAGTGACATCTTCCATTCCTTGTTATTTGGGGGAATTATCTGTGTTCATACTTTATTTCATTTTTCTTTTTAACTAATTTTTAACAGATTCAATGATTTGTAGATACAAGTCTAAGAACATAATGATAATCCCCTCCTCCCTCCCACCCTCTTTCCTTCTACCCTTGTTTTTTGTTTTAGTTTTTGAGATGATATATTTTAAATTTACATTACATTAAAAAGGTTTAATACTTCACTTAAGAGATTTAAGAAGTGAAAATCAAGAAGACTCTAGTGGGAATATAAACAACAGCTGTGAACAATAACGGAATGTATAAATGGCCATTTCATCCATAAACAGTTTTTTTGGTCAATTCTTTTTTTTAGCTTTTATTTAATAAATATAAATTTCCAAAGTACAACTTTTGGATTATAGCAATTTTCCCCATAACCTCCCTCCCACCTGCAACCATCCCATCTCCCTTTCCCTCTCCCATCCCATTCATAGCAAGATTCATTTTCAATTACATTTATATACAGATCAATTTAGTATATATTAAGTAAAGATTTCAACAGTTTGCACCCACACAGACACACAAAGTGTAAAGTACTGTTTGAGTGCTGGTTATACCGTTAATTCGCATAGTACAACACAGTAAGGACAGAG
Organism: Oryctolagus cuniculus; assembly: GCF_964237555.1. Classification (NCBI taxonomy): domain Eukaryota; kingdom Metazoa; phylum Chordata; class Mammalia; order Lagomorpha; family Leporidae; genus Oryctolagus; species Oryctolagus cuniculus. The sequence goes on along the minus strand of NC_091440.1, from coordinate 35,952,798 downwards.
AGCCTACATGGGGAGTAAATGCACAGTGACTCCTGTTGTTAACAATTGACACTCTTGTTTATGGCGTAAGTAATCACCCGAGGCTCTTGTCATGAGCTGCCAAGGCTATGGAAGCCTCTTGAGTTCGCCAACTCCAATCTTATTTAGACAAGGCCATAGTCAAAGTGGAAGTTCTCTCCTCCCTTCAGAGAAAGGTACCTCTTTCAATAATTCAATGTCTTACTTATTTCACTTCAAGACCTGTTTGATAAGAATAGTAGAGTTGACTGACATAAATTGATCCTAACTGTCTTGTGGAAAACATTTTGTTCACTTCTGCCCTGAGCATCACCAATCCCAACCCATTCCAGCTGTACCCTACTGAAATTAACAACTTGAAGCTAGCATTCGAAGTAGATGCGGGCTGAGGCAACCATGTGTCATACCTGTGCCTGTGTTTGAGTCTCAGCTCCAGTCTCAATTCTAGCCTATTGATAACGTACAACCTGGGAGGCAGTGGGCAATGGTTCACATATTTGGGTTTCCCTCATGGGAGACCTGGATTAAGTTCCTAGCTCCTTGCCTCAACTGGCCCAGCTCTGTCTGTTGCAAGCATTTTGGAGTACATAGTTGAAGTGATTCACTTGGATGAAGAAGCTGGAACATTTACAAACAAACACTTGAGGCCACAGTCAGTTATGGGAAGTGTAAGTGCAAAAGTCTATAGACAGGGAGCCTCCACTCATTCTTCAACCTAAAACCCTACAGATGTCAGATGAAGATGTGGCCATGAGAACAGATATGGAAGCAAAGCCAGACAAGGCCTGAGCTTCCTTTGAATTTTCCATATAATGGTGAGCTATAAGAGAATATCAGGTAATTAGGAATAGCTAAGGATCTACCCTACTAATTAAAAGGCAATTTTCAATAAATGCTATTCATAAAAGATGTAATATTTCTTTAGTAAATATTGGTGGTCTTTGGGGCCGGCACTATGGTGCAGCAGGTAAAGCTGCTGCCTGCAGTACCAGCATCCCATATGAGCACCAGTTTGAGTCCCAGCTGTTCCACTTCCGATCCAGCTCTCTGCTAGGGCCTGGGAAAGCAGTAGAAGATGGCCTAAGTCCTTGGGCCCCTGCACCCACAAGGGAGACCCAGAAGAAGCTCCTGGCTCCTAGCTTTGGATCAGCACAGCTCTGGCCATTGCGACCATCTGGGGAGTGAACCAGTGGATGGAAGATCTGTCTGTCTGTCTCTTTCCCTCTCTCTGCCTCTGCGTCTCTGTTACTCTGCCTTTAAAATAAATAAATCTTCCAAAAAAAAAAAAAAGAAAGCACATCTGCATTTAAAGAAATATTGATGGTTTTTAATAATGTTATATAGTTTTGGATTCAATAATTTTACTTCCTGGAATTCAGTCCCCAAAACTATTTTAAAAGGCTTTACATACAGATTTTTATTCCTGAGTTAGTTTTTTTTGTTTGTTTGTTTAAGACAATAAAGAGAAATATCCCAAATGCCCAGTAATAGTCATATACTAAATAACTGGAAGTATACTGAAATCAACATAATGAAGCTTATAAAAACAATGTATACAAATTGTTATAATAACTTGTAAAGTCAATATAACATTGTGTGAAAAATAAAAGGAGTAGGACACAAAACTATAACCACAAAATGATCTCAACTATATAAAATTTAATTCTACCAAGGAAATGACTTCAAGGAAATAACCCAAATGTTAACTGTCCACAGAAAGTGGGCAACTGGATTGCTTTTGCTACAATTTACAATTTAATTAACAAATTGTCTATAATAACATACAGTATTTTTACAACCATATTTTTAAAAAGCCACATTAAAGAATAAACCGCTGGGAGTAGTTACATGTGGAAAACTGAACATATATATTTATCAGTTCATTCCCCAAACCCCACTAGATAATAGAAGAATTTTTCTTAAAACCTGTACAAAATACATTTAGAACCCCAAAACTTTCTCCAACCCCCAAGAGAAGACTAAGTTTTACTTTCTGAAAAGCTTAATCAGAGAGAATTGAACTCAGTGCAATAGGCAGAGGTGAGGGTTACTGTGCTATATTGAAAACAGGCACATTAAGGAAGTGATGAGACTCCTTTACTTCTTCTGGAATGCTGGTATAAAAGCTTACACCTGTCAGGCAGGAAACCCACCACACCCAGGGAAAAGACTGACATAGTCTGGCAAGTGCGGATCTGCCACAGGTCAGTCCCTGGTGAGCCTTTTCAATTTTTATGTAGTGATTGGCCAACCTTGAATGGTCTAATTCTTTTTTTAAAATTTTTATTTAATGAATATAAATATCCAAAGTACAGCTTATGGATTACAATGGCTTACCCCCCATAACATCCCTCCCACCCGAAACCCTCCCCTTTCCCACTCCCTCTCCCCTTCCATTCACATCAAGATTCATTTTCGAGTCTCTTTATATACAGAAGATCAGTTTAGCATATGTTAAGTAAAGATTTCAACAGTTTGCTCCCACACAGAAACATAAAGTGAAAAATACTGTTTTTGTACTAGTTATAGCATTAAATCTCAATGTACAGCACACTAAGGACAGAGATCCTACATGAGGAGTAAGTGTACAGTGAATGGTCTAATTCTTAAAAAAATGAGTAGAAGCCAAGACTCAGAAGCCATTATGGAAAGTATCTCATATGGAAAAGAGAATAGAAGACATCTGAAAAGTAAAAATAAATAAATAAGTATCTTGTGGGAAAAGAGAAACATGGTGGTAAGCAGATAGAGACTTTGAATAAGCATTCATTGAAATCCTCAGAGAGGTAAGGTAGTATACTGAATCCCATAAAATGAGAACGGCAGGCTCTAGACCTAAGAACATTGAGAGGAAAAAATAAGATTTTTGAAATTTGAAAATAATGTTATAGTAAAGTGAACATCTCCAGAAAAAAATTTGAAAGCAAAACTAACCTTTGCCAGAAGAGTGACAATGTTAGTACCCAAACCTTACTTGGAGCTCAAGACTGTCGCTAACTATGCCACTCTTTTTTTTTTTTTTTTTTTTGACAGGCAGAGTTAGACAGTGAGAGAGAGAGACAGAGAGAAAGGTCTTCCTTCCATTGGTTCACCCTCCAAATGGCCGCTACGGCTGGCGCGCTGCGCTGCTCCGAAGCCAGAAGCCAGGTGCTTCCTCCTGGTTTCCCAAGTGGGTGCAGGACCCAAGCACTTGGGCCATCCTCCACTGCCCTCCTGGGCCACAGCAGAGAGCTGGACTGGAAGAGGAGCAACCGGGACAGAATCCAAAGCCCCAACCGGGACTTAAAAGTGTTGTATGAAAGCACTCTTAACTTCAGGAACAATGAAACTTGGTTGTCAGTCTCTGCCTTTTGTCTGCAATTAGGTTCCCCTGCCCTCTATTTCTTCCATCATTCCCAAATGGAGTCTATGGGATACATTGATAGTATGAATTGCCTCCTGACTATTTTACTTTCTTTTTCTAGGAGGTCCACAGAAAATCAGCCCTTCTTTGATAGCTTTTGGAAACAGTATCCAATTAGGAAGAAGAATTGAGGTGCTCCCGATAGTAATCCACAGCTCCAATAGCAACTTTTGCCAAAACCATCCAGGTCCAACCACAGATGCATTAACCAAGAGAACTGCTCAGTGTCAGTGCCCAACTCCACCCACCATCATTAATTACACACTGCAGACTATGCATGCAGCAGCTGCAGGTGCCAACAACACAGGCCTGGCTCCTTTTCTAGGGTAGTTTGAAACTTTCACAGCAGCCCAAGCTCAGATGTAATCATTATAATTGGACTCTCTTTCTATAATGAAGAGAAAATGTGTTTAACAATAAACAGTATGACAGATATGGGACCATGACAGCATTGCTGATCAGTGTCATTCTCACATCCAGGGGATCTAGCTTTGTGTGGTCTTTAAAAGTTTTAAGATTTCTAATTTCACAGTTTTGAAAGCTTTAACTTGTTTTTATTGCAGCTGTTTGAGACACACTGCAGTCTAGGAAGGCCAAATACAAAGTTACCAACATGGTTTATAACTACACTGAAGCATAATTTTTATGTAAAACATTAATTCATTAAAATAACTGCTTTAAAAAGGCGGGGTAAGTGTTTCCTGCTAGGAAAAAGTTCAACATCCGAACCTATTAAAAAAATAGAAAAAGTGATACCACTAAGATGCTTAATCAACTGGAATTTAGTTCAAAATTGAAATTATTTACTCCACCTAAACCACTATCACATACCTTGCAATCCACGAACTATATACTTTGAAGCATGTAAGTTTAAAAAGAACTACAATATTTATTTGAGTTTACAAAAGAATTTTTTGTATCTCATGGCTCCAATTACAGCCCTGTGAAATATGCAAAACAGCTGTTATTTCACAGTTGTAGGTGGTAAAAATGGCTTACTTTAACGAGATAATGTAGGTTTACTTCAAATAAATGTTCATCTCTTGCATATTACAATGCTTCTAGCAGTACCTGAATGCTAGAAACAGGATCTTTTGAGATCCTGAGAGTAGTTTAACACAAATATTCCTGGAAAAAGGATAAAATTTGAAGAAAAATTTACTTGCAAAACTGTATCTTATGGGATTTTAGAGAACAAAACTTCGAAGAATAACACACATGGTGAAATAGTGGTGAAGTAGAAGTGTTGCTTCTCTGACTTCCTGGAAGAGACAATAGATCTCCAAACTCATCCTCTGGACCCAAGTAGTTCCTTGGATGAAGAGTCAGCTTGACTTGCTTTATCTTTTACAGTGTCCCTAGCCCAGATATCAACAAGGTAAACTAATAAGATAAAACCTAGCTAATGTAGAGCTACTTGGAAGATGTCTGGCGGGAATGAAGGTGCTCTGGAGTACTAAAACTTACTAAAGAAGTAGCTTTACTTTTACTCTTGAATTCTGCAAAGAAACTCAAAGAATGCCAATAAAACTACTTCAGTAGGGAAATAAGTAAAACATATTATTAGCAAGTGAAATGTTTCTCATAAGGCTTGGCCTACAAAGCCTTGTGACAATGGGGGTTGCATTGTTTGGGGTCATCTGTTCCCAAGCATTAACTATCTCCACCTTCCACTCCCAAGAGCGGAGTCTGAATCTTTCTCTTCTCTGTGCTTTCAGAGCCTATCTGGTATATGCAATGTGGGGTCTTGATGAATGTATGATAAATAGGTTAATGAATAAATATACTTCTACTGAATGAGGTTGCTGGATGTATCTTGCAGAGAAAAAAAATCACAAGCTGTAGAGTCAGAAACACTTGAGTTTTCTTTCCAGCTCAGCCAAGTAGGAGCTGTGTGATCTTGAGTTCCCCAACCTTTCTGAGATGTTTTCCCAGCTGGTAAAGGAGAATTGTCATGAGTAGAGATGCCTACCTCACAGGGTCACTGACAAGCAAATGGGAGAATACTCATAAAGCAATAAACACATTCGATTAATGGTATATAACATCTTAACTGTCTTCCCTGATGCCTTGTAAATACTATAAATATACTTTAACCATAAAATATTATCAAGCAAGCTAATTTCTAATCTCAAACTAGCACAGCCCTGGAAGAACAAATATTGAAATAATAGCATTTTGCCACATTCTCTGTCCTCTCCCTACACAAAAGGAATGATTAATTAGGTGTACATAGTAGTTACCATTAATTAAAAATAACAAAATTTATAGCATGTTTAAATTACTACTCATTAAGACAAGCACATGAATAGGGCTTTCGTGTTCACTCGATTATTAATTCATTGAGAGTGAATATTTATTTGACTGCTTTAAAACTCATACATTTGTTCCCATGATTTGTTAGAATTTGGATTCCAGGGTGATTTTTACATAGGAAAAGAGTGCTTCATGAAATAGCTTGAAAGCCACATTTTAAAAAGACTGAAACAAATGAAAACAAACTATGTGCAAAACCTCAGTAGGAATTCCCTATTTCCATCATTGCAGATGAAGAGAACTCGGCCTGATGTGGTCTCTAATTCCTTCCACAATGCAAATGTCATGCTGAAAAATTTGGCAATTGCTTTGGGGAAAGGTAAGTTGCCCAGATCGCTGGAAAATGTTTTGACATTTCAGTGACCCTTCCATTCTGCTATACAAAAGAAGTTCCAATTAAGCCCAGGGCTTTCATCTTATTTACTATTCTGACCCTGGACTTGAAGGCTGGGAAACTGACTGCTGTTCTTGCTGGCAGAGCAAGGCTGAAAACTCTGAAAGAAAAGGCAAGAACTCTCGGATACCTCCCAAGAAGTCAGAGCTGATGAAAATGGCTGTTTTTCTTGAAGTTTATCATCATTTCCCCACAGCACTGTTTCTTTCTTGGCTGTGGCCCAATGCAGATGTTCTCCTCTGCTGGGAGTACATGGGGAAGAACCTAATGTCGAAAGTTCTGTTCCTGGTTTTGCTACTAATTTATCACGTAACCTTGAATAAACAGCTTCATCCCTTAGGAACTCTGTTTTCTTATCTGTTAAATGAGGAGGCTGCACCAGATGATTTCCAAGGATCTTTCCTCCCCCAGTTCTCTGTGATATATGCATCTGTGGCCTGAGTGAAGGAGGGGGAAGGCAGGATAGTTATGAAGTGATGCAATTCCTTCAGCGAGCCCACCCACGACACCGACCTCCAGTGGAAACCACTGTTGAAATAAAACCACCTCAAAGTTCTGAGGCTGAGTGTGGCAGCTCCACCACTATTCAGTCCCGGAGTCCATGCATGAGGCAGAGACTACAACAGACCCAAGTCTGCCCTGACCATCTAGAGTGTGATTTATAGACTTACTTGAAACAGTTCTTGATAGGGCACTTCCATTTCCTCTTCAGTGCTAATAAGGATTCTTACCATGCAGATAGTAGAGAGCACATCAAGAAAGCTCATGAAAAAAAGGAACAAATAGTTATAGGAATATAATCTTAACCCAGGAAGGAACTGAAACTGTAAAATCCTCAAGACCCTCAGCCATGTTTTCTTACTGTATTGGTTAATTTTAGGTGTCAACTTCACAGGATCAAGGAACATTTAGAGAGAGGGAGTTTTAGAAGAGATTAGCATGCGAGTCTGAGTGGCTCAAGAAGGGAAGAACTGCCCTCAATGTGAGAGGTTACCATCCAATCAGACTTTCATTTAGGCTGGTAGGGTTGACAGGAGGCTGGGTGCCCACATAGGAATTTGAGGTGCCCCCATCCTCTTATCCAACCACAGGCTTGGGGACTCAAATTGCCAAGGTGGAGCACCCATAGGCAGCTGACTGGAAACGACTCTGCATTCTCTGTGGACAGGGCAGGCTTGTGGGGCAGAGAAAGGATCCTCTGCACTCCATGAATGCAAGAGCCTTTTGTATTGTGACTGTGGGAATCCTCTGACTGCACAACAGGACATGGGATGTAGCTGGGTCTCTGGGCAATCCCTGTGTGTAGTGTCAGTGGCTAAGGGCTCCCTGAATGCCTGTGGTGGGCAACTGCAGAGGACTCCAGGCTCACATTGAGGGCTGCACAAATCTTTTGTGTGGTTCATGTGCCATCATGGATGAAGGTTATATCAGCTGTGCGCAAACCCTGGGCAGTGATCACTTTGGAAGAGAGGAGTCGAGGTTGTGATTATGCCAACAGCCATCACCCTGGTGGACAACAGAAGAGATCTACCATGCCCAACTTGAGTGTCATCCTGAATTCTAAGGAGCAGAGCTCCTTGTCCCCACCCAGCACATGCTTCTGGGTGCTCACTGAAGGACACAGAAGGTACTCCTCTAAGCCAGAGAAGCATATAGTTCAAAGATGAAACCCATCAGTAGAGAACGTCAACAAATGTTTCCACAATACCTTAAAAATAAATGCAGAAATAAAAAAAAAAGGAAGACAACATGACACCCCCAAAGGATCACAACAACACTTCTACATTAGAATGTGATAAAGACACTGATGAAATGCCTGAAAAGGAACTCAAAAGAATGATCACAGGATTACTCACAAGCAATGGGAAGCAAACACATGAGTTAAATAAATCAAGACATGATATGGCTGAAAAGTTTCCCACGAGATAGAAATTTTGAAGAAAAACCAAACTGAAATATTTGAAATGAAGTATTCAATATGTCAAATAAAAAATACAGTGGAAATGAGAGACTTGGTTAGGTAAAAGAAAGAATATCTAAGCTAGAAGACAAATCTTTGGAAGTATTTCAAAACAGATTTAAAAAAAGAAGAAATTAGAAAAATTAAAAAATAGCATATGGTATTGGACATTTATGAGATATTATCCAATGACCCAACACAGGGATTTTAGGAGTTTCTGAAATGTGGAAAGAGACAATGTATTAGAATGCCTATTCAGTGAAATTATAACAAAAAACCTCCTTAGTCTGGAGAAAGAAAGGGCCATCAAGTAGAGGAAGCACATTGAACTCTTAAAGACATGACTAGAAACGAGCTTTATCATCACACACTGTAGTGAAACATTCAATGGTAAAAATGAAGAAAAAATTCTAAAATGTGCAAAGAAATATGTTAGATTACCTTCAGAGGATCTCCAATGAGTCTGAAAGCTGATTTCTCATCAGAAACCCTACAGGCTAGGAAAGAATGAAGAGACACAGTCCAAGTCTTAAAAGAAAAAAACTGCCAACCCAGAATAATATACCCTGAAAAGACTCATTTACGAATGAAAGTGAAATAAAGGCCTTACATAACAAACAGAAATTGAAAAAATTTGTCACAACTCATCTAGACTTACAAATGATGCTTAAGGATGTACTACACACAGAAACATAGAAAGATAGTTTTCATTATGAATGAATGTGAAGGCAGAAAATCTAGAAGAGAAAAATTAACTAGGAAATCCCAACAAACAATAGGAATATATACAGGAAAATGGCAGAGCCAAGTCACTACTTATCGATAGTAACCTTGAATGTAAGTGGACTAAATTCTCTAATTAAAAGATATAGACTGGCTGAATGGATTAAAAATTAAGAACCATCTATTTCCCGCCTACAAGAACCACACCTCACCAACAAAGACTCACACAGACTGAACATGAAAGGATGGAGAAAGATATTCCATTTTAATGGAAAGCAAAAAAGAGCAAGTGTAGCCATCTTAATATCAGACAAAGTAGACTTTAACACAAAAACTGCTATTATGCAATGATTAAAGGACCATTTAACAGGAAGATGTGACTATAATAAATGCTTATGCACCAAATGAAAGGCTATTTAAAATAAATGTTAATGGATATAAAGGGAGACATAGAGTCCAATACAATAGTAATGGGGAACTTCAAAATCCCACTTCCATCAGTGGACAGATCAAACAGTCAGAAAATCAACAAAGAAACAACAGAGCTAATCTGCACTATGGACCAAATGGACCTAACTGATATCTACAGAACATTTCATCCCACAATTGAAGACTATATATTCGTTTTATCAGTGCATGGAACTTTTTCAAGGATAGACAATATGCTAGTCCATAAAAAAAGTCTCAGCAAATAAAAAAAAAAGAACTGAAATCATACCATGCATCTTTTCTGACGACAATGGAATGAAATTAACAACTTAAGAATGTCTAAAAAATATACAAACACATAGAGACTGAACATCATGCTTCTGAATGAAAGAAATCAAAATCAAGAATGAAGAAATAAAAAAAAAGAATGAAGAAATCAAAAACTCCTGGGCACAAATAAAGATGAAAATAAAACATATCAAAACTTAAGGGATATAGCAAAGGCATTGAATAAATGAGCTACCAATACATCTCAAAGACCTACAAAAAAAAAAAAAAAACTAGTAGGAGTAAATAAATGAGAGAGGAACTAAACAAAATTTTATAACCAAAAAAAAAAAAAATCAGTTAAATGAATAGCACGTTTGAAAAAATAAACAAAATTAATACACCACTGGCCAATGAAACATAAAAAAGAGGAAGAACCAAATTAATAAGATCATAGATGAAAAAGGAGATGTAACAGCAGATACCACAGAAATATAAGGAATCATAGGGAATTATTATAAATAGCCATATGCCAAAAAATTGGAAAATCCAGAAGAAAAGGTCTAAATTAACTTAATTGCGGTCTTGTAACCACATAGGAAATATTTAAATGTTAGATGATCATTGGTTCTATTTCATTGAAAGAAATTATGTATAATTGACAAAAAATTCTGTATATGGGTGCAATAGTCATTATTCCAGTTCAATTATTATTGTAGCCATTGCATATGTTCCCACAAAACCAAGGTCTTTTTTCTTTTTTATTTGTTAAACCTATTTGGTGAAGTATTAAGCCTTTTTATAGCAATGTAAATTTAAAACATGTCATCTCAAAAACTAAAAAAAATAAAGACAGAAAGGTAGAAGAAAGGAAGGTAGAGGGAGGGAGGGAAGGACAAAGGGAATATTATTATATTCTTAGACTTGTGTGCATAAATCATATTGAATCTGTTAAAATTTAAAAGAATAAAAATACTCATTTTTTCATTTTTCATTTTTTTCTGTGCAAACAATGCTACAATAAACACTTTTAAGTATATGCCTATGTGCACTAGAGTCAGCATTTATAATCAATGAAATTCTGGAAATGGAATTGCTAAATCAAAGGGTATGAGCATTTACCATTTAAGTAATAACTGTCAAACTACTTTCTAGAAAGTGCTCACCAAATTATAACCTCACCTGTAGGTCATGGCAATGTCTGTTCCCCACACTGGCCAATTCTGGCTGTCTCATAAATCATTGCTACTTGTCCAGATGAAAAAAAAAAGGTTATTTCAAAGTTAATTTGCATTTCTTGGTACAATATATTTATCAATGTTTATGTGAATTTTTTCTAATACTGCAGATTTATTATTTTTTGCTCATTTTCTGTTTGATTAGTTTTTATACTGGTTTTAGTGAGATTTATATATCATTATTGTTAATCCTTTGATTTCTGCATAGGTATTGCCTTTCACATAACCTTTCATGGTTTTCACTTGTCTTTCAGCAGGTTTATGACTTCAAAATCATACCCAAAAAGTGAAAGCTTTGTGTAGCTGAATATATGAATTTCTTATCTTTATGTTTTCTAGTTTCCATGTCATCTTTCCTTCCTTGCATTTATCTTTTATGCTGGTGTAAGAAATCACCACAAATTTGGTGGCTTAACACAACACAAATTTGTTACTTTACACTTTGAGAGGTCAGAAGTCTCATAAGCAAGGTAATCGCTGGGCTTCATTCCTTCTAGACTCTCTGAGGGAGAACCCATGTCCTGCCTTTTGCAGCTTCTGGAGGCTACACACATTCCTTGGCCAATGGACCTCCACCTCATCTTTAGATGGAGCAGGATAACAGCCTCATTTGCTAAGTATGTGTCTCTCTGTCTCTTCCTGTTTTTTTCTCTCTATCCACCATCTCAGTTGATTGTCGCATGTCCCCCTCTGAATCTGACTTTCCCATTTCCTTCTTATAAAGACTTTCTTGATTACACTGTTCCCATTAAGATCATAGCCTAACCTCTGCATCTCCACATCTTTAACCTAGTCACACTAGCAAAGTCTCTTTTGTTCTGTCAGGTGACAACAGGCTTTGGAGAGTAAGATGTAGCAATCCTTGTGGGGCTGTGTTCCTGTGTACTGTGCTTCTCAACCAAAAAGCACCAACATCATTACCTACCTTATTTTCTATAATTTTGAGTGTTTTTAGGTAATTAAAAATCTATTTCATCTCAGTATGATAAATAACCTACTTAAACTTCATAACAGATAAGCAACTTTGTTTCTCATAGTTTTTATATTTCTACTGCCTTTGTTTCTTATGTCTCACCAATAAGCCTTCAGAAGTCTCACACATTAGATGACAGACAAAAAGCACCTGTGACTCTGCAGCTCCTTAGCTACTGTCCACCGCCCGCCTCTCCCCCACTGCCACAGCCTTCACTTCACAATGAAGTTCCCCAACACAGTCTCGGCACTCCTGGTAACAAGCCCTCAGAGTTCACTCCTCAGCCCATTAGACCTGAGCTTTCAGCATCTCAAATCATCTCTTGCTTAGTTTCCCAAGTGTGTTTCTGCTTCCAGTCTCATTCTCTGCCATCAGTGGTGTGGCTGGAATATCCTACCCTAAATTCGAATCATCTGTGTGACTTACCACCTTATAATCCACCAGTACTTCCAAGAACCCGCAGGATGAAGTGCACACTGCATGACAAGGTGCCCTTCCTGGCAAATCTGAACCAGTAAGGACCTCTTCCGCCTTCCGTTGCCGACTTTCTGTTATCCTGCTTCACTGAACAACTTGCAGTTCTACCATGTCCCAAGTCCATTTGGACCTTCAGAGCTCAGACACTTGTGCTTGTCCACCTAGAATACCCTGGTCCTCCCCATATACAGCAGGCAAAAGTCCTTAAGACTCAGTTCACACACGGATTCCTTTCTGGAGTTGTTTTTGTTGTTGTTGTTGTTTTTTGGTTTTTGTTTTGTTTTGTTTTGTTTTTTTTTAACAGTGAGAGAGACAGAAAGGTTTTCTTTCCGTTGGTTCACTCCCCAAATGGCTGCTATGCCGAACCGAAGCCAGGAGCCAGGTGCTTCTTCCTGGTCTCCCATGCGGGTGCAGGGCCCAAGCACTTGGGCCATCCTCCACTGCCTTCCCGGGCCATAGCAGACAGCTGGACTGGAAGAGAAGCAACTGAGACTAGAACCCGGCACCCATATGGGATGCCAGCGCCGCAGGCGGAGGATTAGTCATGTGAGCCACAGTGCTGGCCCCTTTCTGGACTTTTCCTTGGTCTACATCCAGACCTCCGAAGCCACATCTCAGAGGCCACCCACTCCCTTACCTTTCTCATTCCCTCTAAACTATGGAAACCAGAGAACTCATACAAGGGGTAAGTTGGGTTGGTTCTTATTACATCCAAAATTGGACTACTTTCCCCACCTTAAAACAACAACAACAAAAAAGCACACAAGTACAGAAACACAAATTATCTGTCATGAAAATATTTTCTTCAAATAAGTTCCTTAATGCCTCCTCCTTCAAACTAATCCCTTCCCCTAAACCTCTTTATTTATGTCAAGCATTTGTGCCAGGAATATAAGAATAAGGAAGCAATTGATCACAATTAAGTGCTTAGGATAGATATTTAGCTTAGTAGTTAGTGCATCAGTTGAGATACCCATGTCCCACATTGAAGCTCGTGGGTTCCATTCCTGACTCTGAATCCTGACTCCAGAATCCTGCTAGTTCAGTCCCTATAAGGCAGTGGTGATGGCTCAAGTGATTGAGTTCCTAAAACCTAGATTGGGTTCCTGGCTCCCAGCTTCAATCCCAGCCTCTGTTTGCATTCAGGTAGTGAATCAACAGACAGATGAGAATGCTGTCTATTTATCTCTACCTCCTTCTCTATCTCACAATTTAAATTACTTTTAAAAAGTAAGTGGTTATGAAATTGTTGGAAGGGCTACAAGAGAATGATCTGGAGGGTGTTTTGAGAACTTCTGGGCCCAAGAACATGGCTTTTGGGTTCACAAGGACTTTGCATTAAACCCAACTGCTATAGTCACCACAACTTCCATGGAACTTCCATTTCACAGGTGATAGGTTGATTTCAGCCTCTGTAACTTCTCTCCATATTCAAATTCTGAGCCGTGCTAGCCAGAGTAGCAGAAACTCGACCTCTGCCTCTCTTTTGCTTTCTAAGTCTCATCAAAGAGTATCTATCAATTGGGTGGACTCTTATATTGAGAATATCAGCTAAAAGGAATCTGGAAAATTAGATTTTTGCTTTCTGTTGTCTTACAAAATAGATCATAGAAAGAGGCAACAGACAGGATATTGAAAGGGGAAGAATGGGTATTTGGAGCAACAGACAACATAAAATTCCCCCTCCTGTACAGACATTTTACAAGTGCATTACCCAGCGAGCATGTGTGTGAGGACTTTACTGCTGTCATTTACTGTCTGCCTCTTTTATGAGACTGAAGTTCTTGAGAACAGGGCAGTGGCATGCTCATCAGTTTGTCTCCGTGCCATAAGAATTGTCAGGAAGCAAGCCATGAGACAAGGAGTGAATAAACATGCAAAGGGAATCAGGCCATCTTGTGTACAGATCCCTTCTCACTTCACTACACATCCCTTGCCACGTTGATTTTTAAGACGTGTGCACAAAGCAAAAGAAGCAATCAGCCTATCTCAAGAGGACAAGCTTTGGAGTTAGCAAAGTCCTCATTCAAGTCCAAGTTCTCTGTGCTCTTGAGAATCTTCTCTTCTCTGAACCTCAGCTTCTTTACCTCTCCTTCTTCAGAGGGACTTTTTAGAAATATTGAAAGGACTAGATTTTGGCCACTTGAACCTACTTACAGAGTGTCTTTTAGCTCACTCCTATATCTGCAATATAGAGAAGAAGAAGATGTAATAGGAAACACAAGACATAGAACAAAGAACTAAACAATTCTTTTGCTGTGATTGATAATCCTAATTACTTTGTCCCTTCAGAGTCTTTTATCTGAAATTTTAAAACGATTTTACAACAATTATGATACATAATTGATAATCATGATAGCTAGAGCTTAGCGGTTGAGTGATTTGTCAATTTCTCTATGATCCTCATCAAACAGCAGCCCATTTGACTTTTTGTTTACTTTTTTTTTTTTTTTTGCTTTGGTGTTTTCATTGTTACTGCTTTAAAGCAGAGTATCTGTAAAGGCCTTTCTAAATAAGAATGGTTGGCCAATAGTCTGACCAAAATTACATCTTTAAGAGTGGTAAAGAGTCAGAATTGGGGAGTCAGGAGCCAATCTATCAGATAACTTTTCTGCTTCTCATCTGGTTTAATTTAGGGATCACTGTTACATATTATTATGTAGTCTGTTTTTCCTCAGAATGCTAAAGCATTAAACTACTACTGATCAGCTTTGGGCCTGGGGTGACTAAGTCTAAACCTCAGGGTTTTAATGCCTCTTCTCTAAGTTGACTGAACTGGGTCATCTCTATTCCGTCTCCGCAGCTCTGAATCTATGTATGACTCTGGGCCACTGAACACTAAAGGACCAACTGCACTTCTCTTTAGTAGCTCATGAGAAGCCAAAAATCTTTCTGAGTGGAAGCAGCAGCAGACAGCAATGCAGGACCAATCACTATTTTGCCAGACTACTAGGGCAAAGAAGCTCCAGGGTTGGGAGCTGAGAACAGCATGCAGGGGCCAAATAAGGCCAGGCAAGAAGCCGAGAGGCCACTACCAGTGAGCTGCTGCGATGGCCAGGGCAGTCTGCCCAGTCCCAGCCTTGCAGGCACCAGAAACACACGGATGAGCTGCCAATGGCTCTGTTCTCTCTACAGTATGAGGCTCTTTACCCTAATATAATGACAAATAATTGAAATGGTGTTTTTATGCAGGATGCTCCTGTGTCAGAATGTGGCTCCCTCTGTGTATATATCTAAACTGTGTAGGCATGCAAAGGACTAAAGAAAAAAATGTAAAAGATCAAGGAATAGTTATGCTAAAGAAAGGGACCTGAGAGACTGGGTAATCAACTCTTACCACTCTTTTGTCCCACCTCGTTTATGTATAATCAGAATGAAGAAGTGAGAAAACAGCTAACTCTCCCACGTTCATCCAGCTAATCAATATCTCAGTTAACTTATCCCTAAGCAATGGGTCATATTTGTATAAGCCTCTGTGAATCCTATGTGGTTAATAACTCCCAAATCAGTCAAAACAAAAAGTCCCGGGTGATTCCAAAGTATGTATACACATTGGGCCCAACAAAACTATCATCCATTTTGTCTGAATTATTTCAAGGGTCCAGCCTGGAAATTCTTTTTTTTTTCCTTTTCCATAATTTTTTTTAACTTTTATTTAATGAATATAAATTTCCATAGTACGACTTATGGATTACAATGGCTTCCCCCCCATACCGTCCCTCCCACCCACAACCCTCCTCTTTCCCACTCCCTCCCCCCTTCCATTCACATCAAGATTCATTTTCGATTCTCTTAATATACAGAAGATCAGCTAAGTATACATTAAGTAAGGATTTCAACAGTTTGCTCCCACACAGAAACATAAAGTGAAAAATAATAGATGATGTTTTTAAATGATGATGAAATCAGATCAGACCTCTTGTCATGTTTAATCCCAGTGAGAGTCAAGTTGGGAATTGATAATTTCTTTTTTTTTTTTTTTTACAGAAGATCAGTTTAGTATGCATTAAGTAAAGATTTCAACAGTTTGCACCCCCATAGAAACACAAAGTGACATATATTGTTTGAGTACTCGTTATAGCATTAAATCTCAATGCACAGCACATTAAGGACAGAGATCCTACACGAGGAGTAAGTGCACAGTGACTCCTGTTGTTGACTTTACCAATTGACACTCCTGTCTATGGCATCAGTAATCTCCCTATGCCCCAGTCATGAGTTTCCAAGGCTATGGAAGCCCTCTGAGTTCTCCGACTCTTATCTTGTTTAGACAAGGTCATAGTCAAAGTGGAGGTTCTCTCCTCCCTTCAGAGAAAGGTACCTCCTTCTTTGAAGACCTGTTCTTTCCACTGGGATCTCACTCACAGAGATCTTTTTGCCAGAATGTCTTGACTTTCCATGCCTGAAATACTCTCATGGGCTTTTCAGCCAGATCCGAATGCCTTTAGGGCTGATTCTGAGGCCAGAGTGCTATTTAGGACATCTGCCATTCTATGAGTCTGCTGAGTATCTCCCTTCCCATGTTGGATCACTCTCCCCTTTATTTATTCTATCGGTTAGTGTTAGCAGGTACTAGACTTGTTTATGTGCTCCCTTTGACTATTAGTCCTTTCATTATGATCAATTGTGAACTGAAATTGATCACTTGGACTGGTGAGATGGCATTGGTACATGCCACCTTGATGGGATTGAATTGGAATCCCCTGGTATGTTTCTAACTCTACCATTTGGGGCAAGTCAGCTTGAGCATGTCCAAATTATACATCTCTTCCCTCTCTTATTCCCACTCTTATGTTTAACAGGGATCACATTTCAGTTAATTTTCAACACTTAAGAATAACTGTGTATTAATTACAGAATTAAACCAGTCATATTAAGTAGAACAGACAAAAAAAACTACTAAGAGGGATAATGTATTAAGTTGTTCATCAACAGTCAGGGCAAGGGCTGATCAAGTCACTGTTTCTCATAGTGTCCATTTCACTTCAGGAGGTTTCCTTTTTGGTGATCAGTTGGTTGTCACCGATCAGGGAGAACATATGTTATTTGTCCCTTTGGGACTGGCTTATTTCACTTAGCATGATGTGTTCCAGATTCCTCCATTTTGTTGCAAATGACTGGTTTTGTTGTTTCTTACTGTGGTATAGTATTCTAAAGAATACATATCCCATAATTTCTTTATCCAGTCTACCGTTGATGGGCATTTAGGTTGGTTCCAGGTCTTGGCTATTGTGAATTGTGCTGCGATAAACATTAGGGTGCAGACCACTTTTTTGTTTGCCAATTTAAACTCCTTTGGGTAAATTCCAAGGAGTGGGAATGGCTGGGTCGAACAGTAGGGTTATCTTCAGGTTTCTGAGGAATCTCCAGACTGACTTCCATAGTCAGCCTGGAAATTCTAAGACCCCAAGAATTCTTATTTATATGATCTTCACTCATCCCATTATCTTTGGAACTCTGGTCAACAGTCTTCCCCAAGTGCCTCTAGAATTATAAGTTTTTCCCATGCAATGTCTAACCCTATTGAGAAGCCCATCTTAGGAATCAGACATTCTCTTAGTCAAATTTTGCTGTAGGAATTATACATATTTTTTAAAGTCTGAATATTCCTGTTGTTTACTCAATAACATTTGTTTCTCAGGGCCACCATTGTGGTGCAGTGGGTTAATACACTACTTGTGAAGTTTGTATCCCATCTTGGATCCCTGGTTCCAATCCTATCTGCTCTGCTTTTGATTAAGCTTCCTATTTATGTAGCTGGGAAAGCAGCAGATGATGGTCTGATTTTTGTGCTCCTGTTACCCACGTGGGTGACCCTGAGGGAGTCTCTAGCTCCTGTCTTCAGCTGGGTCCAGACCAGGCTGTTGCGGTCAATTGAAATGTGAACCAGCAGGTGAAAAACCTATCTTTCTCTGTCTTTCCCTCAATCTCTACCACTCTGCTTTTGAATAAATCTTTAAAGAAAGTTATACTTATTTCTCCTGTAAGGGCCTAGGCAAGCTGAGACTTCCTGTTCTGCACCGTGTATCCTCTCAAGTGGGTAGTTTCTATCAAGATAGCCTGTTCACATGACAAATAGCAAGAGCCAAGGTTGAATGACACGGCATAGTTATTATTTGAGAGGACAATACATCACCTCCATCCATATTGTATTGGCCAAAGAAGTCATATATATATATATATATATATATATATATGTAAATGTATGTACATATCTGTATATGTAAAGAGATATATATGTATGTGTATATATATTTGTTTGTCTATGTATGCATACACATACACATTTATGTGTGCATATATATACATATATATAAATGTCTAAGACATTTGAAAGATGAATAGGAGTTTTCTAGTCATAAAGAGATGCAAAAGAATTCTAGTTAGAAGAAAAACTATGAGAATTAGCCTGAAGGCATTAAATAGTGTAATATATTCAGAATACTGTAAATTATCTTTTAAGAATAAATCACATTTTTTACAGGTGTTTTCTTTTTTATCTAAATAAAAATATTCTTCATAGTACACATAAATACACAATAAATGAATATACACATAAATGAACACACACATAAATACTTGTTTATTTTTGTAAATAGGAAAAAGCTAAGATCTAAGCAGTCCTATTGTTTACTTAGACTCCCTAGACCTTTCTCAAGGCTCTGAGACATGGCAGTGTTTAAAGGTTCAAATTATCAGTGTAACTTGGTATAGAATATGTGGTCACGGGTCAGCTGAAATATATATGCAAAAGTTTTACTTTTAAATACTTAAATACTTTTAAATACTTAAAAGTTTTTTAAAGGCAATGAAAAGGACATTGTTCATTATATGATTTACAATGTTCATAATATAAAAACACACAACAGGAGGGTGCTAGTTCCAGGTAAGAATTAGCCAGCAATTGCCCCCGTGTGCTTTCCACTGAATGCAGCTATAGAATCTTGACAGAATTCAAGGAGCAACTACTGAAAGACTCCAAAATATGGTAGATACTTTAAGAGAAGAATATAACCCAAAGTGTCACTCAATTGGCGATGACTTTACCATTATTTTCCCTAGTGGCTCTAGCTAGAAATCAGAGGAGACACAGGAGGAAGTGCAAATGAGGACAGAGATAGCCCTGCAAGAATCCCATTTGTTCAGGCTCAGGGAGTAGGTATGAAGACTGCTCAGTACCAACATCGGGAGCTCCTTGAACACCAGGCTCCCAAAATTCTGGAAGGGAAATTTCCTCCCTGACTGGAGGAACTGCAGTCCTAAGAGAATGAGGAAATCACTGCTGCATTTTCCTTTCCATGTCTTCTCATGTCCTGGCCCCAGACATGGATGCAGTCTTGAGAGGCTGTGGCAGAGAATAATAAGTACTACATTTCTGGCCAAAAAAAAATGAAAACAGTGTTCCCAAATAACTGAAACATTCCAGAAAGATTACTGAAAGGGAGTCACATAGGAAACTGAATCCATAAAGTCATCTACAACCACTGGACTCATGCTGATCATGTATAGATCTAAGCTTCAAAATAATAGTGAAGACTGAGATCTTACCCAGCATACAGACTATCACCCAGATCCCAGAACCGTCATTTGATGGTACACGTGCAATACAGTACTCAATAGTACTAGAGAAGTTTTGAGGGTAGAAGGTCAGTGAAACTATATTCAACAGAAGATTGGTAAAATGTTAAACCTGAACCCAACTGAATTGATTGCCTTTGGAAAACAAAATCATCAATAGTCTACATTGAATTCAAGCACTCCATAGAGTTTTAGAATATCAAAATGTACAGAATATAACCCAAATTTACTCAGTACATGACGGACTCAGGACATCTCAATCCACATGTGCAAAGAAAACAAACAGATGCCACTTAAAGATGACATACATATTTAAACTATCTGACAGCACTTTTAAGTAACTACTGAAGGAAGGCGCAAGATATCTGAATAGTGAGACATTGCATTATCTCAGCCACAGAAAGATACCAGAAAAACAAAGGATGGACTACATTTCCAGGGGACTGACCAAAAAGAACAGGGACTCCTTGGGGCAGACATGCCACAGTCAGGTGCACTGCCAGACACCATTGCAATGCGGGTGGGGATGCTGGAGCTGATGGTGTGTTTGCAGCCCCAGCTTTTCTCTATGCCAGGGTGAACTGGCTGGTTCACAGCTTAGGGTGAGCTCATGGTGCCAGCACACACACCAGGTGTGTCAGTGCACACCACCTAGGTGTGTGCACCATCCAGACCACTGAATAACTCCGTAATGTGTGCCCTGACCCAGTCGGTGTACAGTAAGCTGTGAGTCTCTATACTCAGACTGGGCAGGTGCAAGGGAACCCAGTTATAACCTGTGACTTTCTTAGTTCTGGGGCTTGGGTCTGGAACACCCACCCTCACAGGGTACACCAGGTCTTCCTGTCTACCCTCTAAGTTGTCCTGTCACTGCCTCTGATGTCTTCTTGTGAGTCAGAACAGCATTAAGCAGTGTCTTTAGCACAGCAGAGTGAGCCTCACGCATTGGTGGAGACAGAGTAGGGAGGCAAGGTAGCTTCCATTTACTATGTAGTTGCCCAGACCTCACCGGCTCCCCAGGCTAGACTTGCCACAGTGGGGACTGTGGAATTCTCCCTCAGCTAACTCTGGGGGTGGCAAGGGCTGTGGCAACTCTGCCTGCCTTATCTTGGCAGAACGGCATGTCCCAGCTGGGAGCCAGACTCAGGGGAAGACATTTACCATTTCTATCGCGCTTCTTCATTCCTGGTCTTCTCACTTTCTTTTGAGTCTCCTTTCCCTACTGTCTGAAAACCTCTTTTAACTATTCCTTTAAAGCTGTTTCTTTTCACAACCAACTGTCTGTTTTCATGTTTCTTCATCTGGGAATGTTTGTATTTTTCCTTCATTCGTAAAAGACTAACCCACAGCCAAAATCACACTGAAAGGGGAAAAGCTGGGAGCACTGTTGTTGTGAGTGTAAACTAGCACAGCCATTATGGAAGACAGCACAGAGATTCTTCAGGAATCTGGAAATTAATATACCACATGACCAGGCATCCTACTCTTGGGAATTTACGCCAAAAAATGAAACCAGGATATGAACGAGTTACTCACATGTTTATTGCAACTCAATGCGTAATACCTAAGATATGGGATCGACCCAGATGCCCATCAATGGATGACTGGATAAAAAACAACAACAACAACAACAAAAGCGTGGTATATATACATCATGGAATACTACTCAACCATTAAAAAGAATGAAATTCTGCCTTTTACAACAAAATCTGTACAACTGCAAACCATTATGCTTAGCCTCAAAAAGACAAATATCATGGTTTCTCTAATATGTGACAGTTAATGCAGACTACAAAAATCTATCAGAAGGAAATGGACATTTTATGATGTGATTGCTGTGTTCAGCCCTTGTTTAAACTCCTGTGGAACAGTGGTTTCACTTGTTGAATATTATTGTTGGTGGTGAATTAATCTTGTGAAATAGAGAGGATTAAGAGTATGTCTTTGCAAAAACTGATGGAAGGAAGAGAGGAGAGAGGGAAAGAGATGGGGGGGAAGAAAGTAGGGAGGAAAGTGTGATTGTCCTATTCGAACTGTACCCATGGGATGCATGAAATCTGTTCTCTTTACATTAATAAAAATAAAAGGAAAAAATCCATTTGTAATAGCTCCAATAAGATGAAATAGTAGTTAATAGTAGTTAACTTAATACTTGGTTTAAATAAGTTGTAATTCAGTGGTTACAATTATTTATAATATTTATACTTATTGTTTAAAATATCTGTCATTATAGTTTTATATTAGTTATATTTAATCACAGATCTGATGAAATGTATACAGAATTTGTATGCTGGAAATTATAAAATGCTAAAGAAGTCCTTGATAAAATGGAGAGACATACCACAGTTTTTGGGGATTTGAAGACACAATGTTTTTAAGATACCAGATCTCCCCTAAAAAGATTTAATATCATTAAAAACTTTTTTTTTTTTTTTTTTTAAAGATTTATTTATGTACTGAAAGTCAGAGTTACAGGGAGAGGGAGAAGGAGGGGGAGGGGGAGGGGGGAGGGGGAGGTCTTCTCTCCACTGGTTCACTCCTCAACTGGCTGCAACAGTCAGAGCTGCGCTGATCCAAAGCCAGGAGCCAGGAGCTTCTTCCGGTCTTCCACAAAGGTGCAGGGGCCCAAGGAGGACTTGGGCCATCTTCCACTGCTTTCCCAGACTATAGCAGAGAGCCAGATCAGAAGTGGCACAGCCGGGAATCGAACCAGTGCCCATATGGGATGCCAGCACTACAGGCAGCAACTTTACCCACTACGCCACAGTACCGGCCCCAAAAACTTTTTAAAAAGTCACTTGAGAAGCAAAGAGAAAATGACAGAGAGAAACACAGAGACAGACAGACAGACAGAGATAGTGTTGGTTCACTCTGCTAAATGCACATAATGGCTAGGACTGGGCCCAGGCCCAAAGCTGGAGTCAGAAACTCAATCCATGTCTCCCCAATGGGGGCTGCAACCCAATTACTTGAGCCATCACTCACTGCACTTCAGAGTCCCCAGCGGGAAGACAGAATTGGGAGCTGGAGCTGGGAATTAACCCAGGTACTCTGATGTGGGACACATGAATCTTAATTGGCATCTTAACTGCTAAGCTAAATGTCCACAATGATTTAATACCAACTTAAAAAAAATCATTTATTTATTTAAATGCAGAGTTACAGAGAGAGAGAGAGAAAGAGGGAGGAGGGGAGAGGGAGAGGAGAGAGAGAGCAGATGGACGCAATGGCCGGAGCTGGACTAGGTTGGGGCCAGAAGCTTCCTTCCAGCTATCCCACGGTGGGTAGCAGGGGCGCAAGCACCCAGGCCATCCTCCACCGCTTTTCCCAGGCATATCAGCAGGGAGCTGGATTGGAAGTGCAGCAGCCTTGACTCCAACTGGTGCTCATATGGGATGCTATCACTGCAGGCAGCAGTTTTACCCACCAAGCCAGAGCACCAGCCCCTAATACCAACTTAATCAAAATCTAGAAATTTTTTAATCAGTAAAGACACACTAATTCTAAAAGTCACACAAAAAGGCAAAGGAATAGAGTAGTCACTGCAACTTTGAAAAATAATTTTTAAAAAGTCATAATCTTCATTTTTAAAATGAGAGAGAAGGAGAAGGAGAGATCTTCACACAGAGAAAAAGAGGTTTCACATTCACTGGTTTATTCCCCAGATGCCCCTAACAGCATGGCTATTCCAGACCTAAACCAGAAACCAAGAAACTCAACCCAGGTCTCCCAGGTAAGTATCAGGGTCTCAGCTTACTTGAGCCTCAGCCCTGCCTCTCTCCCATGTTGCACAGTAACAGGAAGCTGGAACTGGGACTGAAAGTCAGGACTCCAATCAAGGCATCCAATACGGATGCAGGCATCAAGAGCAGCACCTGACCGCCAGGCCAAACACTTGCCCCCACCTAACTGTCAGAACGGTATAATACTGCAACAAAGACAGACACATAGATCAATACAACAGGACAGTGCAGAAATGGACTTCACAGACACAGAGCTCATCTTCGACAAACAGGCAAAAGTTATTCTGTAGAAGAATAGTAACTTTTACAACAAATGATGATAGATCATCCACATGCAAAAAAATAAAGCAAACTAAACCTCAATCTGAACTTTATCCTTTAAATCAAAACTAGTTCAAAATGGATGCTAGAACTAAATTGCCAATGAAAAACTACACATGTTCATTGTTAAAAAAAAAAAAAACTTGATGACACTTTCTATGTCAAAAGAGAAAGTAAAAAAGTTCTTTAGATATGATAGAAGAAATTAGTGACTTGGATCAAATAAGAGTTAAGAATATTTTCTCTGTGAAAGACACTAACCAAAGAATTATATACAGGAAATATCTGTAAATCAAACAAAGATTTTTAATACAGAATATATAGCATTCTAAAAACTAAAAAGTAAGAAAATAAGCAATTCAACTTTATTTTTAAAAAAATTACATGAAAGGCAGAGAGATAGACAGAGAGAAAGAGAGTAATCTCCCACCCAGTGGCTCACTGCCTAAATGCCCAAAACAGTCAGGGTTGGGCCAGGCCAAAGCTGCAAGCAGAGGACTCAACCAAGTTCTCGCATAGGATTATTTCAGTCGTCACCTGCTTCCTTCCAGGGTGTACATGAGCAGGAAGCTGGAATTGAGAATATCTCTGGATTCAAACCAAAATCTCAAATGTGGGATGCCAATGCAGTGCTGTAATCACAGCACAAAACACACACCACCATTCCAATTTTTTTTAATGAGAAAAGGACTTGAACACTTCATAAGGAAGATAAACAAAAGGCATCTAAAACACTTCATTAGTCTTACTGAAATGTGTGTTAAAACTATGATGAAATACTATAATGCACACATTACAGTGTTTCAAATTAAACTTACTTATCTGGAAGAGTTTTCTTACTAAACTTATTAAACTTATCTGGAAGAGTTTTCTTAGAATGAAGGTATTTTGGCTGTGTACCAGCCATTATTTCATAGGCTTGGATATATATGATAGCACTATACATCCATTTAAATAAAGAAATATTTATTTTTGATCCACTGATGTCTGGAACTGGCAAATATGCTGAACATCCAGAACTATCTTGCATTGTTGTGTAGGAATGTAAAACAGTACAACCACTCCGGAAGGCAGCTTGACCACTTCCTACACAGTTAAACTTAGGTTTATCCTATGATCCCACTTTCTGACCCCTAGCTATTCATCACAAATACAAAAATCTAGATCTTCACAAAAACAAGTATATGAATATTCACAACAGCTTTATTCAAAATAGCTAAAAAACTGGAAATAGCTCAGACGTTCTCCCCTGGATAATAAGGTACCAGCATTACATCTACATAATGAAGCAATGAGAGGATATAAAGTAATGATACACACAACTTGATGACCTCAGAAGCATTATGCTAATGAAGACAGCCCACCTCCAAAGGTGTCATACTGTAGGACTCTATTTATATGACATTCTGAAAAAAGACAAAGCCATAGTGAAAGAATAGTGCAGTGGTGGAGGACTAGGGACAGTGGGAGGCTCTGGCCACAAAATCAAAGCACAAAGGCAGCTTTTTGTGGTGACAACAATTCTGTATGTGCATCTTGGTGGTGATTACCGACATGTAGACACACATAAAAATTCTGTATAGCTACTGAATGTACACGCTAAAAACTCACACCAAAACAGTGCTAACTTCTATTTACTTATTTTATTTATTAAAAGGCAGTAAGACAGACAGATCTCCCACCTTCTGGTTTACTCCCCAGTGCTCACCAACAGCCAGGACTTGTCTAGATAGAAACCAGAAACTCAATCTGGGATTCCTATGTGGGTGTCAGGGACCCTACTAGTGAGGCTTCACCACAGTCTCCCAGAGTGCACATTTATAGGACGCTGAAATCAAGGGCAAAGCTGAGACTTGAACCCAGGCACTCAGATACGAGATGCGGGAATCCCAAGCAGTGTGTCAACCCCTGCACCGAAGACCAGCCCCCTATACAGGAATTCTGTAAGTAAAATTTTAAAAATATTTGTTACATGCCTCCAGTCTTAGTTCTGAGTCCTGCAAGGATCTATCATCCTAGTTAATGTAATATAATTAATGAACAGTAAAGAACACCAAAGGATATAATAATATCCTAATGGTGACCTCGCTGAATCATTTCAAAAGAAATCAGTTCAATTATTCATTCATTCATTCATTCATTCAAGAAATACTCACTAAGTATGCACTAGACACTCCATTAGTGACTGGATTTAGCAATAAGTATTAGAAGACATTGATTGGAAATATCTTCAGCAGGTTAAGGCCACAATTAAAAACTGTAACATGTAAAAACAATGCTACATGACCTAAAGTAATATAATCCAGGCATTCAGTGATCTTCTATTCCTCCTTAGACCTAGAATGAATTTTTAAAAGTGTAGAAGATAAGTTATACTATTGGCACATAAGAATTATTTCTCTAGGCTGAGCATTGAGTACAAAATAAATGGCAGAGACTTTGTGATAATACTCTCAAATAAGTACAGAGAGTGCAATATCTTATAGTTCTAGTTAAATTCAGAGCCATTTGCTGTTAACTCAGCCCAGACTGGGGTGGAAGTGCTGTTTTCTGACAAAAGCTGAGAAGTCTGATAATTGCTCTAGTCCTAACAGAAACCCACTATGCCTCAGCCCAGAACTCTTAGAGGAGGTGCTTGTTGTAAAGGCCATAAAAATCTCAATAAAGGACTCAAAAAGTGTACCACTGAACCACATACATTTTTCAGAGATCATTCAGAACTTACTGTACAAAATGATTAACAATAAGCTCCTAAACACTGGGAATTGTCCACAAAAATATGATATTTGGGTTTTGAAATACTGAAAATAGTTATTTCCATGAATTAAAAGATAAGACCATTCATAGGTCACAACAATAAAAATCATTATAACCACTAAAATATAGAATACTTAAGACATAACCTATCATCTCTTTGAATCCTCCCAACAACACTATGAATTAATCACTATCTAGCCTCATTCCCTTTTTATAAATACTTCCTAAACCCACCCAATTAGTAATGGTAACTTTATATTTAGACTCTTGACTTTAAAAGGAGACCCATGTTATGGCTCCAGTTGATCCATCACATAAAAACTATCCAAAATCTTTACTGTTGATGCCGAGTGAACATGCAAATCCTAAACAGTCATCAGTAATGTGGTGAGGGTGGTCTCATGGAGATCATACACTAAAGCCACAAACTATTTCTACCAACAAACCCACAAATAACCTGCTATTACTCCTTAAAGATTTCTCGCAGATGATAAAGTATAACTAAAAGAAATTAATTGTGGAACAAACTATACTTCAATTATCCCTTCTCTAGTTAAATAACTAAACTTTGTCAATGCCTTCCAGATGAAATGAACCAAGAACACATCTGTAGATGAACCTGCTGGATTTACTGCTCATAGCAACAAGGGAAACCATACACCATGGAGAGCCAGGGACAGCTCAGTATAAGGATGTCAGAAAGATCTCAGTACCGTTACTATGCTTGTGTTAGGTGACCTGGGGGAAACCTCAGGAAGGAAGACTGTGCTCTGGACTGGGTGCTGTCAGGAAGCAGGAGACACTTAATAATTCTAGGATCATATTTTATGGGGGAGGAAGGATGGGACATACACAGTAAGATTAAAGCTATTCTTACAAGAAGAAGCTGCAGTCCCTCAGATGAGTCATGTTTTGGTTCACACGGTGACCTTGTTGTGTTTGTATGTAGACAAGATTATTTGCTGATCTTGTTTTTGTGCTTCAATTTATCATGGTCGCCGAGCAGCCTTGTGTGATGCTGGTGGTCTGTGAGATTGTTGAAATTCAGTGCAGCTCCTAGCAACACCAAGGTCTGGCTAATAAAGCCAGGCCAGTTGCCAGACGTCACAGATTGCCTCTCTCTTTCTCAGCTTAAACCTTTCCTTTTCCTCTCACCCATATAGGTCTGGGAAAATGAAGCTTGCCATATATCAATTAGGTAATTGACATTGAGTTACCTTCCAAGTGGCTTCTAAGAAACTAATTAGCCTATAATTTAAAAGAGTAATGTTATCCTTTGACAAAAATGAGATAGCTCTTTCCCTGAGTGAACAGGCTTCATATCATGTAAAAGTGGTGGATGTCCTTTAAAAAAAAAAAAAAATTTTAGAATTTTTTCCTTGACATTGAAATTGTCATTTTTGCATTTTAATTAAATGCACCTAAATGTTTTCTTTGTGTCTTTGGTTGTTTTCCAAAGCAAAAAGGCAAGTCTTACTGGAGGCTAAGGTAAAATGTGTGTTTTAGGAGAGAGGCTTTCTCAGTAGCAAATATCATTATTCTGGTCCTATAAAGAGTATGGGATTTGGAGTTAGATTATTTTTGTCCAACCAATAACACAATTACATTGCATGACCTTTACCTTGATGATAAACGTTTCTGTAAAAAGACATAATAATTATACCTGCCATGCATGACAGGTTAGAGAAAATTCAGACAAAAATAATAATGTACTCTGTAATCTCTGAAAGCACTGAAACACTAGTCATTATTGTTAATCAGGATATAAAATACTGTTCTGTTAATGAAAAGTTTATCAACAACTTACTAAAACCAAGGCTAATGATATAAGAAATAAACTAATCATGCTAGACCATCCTTCTATATTAGGCATAGAATGTTTTTGAGTTTTAAAAATCCTCTAAAATGCAAATCCAGAATGTATAAGATGTTTACTCAGGAAAATTAAAAAGACCGTCTCAGAGCCACATAATCCACTATCTAGTTGACTCAAAGTCATTAATGTAAAATAAATGACCCATGGTACTGTATTGATTTACTATTTCGTGTTATACAAAATATTCCAGTCCTCAGGGTTCTAAGGGCATGTAATTTTCAAAGAATAGTGAGACTAACTCAAATTTAAAGGTGCAGAAAATAAATTGTGTGAAACAGGGCTAAATAAGTAGTTCAGTCTATGTCTAAGCAGGATGTTGTTGTGGGAGCCTCTCCCAGGCTCTTAAAATGTGAAATCTTAAGAAATCTACTGAAACAACTCAAGGAATGGACAACAGATTTGGAGGAACGCATGGTGAGCTAGAGTCTAAAGGGGATTCATTTGGCTAATGTTCAGGAGGCAAAAATAAACATGGGGAGGTTGAGGGAACTTGGAACAAAACACTGCAGTGTGAAGAGACCATGTGAAACAAAGTCAAGATGTGGAGATGACCCAGCCTTCACCTACCATGCTGGAGAGTGCTAACACCCAGCAACACCACGAGTGCAGATCTGAAGCTCATAACCCACCCAGTTTCCACTCATAGAACAAATACCTGTACCAAAGAGCTACGCCAGGTATACTCACCACTGATGGTCAGTGGTGTAGCCAATCAGCATTGTGTAAGACGTCAGCACTGATAAGTGGCTATTTACAGTTAGCATGGGTGACATCCATGGGAGTCCCAAGTCTCTGCCTGGTCTCTATAAGCCTCACTTCTTATCCCAAAAAAGGCATAAGCTCCAGCAGTATATGGACATGGAAAGCCTGACGGTATGTAAAGGGGTAGGGACTGCAGCAGAAATTCCCTACACCTGTAATTAGCTAAAGCTAAACAGGTCTGGCTCGAGAGCTCCCCCAGAGTAAATTTATATGTAAAACTAATGAGATAACTCCAAATTAACTCCATTTTCCTCTAAATATCCTTAAGGAGTCTAGAGTTCCAAGATGGCCGTTAGACTAAAGATATAACCATACCACCTTAGTCATTATTTATAATGCTGACTGAGCCGAGGCTTTAGATAAAGAAGCCAAGAAGGTTGTCTTTTCAAAGATGAAATATAATGGACTAGCCCTTTAATTAATCTTTGTGGTTAATTTTTTACAGGATGATATGTAGTTGGTTGACTGTCCTGTGTTGATTCAACCTCTCCTCATTCTGCATATCATGAAAGGGAATAGAGTGATGGGCATTAAGTAATCTGTGACAGTAATGGATATTTTCCTGCCATCTGTAAGTATCAAGACGGGAGGTCCAGGCCAACAGTTCAGGATGCTTCCCAGAAAATCATCAGCTCAGAAACAGGCATGTGATTCATACAAGGTCAATGAGACACCAGGGAACAACTTTCAGAGGCCTCTCAGCAGTCAAAGATAATCACAGAAAGACATGCTTTCTCTCCATTCTGCAAAATGATTGACAAAGCAGGTAGCTTAATTTGCTACTGGAAGCACCTTCCTGATGATCAGGAATCCAGGTCTAGCGTGAAGTCTATGCTGTGTGGGGCAGACTTGCCAAGAGCTTAGATCCTTTACGACATGTTTGAGATGCTGGGACAACAAATCCTGATTTTGCAAGGATACACTGTATATTTCTCCAGGGGCCAACCAGTTCTCCCAGGTTTCTGTTACCAAAATCAACCTAAATAATACTATGGCTATGATTATAGTTTAAAGGAATACTTAATTTTGTGGCTCCAGGAATGCAGCCACTTTCTACACATGGAGTCAACTTTCACCTGAAAATGTGTTGTGTTCAAACAGTCTTCTGTGGAAAAGACTTGTCCCTCAGATTAAAAACCAGAAACAACTGGAAGACTTTAGTTAAAACACCCTTCCTTGGGCCAGCATTGTAGCATAATGGGTTAAGTCGCTGCCTGTGAGCTGGCGTCCCAGATGTCTGCCAGTTCAAGTCCCAGCTGCTCCACTTCCAATCCAGCTTCCTGCTAATGTGCCTGGGAAAGCAGAGAAAGATGGCCCAAGCACTTGGGCCCCTGAATCCACATGGCGACTCAGATGGAGCTCCTGGCTCCTGGCTTCAGCATGACCATGCCCTGGGCATTGTGGCCATTTTGGGAATGAACCAGCAGATGGATGATCTCTTTCTCCCTCTGTAACTCTGCCTTTCAAATAAATAAAATCTTAAAAAAAAAAAGTCCTGATGCTGTAGCAAAGGGACCCAGTGAATAAAGGAATTTTCTATAAATAAGAACTGAGGTGTAATCAGGAAGCTTAGGTATTAGCATCTATCTGAGGAGTTCTTCTATAGGTGTGGTCAGGTTAGTGCTGCAGGAAATCCTAATACTTCATAGGCAAGCTTAACTTTCTACCTGTAATTCCTGTATTTTATGCAATTGTTCACCCCTAGTACTTAATAATTTCCTTTTTGGAAGCTCTAGTGTTTATCTGCTACCCTCTGAAAAAAAGTCAAAGGTCTTTTGAGAAATGTGTCCTTAATTGTAACAGAAATTAAAGTGAGAGGACTCATGAAAGGAAAGTTAGAGCACTTGATGCTGAGTCACCCCCTTTGAAGATTATTCTTGGGCCTAACCCAAGGGGTCCTAGGTTTAATTTCTCAATGAACACCATGTTCTGTCACTCCCCCTCTTCGCGGAGGAACGACACAGGACCCTGCGCTGTTCTTTTGTCTGCTCGGCCCTTCCCGGGTTTGCTGCTGGTCCTTCCCGGGTTGGCTGCCGATCCTTCCACCTCCGCGGAGGGGTGGTTCCCCCTGCCACTTTCCCCACTTCCGCGGGGGAGCGGCACACCGCCGGCCAGCTCTCTCGGGGGCTGCTCAGATGTTATTCGGATGTTCCCCTTAGATGTTCCTGGTGCATGTTGTCTCTCTCCTCCTTTATAGTCCTCTTCCACCAATCCCAACTCTGCTACCCACACGCTGAGCACGCTGCTCTCCTCCAATCAAGAGCAGCTCCTGCAGTTTATTGGTCGAACTGGAGGCAGCTGTGTAGAAGTTGTTTACTCCTCTCCCAGCACCATATTGTGGGAGAGCAGATGCATAGAATAAGTCTTAATTCCAGTAACTTAGTCTAGTCCGAGTTGCTCCCCACAATGTTCCTTACATCATGGTGTCTTCTTGGCTGTGTTGGCTGACAATGAACCAAAGAGCACCTAGATGTCTTGAGTGAACACACTGCTAACAGATACATAACTTTTGGCCAAGCTCTGTCACTCCAGAGATGCTCAGGTTAACAAGATCCCTGTCCAAAGTGCTCAGAATAGCCTCAGGAACCATCAACATCCAGTGTACTGTGGGGCCATTACATTCAATGTGGAAATCAGAGCTTGGAAATAAAAGCTTCTCTCACCCAGTTGCAGTCACTAATCTATAGTTGTTGAGACCCTGCCCGTACATTTTGGAGCACCTTGCCGATTCTCCCTTCAACAGAAAATCAATATATGTAAAGCAATTTGTGTATCAGCACAATCAGCAAGGCACAGATGCTGAGACTTCTAAAGTAACACTCAGCAAAAAAAAAATATTTTTAGTGTGTCAAATTTGACTGGCTGATTGTAGATCTATTTGGCTCCAACATTTTATTTATTAATGTATTTTATTTGAAAGGCACAGAGAAAGATTGACAGAGATCTCCCATCCAGTTTTTCACTCCCCAAATAGCCAGGCTAAGCCCATGAGCCAGGAATTCAATCAAGGTCACCCATATGAATGACAGAGACCCAACTACTCAAGCCATCACTGCTGCCTGCCAGGGTACACAGTAACAAAATGGGAGCAGAGTCATGAGTCAAATCAAGGCACTTTGATACAGGGTGCAGGTGTCCCAAGCAATGTCTTAACCATTAGGTCAAAAACCCATTCCCTATTTGACTTAAATCACCTTTTTGAAACAACATGTTACACGCTATTTATATACCCCAAGCTGACTTAGACAAAAAAAAAAAAAAAAAAGCTTTAGAATCATTTCATTCCTGAAAGAAAGCAAATTGAAGAAACAGAAAGCCATACAAATTCTCAATAATGTAATTAATATTTCTTAATTTTATTGAGTGTTTCTGCATGTCTGCAAGCAATTTCATGTTATCAGGTCCTTCTTGTGCAACTTTGACTGAGAAAATCATTTTTGAATACTGAATAAACATTAACTTGCTGTCTTGCCATTGCAAGTTATTTGAACCCCACATATATGCTTTATTTTTTTATAATTATGCCTGGATATCAAATTTTTGTTCTTTGCCCTTTTTAGTCCATGGTTATATTTGTTGTTTTTGAGCTTAGAAATCACTCGGGAGAGTTACTGCAGCAGTCTCTTTCAAACATCTCAGCTCTGTGCCATATTTTAGTGTTCTCAATATTATCTAATGTTCTTGAATTTAAAAATAGAAACTACAAAATATCAAGAAGGAATTTCTTAGTTATGTACCACATGCCACCCACCCCTTTGTTTAAAAACAGGCAACTAATCTTTGGAGTAGGAATTTGTAGTTACACTGGATCTATGCTTCTGGTTATTGTTATTGTCATTATTCTCAACAATGTCTCACATAGCAGAATATAGGACACTATGAGATCCATTTCAATCAGAGTAAGCAGTTGTAGGGTTTCCCCTTGCAATTGCACTACCTTTACTGCACGAGAAATACATCTCCACCCTCTGTGCTGAAATTGATACTAATAGGACCACATTCATCATACAATGAAATACAGTGGAACTGAAGTAGGTAGGCTGTACCATCTATAATTGGGCAGAAAAAAATCACAAAGAGAATTGAGGACCTAGCAGAGATCAATTAATTTGGTGTGTGATGTTTCGCTGTCCTATGAACCAAATTGCTAAAAATAACAAGGACCACCAATGTGAGATCATTTAAATCCTAACATGGGCAAAATAGCTACTATTTGTATTGGTCAAATTAATAATATAATTTTTATATATAATTTGTGAGTATGAGTAGTTCTGTTTGCATAAGGTGCAAAGAAGTGAGATTCAGATATTGCTTTTTCTTATTTACTAATGTGGCTAACATGGTCTGTGCATAGTCAATGTGGTAGCTTACCCCCTTAGCACTTCTAAAGCCATTATGATAATCAACGAATCTGGCCAACAGAGTCATGGGTCATAATTCATTATTTGAGTAAGATATAGAGTTGAGGTATATGCATTTACTCCTTCCACAAACATGTTGTAGGACCCTAGCCTATGCAAGGAACTATGTTGGGAAGGAGGAAGAAGACAGTGAATCTGCTCTTCCATGGCTGACAGTAGGAAGGGGAACAGCGTAAACCAGTCAGCTGTCCATTCTGCTTCCACAGTGCTGTGCACAGTGATTATTGCAGCATTGCCTTCAGAGACACACAGGCCTGGGTCTCAATCCAAGCTCGAGTCTCAAATGCTGATCATTCATGTGCCTTTGGGCAAGTCACTTAGTTTCTCTGACTCTTGATTTGCTTATCTATAAAAGGGAAATGGTAACAACTACCTAGCATATATTTTAGGTTTCAAATAATCAATGCCAAGGAAGTTGCCCAAATAGTAGGTCTCTTATTTACAAGAAGATGATGATGATGATGACAATGACAACTTTTAAATGATTAAGATAGTTAATTATAAGACCGTCAATCAAGTAGAGTTAATACAGCCTTTTATGTATGACTTGAGGGTTGTCGGAAATATCCTGCCACTAACTACCCACCAAAATAAATATTATCCTTTAGCCTGTCACCCTTTGAATTACGACCTTGTGTCCTGTTAAAACACAAAGAGGGGAAAACACATCTAGACATTTTACATTTTTACCATCTTAAGATTAACCACTTCAATGTATCTTAAGTAGAGGGCCCACTTGAAATCACTTTTCACTGATGGGCACAAGATGAAGTTTAAGGCCAGAGGATAAGGCATTTTTATGCACATCTGGGACCTGCACATTCAGAAGTGTGAAGACTCAGCACATGTGATTAAGAAGGGGAAAGAAGGAAGGAGAGGGATCAGGAAGCAGGATGATGCAGGGCTTTAAAATAAGAGCTAACACATGACACTGACTTCTGAAAAATCTTGCATGTTTATGTCATGCGGTGCTTTCACTAATGTTATTAGGCAAGTACTATTTAGGTTTCCAGTTCATAACCTAAGGAATTTGAAACAGAGATGTTAAATGACTTTCCGAAGATGCACAGGGAATGTGGGAGGCCAAAGCCAAAACTCACACTCCTGCCTTAACCCTGATTATTTCCTCTTAACCACGGTCCGGCAGAGTCTAACCCTTTGGCCATATTACTGGTTTGCACTTGATCGTGATCTTTTGCCAAGATTCTTGAGGTTCTTTGCATACGCAAGTCCACCCTCTGAGTCAATGAGAAAGCCCCCTTTCACACCAGAAGCTGCATGACGACACAAAACCAAAGGCAATAAAGTAGACATAAGACCAAGGGATTTCTGTGCCTTGATACTTTTATGGGGAATGTTGAAAGAGGGTACAATATGTGCTGAAATGCAGGTGGAAGCTCTTTATAACGAAGAAGCAATTGCTTACTTTTAAACACCGCTCTTAAGAGTGTAGTAAAAAGTGCTACACATTGTTGCTAAACAAAACGGAGCTCCCAAATCTATTTACTTCGTAACAGAGGGAGTAGGAACACTACAAGCTACCAATTTACTTTCTGCCAATTAGTACAGCTTGTGGTTATATTTGAGGTTGGAAGCCCAACCTTATGCAAGAATTTGGGGGGGGGGGGGAGGGCATGAGCAGATGGTGGAGGGGCAGGTAGCACGTGAAATTTCTTAGCTAAACTCAGGGGCAGCTAGGGAGTATCTTACTGTGTGGGAATTGAGTCTTTTTTGCCCTATTATTTTGGTTCTCAAGGGTTTGCTGGAGTTAAAAGTAAAATGAACTTTTCACCCTGGGGACCAACATGTCCTTTAGAATTTCTGGCTTCATTTGAGATAACTGGTAAGTCTTAATACTAATGTTCCTCTTCGCCTTTAAATAACTTGAGCTGGCAAAGATAGGATGTCAGCTCAGCTAGTGAGAAGGATTGGGGAATGAAGGACGAGGATCAAAGAGTGACAAAGGCCCTTTCCTCCCCATAGACCAATGTTGCCTGTGAGTTTTCATCTGTGTTCTGGCTGGAGGAGGGCAGGGAGTCAGAGAAATGAACGAGGAAACTGACACTTCCAAAACAACTTCCAGACCTATTAAAACATCAAAGCCATAATATTCCCCCAGCAGTGAACTTCAGATGATAGCTTAAAAGAAGACAGTACCAAGGAATGTTTATCTCCACGTTCACAAAACCTAGGCCTCCCATCACCATAGTTTTCTGTTTTTATGTGTTGAACAGCTTGTAATGGCTTCAAATAAAGAGACTAAAAATACGAGTATGTGGCATCCACATAGAGAGAAAAATATAAAACATAAGGCTTAATCATTCATTATCACCCTGATATTTTCCAATGTGGACAGGGTTGAGCTTGGCATGTAAATTGAAATAGAGAAAAAACACTTTTACAAGACTACTCTTTATGGATATACCTTTTATGGGCACAAAAATGTTCCCAACCACTGGAACACAAAAGCATGAAAGTAGATAATCTGGAGTTAAGTAGAAATCTGCTTGTTCTCACACACACACACACACACACACACACAGTTTTATATTTTAGAATAGTCCTGGGGTTCACAGCAAAATTCAAAGGAACATACAGATTTTTCTCTAAACACACAGCCTCTCCCATTCTCACCATCCCACACCATAGTGGTATACCCGTTACAACTAATGAACCTTTGTTAACACACCATCCAGAGTCCCAGTT
This sequence comes from Oryctolagus cuniculus, assembly GCF_964237555.1. NCBI lineage: Eukaryota > Metazoa > Chordata > Mammalia > Lagomorpha > Leporidae > Oryctolagus > Oryctolagus cuniculus. The sequence continues at coordinate 35,916,436 of NC_091440.1, read as the reverse complement.
TACATTAGGATTTACTAGTGTTGTTGTACGTCCTAAGAGTTGGACAAATGCATAATGACATGTACCCATAATTATAGGATCACACAAAGTAGTGGCACCACCCTAAAACTCCTACGCACACCACCTACCAGCCCTTTGTAAAATATATAGCTCTACAAGAACCTGTTTCAAATAGAAAGAACACAGTGATGTATTAAGAGTCAAACTTGATTTTTACTGCATAAGCGTAATATAAAATATGAGATGCAGTTTTGAGCTCTTGGTGACCCAATAGATGCCTTCATTAAGTTTTTACACTGGACAACCAAGTCCGCCCAAACATCTGAATTTGGGTAGAGAGTTTGGTATTCAAAGCCTGAGGATACTTTCACAGGGCTATGGGGACACACATCCTTTCTCTGCCAAGAGCTGAAGACTTTAACGCTCTCCAAGGATCCAGTTACTTCCTCTGTAGCCGGCAATGGAGGCGCCCAAAATGATTCCTAATCCCAAAGCCTGAATGAGACCAGAAGCTACACAAGCCAAGCTGTCAGGAAGACTGTGCGTTTGCAATACTCATTGTGATGGTCCCCAGATAGACACTCACTGGTCAGACCACATGTGCCGATCCTTCATGCAGGAAATATGGTCTCCATATGTTCAGATGTCTACGTGTTGCTGGTTGTGCTTCCTCCTCTCTCTCTTTCTTCAGCAAATTCATCGTTTCTTTTCATTGACAAATTGCCAGGCCTTAATTTATAAAACAGACCAAGTGTGAAGTAACCATGGCAAGGAAACCAAAACAATGAGAAACTAAAGCCGCAGAGCAGTATGTGATATATTTTGTATTACAAAGGTATGATTTGCCTTCAATCCTTGTGACATAAGCCCCTAAAACACACAAAGGGAGTGATACTATGCAGAGGGCACAGAGCAACAGTGTTTCATACCAAACCTTCCATGTTCCATGCCTCCTGGTGAGGGCAGCAGACTGGTTCAATTTCCAAACAAGTTACCTTCCTAAAAAAAAAAAAAAAAAAAAAAAAAAAAATACAAAGTAAGTGACAGCTACAGAGAGTTTTAGAAACATTTACTGGGGTGGGTGTTGGTGCAGTAGTTAATTTTCCACTTGTGATGCCCATAGTCCATATTTTAAAGCCTGGTTTGAGTCCCCTCTCCTTTTCTTTTCATTCAATTCCTGCAATAGTGTGCATTCTTCTTCTTTTTTTTTAATCTTTGACAGGCAGAGTGGAAAGTGAGAGAGAGAGAGACAGAGAGAAAGGTCTTCCTTTGCCGTTGGTTCACCCTCCAATGGCCGCCACGCTGTGGCTGGTGCATCGCGCTGATCCGAAGCCAGGAGCCAGGTGCTTCTCCTGGTCTCCCATGTAGGTGCAGGGCCCAAGCACTTGGGCCATCCTCCACTGCACTCCCGGGCCACAGCAGAGAGCTGGCCTGGAAGAGGGGCAACCAGGACAGAACCCGGCGCCCCGACCGGGACTAGAACCCAGTGTGCTGGTGCCGCAAGGCAGAGGATTAGCCTATTGAGCCACGGCGCCAGCGTGTGCATTCTTCTAAAAAATCATTTATTTGACAGGCAGTTTCAGAGAGAGAGAGAGAGAGAGAGAGAGAGAGAGAGAGAGAGGAGAGACAGAGCGAAAGACCTACAGAAAGTTCTTCTATCTGCTGGTCCACTCCACAAATGGCCACAATGGCCGTGGATGGGCCAATCCAAAGCCAGGAGCCAGAGCTTCCCCAGGGTCTCCCGCACAAGTGCAGCATCCCAAGAACTTGAACCATCTTCTACTGCTCTCCTGAGCCATCAACAGAGAGCTGGATTGGAAGAGGAGCATCCGGGACACGAACCGGTACCCATATGGGATGCTGACACTGCAGCCAGAAGCTTAGCCTATTATGCACAGCACAGGCCCCTAGTGTGCATTCTTGAAGGCAGCTGGTGATGGCTCAATACTTGGGTCCCTGAAACCCATGTGGAAGACCCAGATGAATTTCTGGATTCCTGGCTTTGGTCTGAATCAGTGCTCACTGTTGCTGGCATTTGGAAAGTGAACCAGTGCATGGAAGGTCTCTTTGTGTCTCTCTGCCTTTCAAATAAAATGAAAATGTTTAAAAAATTTAAAAAAGAAGATTTGGGGTCAATGCTGTGGAATAGTAGATGAAGTTGCTTCACAAAGGAGTGCTAGTTCAAGTCCCGGCTGCTCCACTTTCAATCCAGCTCTCTGCCAATGGCCTGGGAAAAGCAGCAGAGGATGGCTCAAGTTCTTGGGCCCTGCCACCCATGTGGGAGACCCAGAGAGAGCTCTAAGTAGTCATCTTGGACAGAGGATCTCGATCTCTGTCTCTCTCTAGCTTTCAAATAAATAAATCTTAAAAAAAAGGCGACGACACATTTACTTACTCTGATTTTATGAAAATGAAAGCAACAGTCATGAAGCAGAAGACCCCAGCACACTGTCCATCAAGCCCTGGAGCATGACTAGGATCCCAGGGGCATTCTCCCCCTTTGCCTCAGTCAGGAGGAACAGAAAATCTGCCCCTTTGTCACTAGCTTATGCTTTTTGTTCTCTATTTAATGAGTGAAAAGCAAACCGAAATGAGAAGATCCGTCGGGTGCTCTTTCATTTCTTTCAGCTCCCCAGATACAGCTCTCCCCTGAGTGCCCTCTGCGAAGTCTGACCCCAACAAAGTCTGCTTCGTGCCCTTGGCTGGAGATCCTGCTGACACCAGGGCACTGCCCGAACTGAGGAAGGCAAATCCTCTCTTCAAGGTACAGTACTTCCTATTCTGACTCCATAAATTTTCATTAGTTTTCCTGAATTCCACCACCCTAAATGGAGGAAAGTCAGAACCTACAATAAAAGGAGTTGGAGCGCTTCTCATATCCTAAGTGATTATCTTCCAGCCTTGAGCTTACCAGTGACATTCGCCCACCTAAGAATATGAGTATGGGAGGAGGTGGCCAGCATGAAGTGCGGACTAGAGGTCACAAAAGGAACCTCTGGCAGGTGTGTTTGGCATGATGCAGTGAAGATGGGTGCAGATCACTAGGCCTAGCTGTGTACCTGGTAATTCATCAGCTCGAGGTGGAGGAAGGAACCAACCACCCTATGTCATGCAGTCTACTTGCCACTCTTTTTTTTTTTTTCTTTTCTTTTCTTTTTTTTTTTTGTTTTTTTTTGTTTGACAGGCAGAGTGGACAGTGAGAGAGAGACAGAGAGAAAGGTCTTCATTCTGTTGGTTAACACCCCAATTGGCCGCTACGGCTGGCATGCTGCGCCGATCTGAACCCAGGAGCCAGGTGTTTCTCCTGGTCTCCCATGCAGGTGCAGGGCCCAAGTACTTGGGCCAACCTCCACTGCCTTCCCGGGCCACAGCAGAGAGCTGGCCTGGAGAACGGGCAACCAGAACTGAATCTGGCGCCCCGACTGGGACTAGAATCTGGGGTGCCGGCACCTCAGGCGGAGGATTAGCTTATTGAGCTGCGGCGCCGGCGCCACCCTACTCTTTCTACAGGCTCTTAAGAGACTCTGATGATTGTATTGGCTTCCTGAGTAGCTTCATGCCCAGGGAAGTGTCCTGGATGGGAGACATGGGTTTTTGCTGATTTCATTGGAGTCAATGCAACTCTGAGTTTCTTGGTCTCTAGAAAAACTAGTAATGCTGATATCCTGGTGCTGCTGGAATGAAAACTGAAGTCATACTGCAATATACGCCCCCAAATCACACTGCCCTAAAGACAAAAAGCCTATTGATCAACATCCAGTAAGTCATTGACATACTTTGACCACACAGAACAATCCCCTTCGAAGACCAATAAATTGTACTCACTCTGTCTCTTCCAATCACTTTTCTTGCTTTTTTCTTTTAACCTTCTAGGTTGCTCATCATTCTGTTAACATCCAAGAACATGGATAGCTTCACTCTTTTCCCCAACTGTAGTGTCTGTTTAGAATCCGTTATGACTGACTGTATCCTAGGAATAAAGGAGAAAAGAGCTTTTGAGAATAGCTCCAACACCATCTAATGCCGGTATATTGGAGGACGGTGGTTTCATTAAGTGAAGTGAATTGTAAACACACAGCAAGGGGCACATTTGGCAGGGGAAGGGATAGTAGAAATCCTGAATTTGGGTCCTTAATCGTAAAACACCTATGAAACATTCCAGGAGAGAGAGAGTGTGTGTGCAAGTGAGAGTGAGACAGCACACACATAATCCAGGCAGGCATTAGCACTGGCACTTGATACATGGATATCGTTAAAGCAGAGCAGTGAGAGATGAAGAGATTTCTAAAGGAAGGATGGCAGTGAGAGAAAATAAATCAGAAGAATGAGGACAGAGCCATGGTAAGTGTACAAAAACAGAGAACAAATGCAAACAGTATAACAAAATCCACAAAGGAGGAGGAAAGCAGACAAGTAGCAGAACCAGGAGGTGTCACAATCACAAAAGCCAAGGCAGGATCCAAAGAGAAGGAACATCAAGACGTGCAGCCACAAGAGAACCGGGGGAAATCATTAGCTGTGGTCCCTGAGAGATCAAGGAGACAGCCCAGTTAGCTGTGGGGCACGACAGCCTAGGTTTGAGCCTGGCTCATCCTTGCTGGTTGTGGGACTTTGGGCAGATGTGCCTCACCGGTGTGTCTTTCAAGTGGAGATAATAATAGAACCCACTTTACAGAGTTGGCAGGACGATCACATGAGGTGGCACCTTTAAAGTACCGAGACAACCGCTCGACATAAGCTCCCTGCAAATAGTTACTGCCATTACTGAATGTTACAACACTGCAGGGAAATAGGGAGCAATGCATATTTAATGCAACATATTAATCTTTGAAAAAATAATGACAGTAAGTTGATAGGGAGAAATAGGGTACCGTGCTTAGAAGGAAGATGAGTACAGGAACATTTTTCCTTTTGATTTTTCCCTACCCCAGTACTAAGGTTAGGGAGAAAAATCAAATTCATAGATATTTACAACAAAAAATATTAGTACCATGGGAACTACAGTTCTTATCTCATACTGGAAACTTTCACTAAGTCCTTATGGACACCCACATTCAATTTTAACATAAGAAGTCAACACCTGTCTGATGTGCTTAAGGTATATTTTCTATTTCTCCCAACTCTGTGATTACACAACTTGATAAATAAAGTATCTATCAAGTTTAATCCTTAGCTGTATTGTCTCTAACATGGTTTTAAGAAGTACATGTTGCACTAAATTTATAAATCACTTTCCAAAAGAACATTACAGAATAACTAATCTAAATAATACATGTCATTATTTTAAGTAAGAACAAGTTATGCTTCCCTAAATAATTGTGCCTTAAGTTAAGCCATCAATCATGTCATAATTACTTTTAAAAATGGTCCTTCTCTTTGATTATGTCGATCCTTACATCTATTCACGGAAGTGGGAAATAAAGTGAAGATTTATTACAAAGAATGTAAGGTATTTTCAATTAAAAATGACTACAGTTTTTGGCTTTCCAGTACTTGGCATTATTCTGGGATACAGTATTCCATTGTATTCTTATTTCACAGCTGTACAAAGCTTCCATTCATATCAAAAATATGCTCTAGACCCTAACCTTGACCATGAAAGTTCTCTTTGTATTTATGATTACAGCTGGTAGAGCTTAGCTGGCCACCTGTTATCAATTATCATCGAATATGCTGGCTTGCTCCATGAAACTTCTCAAGTAATATTTTTGGGAGTATTTTTTTTGCTTCTTTACCTTTTTTCATTTTGAAAAAAGAGAAACTAAAATAAGAACAACAGATTTTTTTTTTAATTTTTGCCTTCCAATTAATGAGTTACATTTGTTAAGTGAAACAATCAGGATTTTTACAAGCATGGTACCAACTGACCATCTCATTCCAATGTATGTTCCATAGGTATGCCAGATGCTATGAAGTTATAGGTCTCCAAGGCATTTACATCATGCTCCATCAACCACCCAAAGATTCTTAGTAGCTCCGAGGGCTCCTTTTTTAAAGGATATTTTTGGATTTCTCAACATTTGTGTCAAATTTTAAGGACTTATATGAATTGACTAGTAAGTGAATTTGCTGTTTGAAAACACTGATGTAAAGGAAATAAAAATTATGTAAGACTCAAGACCATGTTTTCAATGATATCAGTTCAACTTTGGAAGTGATATTAATAAACATGGAATAATTAGATATGGACAAAGATTTAACCAATGGAAAGACTCTCCAAAAATGCAGTCAGAGTGAGAACAGAGGAAGTCACCCATGAGGAACAGAAGCAAACATTCACCTTACAGGAAAGGAATTGAGGATAAGGAGGAAGCTGTCCATGGCAAGAAAACAGCAGAAAAATCTTCCAAGGGAGTACAGAGTAGGAGCCTGGGAGGATCCCCAGGAAGAACTTAAGCATGGGACATTCCTTAGATGGTTCACTTGCAGCTCATAGATATTTCCATCCAGAGCAGCAGGGTTCGCTTTATTACTTCCCACTTTATATCATCTTATAATTCTGCTAAATTTATGAATTAAATGACAAAATTCTCACATGGGTAATCTGATTACTGGACTAAAAAAAAAAATAAACTCAAGACCATTTGCCTTTCTTAGAAAGAATTTCACATTCTTATATAGTTCATCATTGACAGTCATAGTTTATTTTCCAAAAACGTGCATGCTTAGTTTTTATTTCCCCAGCATTCCATTGGATGTAGTTCTTAGCCTTGCATGGCCTCAAACCAAGGCTGTCCTATAGCCTTCCTGGCCAGGGGAAACCACAGGTGCTGCCTGCATAGCTTTATATGAGGAGCGTCTCTGACCATGGCTATGGATACTGGCCGAGACCTGAACTGCACGTCTACTTCAAAGACTCTCAAGACTCAACCCAGGACATTTAAGTCTATTGAAATGTTGACTTTAAAAATGTCAGTTTATCAGACAGGGGCTCCGCCCCAGCTTGGAGAAGTATGAAGGAGAGAAAAAGGATATTTACAGTAAGTCATTGAGTACTGACACATTCACAATAGTTGTTCTTGGCCAAATGAGTCATGTATTCTTTTTAAAACAAAGATTCTAGGGGCTGGCACTGTGGTGTAGTGGGTAAAGCTGCCTCCTGCCAGGCCATCCGAGCTTCTCCACTGCTGATCCAGCTCTATGGCCTGGAAAAGCAGTGGAAGATGGCCCAAGTTTTTGGATACTTGCGCTCCCGTGGGAGACCTGGAAGAAACTCCTGGCTCCTGGCTTCAGATTGGCTCAGATCCCGCCACTGCGGCCATCTGGGGAGTGACTCAGCAGATGGCAGATATTTCTCTCTGTAACTCTGCCTCTCATAAATAAATTTTTAAAAATAATTTAAAAAATCTTTAAATCTTTAAAATAAATAAATAATCTTAAGACTTTAAAATCATGCTTATTTTATTTCTGATTAGGTAATATATAATATTCATATGATTCAAATTCAAACTCTATAAAAGACAAACAGATGTTTCTTTGATGTAAAATGGGCTTATGTGCCAATGGACCTATCATATTGAAAATATTATAAGTGAAAAGTATTGTATGTTGAGCATCATACATCATAATAAGCAACTTTGGGTATCATCTGTCTCCTCTGATGACTGGGTGGTGGGAACCGTGGCTCCTGCCACTGTTCCAACATTATAAGAGAATATAGTACCTCCGATCAATAGCCTGGAAAGAGATCAACATTTAAAATTGGAAGTACAGTTACTTTTGCACCATCATAAAATAGGGAATTAAAAAAAGCCCAAATTGAATCATCCTGAGTGGGTCTGTATGCAAAGCAATGTCTTTCTCACACCTGCCTTCCTGTATCTTTATCCCCCATCCCCCCTCAACTACTGTATTCATTTCTTATCTATCCTCCAGACATTTTAAAGTGAAATACAAGTAAATGGAAATGTACTACATTATTTTTTCCTACCGTTTGTTGCACACTGTAAAACATATGGCATCGCTAATTAGGCCAGTTTAAGAAATTTTTAAATAGCATTGGTTTAGATTAAATTGAACATTAGCACCATGTGGTATCAATGGCAAACTTGCTAGGGAGTGGGATTTTGCTGCCATGGGGTCGGGATGGAGTGGTCACCACTACTTCTGTTTAACTGCTCACCATTTGTCTGAATCACTGTCATGTCAGTAACGGAATCTTCTCCACGCTCCTCAAACCTGTGCCTCCTAACTCTGCAAGTAGATGCACCAAGGACCTTGAAGGACACTTCATAAATTACATTCTACTCCCCATCCGACACCAGGGCTGATACAAGTGTTACTTTTTGATTGTAGCTTATTGCAATTTTCTTTGCGGTCCTTCATTCTATGACCCAACTGATGAGTCAGTAGAAATCTCACAAATAACCAGTTCAACATTTTAATACATATTGCTAAATTCAGTACAGTATATTGAACAACTGCTTAATATGTTTCCTATAGGAAACAGTGGTACAACAGCAGTAACTTCTAAGAAGTAAGAGGAAAAAGTAGACTGCTGATTGAAATTCTGTTCCTTGATGCAGAACAGACACTAATGACTTACTAGAAAAGAATCCATTCAATGCACAGGTAACTGAAATTCTTTTAAATAAATAAGTATGTCAACCTTACTACATTTTATCTTCAACAATGGTACCCAGGAAATAACCTTTCTAATCAATAAACAGCAGAAATTGGAAGTATAATTAAATCTATATTTTTGACTAAGCTTATTAATAGACCTCATTATCAGACTACAGCATATAATCATAAATGTTTTATGTTATTGTCATGTCAAAACACTGTACATGCATATAATTACTTGGTGGTACACTCATCGGTTATTGTAGGGTAAAAATGTCTCATGGTCAATATTACATGACAAAAATTGTATCCCATTATCAAATGTCTAGTACATACAAAAACCCTTTATAATTCACACTTGCCTCCATTCTAAATAAAAATCAAGATAATAAAAAAGATGTAATACTGTAGGATTCTTTACTATACATAAATAAGTATATTGGGACTAATAATATACCTCTGTCAAAATCATTGCCTAGAAGTTATTTTGTGACAGAATTGGTTCTCATTTTACTTATATTGAAGCTAAAACTTGGACAATAACTATCACATTAGTAAAGGCAACAATAACTTGGATAGCTTCTCTGTATAAGGAGGGTAGCCATAATCATTATGATCTTTTATGATTAAGATACCCTTCAGTGAGCTCTCTTGCCAATGATGTCAGTATTTGTTATCTACATATATCATTAGAGGAAACAAAGATAAGTATTAGAAAACCAACACTCAGGGCCGGTGCTGTGGCACAGTGGATTAACGTCCTGGCCTGAAGTGCTGGCATCCCATATGGCACTGATTCAAGCCTCAGCTGCTCCACTTCTGATCCAGCTCTCTGGTATAGCCTGGAAAGGCAGTGGAAGATGGCCTAAGTCCTTGGGCCCCTGCACCCGCATGGGAGATCTGGAAGAAGCTCCTGGTCGTGGCTTTGGATTGGCGTAGCTCCAGCCATTGCAGCCAATTAGGGAGTGAACCATTGGATGGAAGACCTCTCTGCCTCTCCTCTCTCTGTGTAACTCTGACTTTCAAATAAATCTTAAAAAAAAAAAAAAAGAAAAGAAAAAGAAAACCAACACCCTAATACAAACCCAAAATAATGATGGTATCACTATACAAAAATCACAAAAGACCACGTGTTTGGTTTGAAAAAATTCTAGGCTCATCCTCAATATTACTTTATCTTAATACTTAATCTCCTGATTAGTTTTATATTCTGAAAATGAGAATGATTTAGGTACTTACCTAGATCTACCATAGCTCTAAAGTACAAATAGATTTAAAAACAAATGTACATTATACTAGGCATTAAATACCTATTGAAACTAAGTTGTCAGGGAATTCAGATGATCACAGATACTCAGTGATCACAGATTGACTTGAGGGGTGGGAGCGGGACTCCAAGGAAGAACACAGAGCAGGCTAAATTGGAATGGGTGCAGCTGAACAGGGCAGACTCAAGACCTAAACCTGACTACTGGGGTGGGGAATGCAGAGTCCAGGAGCACTTCTGGGGGTCCCAGTCAGGGCCAACTGAGCAGCAATTGTAAGTGACTTGGTATTGAGTCAGCAGTCCTTAAATCTAACTTGGCCATTTTAAGCTATGCCTCAGTACTGGGACCAAGCTCATTGTACAGAGCATACAAATGACCCCAGCCTAAGAATAGAAAAAATGACAGAAGCTGAGGATATGCATGTAGCCTAGAACTTAAAATGCCCATGTCACATATTGGAGTACCTGGGTTCGATACCTGGCTCTGGTTCCTGAGTTGGCTTCCTGCTAATGAAGATCTGGGAAGGCAGAGGTGATGGCTCAAGTGACTGGGTTCCTACCACCCACAGGGGAGACCTGGATTGATTTCTGGGCTGACTGTAGCCTGAGCCCAGCCACAGCTGTTATGGGCAATTGAAATGGGAACCAGTAGATGCAAGCACTCTCTCTCACTCTCCTCTTTCGCTCTCTCTGTAAACTAGAAAATAAGACTTACAGAAGCTGAAATCAAGCAGCTAGCAGCAAGTTTTATCCTTCATAGCATATTTATTGTATGAGTCATTGGCACATAACATTAAACTAAGTTTAAATTAAAAAGCCAAATTCTATTTCACAATCAAGTATATAGGTTTCACTTTCTATTTAAGCAGTTTGACTAATTTTTAGAAGGAAAAAATAATGAAATTCAGTGGAAATCACTGGAAATCCGAAGATGTATCTAAGGAAATAGACATATAGAAACTCCTTTTCCAGGACCAAAATTTCCTTGGGAAGTTGAGCACATCAGTATCTAATTCTACACCAGTATGCTGCACTGATGGGTAATTCCATCCAGGATTTCTGGGTCTCTAGCCACATCAAGTCAGTTCCCACATACGCAAGTGCCTGCCCAATGAGGAGCCTTGAAGATTCCAAACTTCTTTCTCGTCCCTCCCCAGTTCTTCAGCTGATAAGCAAGCCCAACCACGAACAGGAGCTTCAGCTGCACCCTTAGTCAGCTGTCTTGTGACACATGAGATTTTGAGCTTCTCTTTTCTCCAAACCCCAGGGGTTTGAGTCCTACAGTTTGTGCCCTGTTCATGCCATGAGGCTTCCTCTCCTGCCCCTATGGCTGGTACTCAAAGTTGTCCCCCTGGCTCCTGAATTGTGCACTAAACTTCAGCTTTGTTATCAGTAGTGATTCCTACAGAATCTGCGATGATCCCCTATTTCTAATAGTAATACAAAAGGTAGAATGTTCCAATTAAAAACATCTCTCCATTCTGTATCCATTGCTTCCAGCGATCGCTCCTGTCAATATGTTTATTCCGGCACTGCCGGGAGGGAAGCAGCCATTAGCAAGGCTCAAGGGTTGCTTTAGGTACCCATTAACAGCACATAAACTAGAGCTGTCCCTTAGCTCTTGGCAGCTGCCAAAACCTGTTTCATCATCTGTCCCCAAAATCTTATTGCGTCAGCAGCTTGTGTGAGGTGGAAGAACCTGTCACTTAAGAATAGTTCTGAATCTTTAGCATCAACTCCAGAGAGCAGTTGATAGCACTCTCTACCTGCCCATATTAGTTTCTCATTGCTATATAAATATTTGCCACAAACTTAGTAACTGAATACAGCATCCACTTATTATAGTCAGAAGTCCACCTAGATTCATCTGTATTCTCTGAATAAGTTGAAACCAAGATGTTGACTGGGCCAAACTCTTAACTGAACTCAAATAGTCTACTTTCAAAATCATTCGAGGTTGTTGGAGGAATTCATTTCCTCTCAGCTGTGGGTCTGAGGTCTCTTTGCTTGCTGGCTGTCAATCAGAGTTCATCCACAGGCCCCAGAGGCTGCCCACATTCTTTGACTCTCAGGTCAAGCCATGTGCAGCCAGTAAGGGCACATCAAATCCCACTCGTGCTTTGGCCCTCTGTGGCTTCCTCTTGCCAACAGCCAGTTTCCCTGCTTTTAAAGGTTCATGTGGTTAAGTTAGGCCCAACCTGAAAATGTGTCCTTCTTAAGATAAACTATGTCCTATGCCATGGTTTGAATTGTGCCCTCCCAAAAAGATATGTTCAAGTCCTAACCTCAAGTACTTTACAAGGTGACCTTATTTGGAAATAGGATCTTTAAAGAAAAATTAAAATTGATCTCAATTAAAAAGGAGCTTATAGGGGCCGGCACTGTGGCATAGTGGGTTAACGCTCTGGCCTGAAGCGCCAGCACCCCATATGGGCGCCAGCTGCTCCACTTCCTGTCCAGCTCTCTGCTATGACCCGGGAAAGCAGTGGAAGATGGTCCAAGTCCTTGGGCCCCTGCACTCATGTGAGAGATCTGGAATAAGCTCCTGGCTCCTGGCTTCGTATTGGTACAGTTCCAGCCATTGCGGCCATTTGGGGAGTGAACCATCAGATGGAGGACCTCTCTCTCTCTCTCTCTCTCTCTCTCTTTCTCTCTCTGTCTCTCCTCTATCGCTGTAACTCTTTCAAATATAATAAATAAATCTTTTTTTTAAAAAAAAAGGAGCTCATAAGGGTGTGTCCCAATTCACCACTATGACTGTCCTCATTAAAGTATAACCAACAAACTCTGCAGTTATCAAGCAGAAGAAGGTTGCCAAACACTTCTCTCGGACACTGGGGCATGACTTCCGAATCTGAGACAGTCTTCCCAGGGACATCCAGTGCAGAACACGCTCCAGCTGAGAACAGCAAGTGAGGGAGTCACCCAGGTAAAACGCAGCAGTCACGAAACGCACGAAGTCAGGAGTGAGTAGAAGCCCCAAGTTAAGGAAGACAAATAAATACAAGTAGTGAGAATAGAAAGAGGTGGAAAAAAAACAGAGATGAAGAACAACTCAAACACGGGAATGGTGAAGTAGCCAGAACAGGGAGAGACAGATTAACACCTGAGGAGGTAACCAGAGGCTCTTTCCAGCTTCCAGAGACAATGAGACCCCACAGTGGGGCTGCAGAGGTAATTTCCTTAAAGTCATTTCTTTTTTTTTTTTTTTTTTTTTTTTTTTGACAGGCAGAGTGGACAGTGAGAGAGAGAGAGACAGAGAGAAAGGTATTCCTTTGCCGTTGGTTCACCCTCCAATGGCCGCCGCGGCCGGCCGGCGTGCTGCGACCGGCGCACCACGCTGATCCGATGGCAGGAGCCAGGTACTTATCCTGGTCTCCCATGGAGTGCGGGGCCCAAGCACTTGGGCCATCCTCCACTGCACTCCCTGGCCACAGCAGAGAGCTGGCCTGGAAGAGGGGCAACCGGGATAGAATCCGGCGCCCCGACCGGGACTAGAACCTGATGTGCTGGCGCTGCAAGGCAGAGGATTAGTCTAGTGAGCTGCAGCGCTGGCAATAAAGTCATTTCTTATTACTTAAGGTCGCAGAGCATTTTACCTTATTTTTTAAGGTATATTTGTGTTCTGTGTCTTAAGACTCATAATGGATGCCAGTATTGTTCTATAGTTTTAACTCTAATTATTACATTTTATACAAAAAAAGAACACAAAAATACATATTGCCAAATCTTGTCCTTCTGAGGAAACATCACTGGTTTTCTAAGGTAGACTTTGATTTCTGTGTAAAAAACAAATTATCTATGAACAATTTTAAAGTATTTAACTGGACTTTTATATTATATGATAGAAAAAGTCATCTTCCAAATATTTTAGAAAATAGGCACTACCCAAAGTATGGCAGTCACTTCTTTCAAACATTTTGCATCATGAATAAAATACACTAACAGAAAATTGTATCCCATGAATATCACAAAGTAAACACACTTACAGAACCCCTATCAATATCAACAAATAGAAGCTACCACCCAAATTCCTAATACTATTCCATAGTTTTATTTTTAGGGTTGGTTTTCTTCAGGTTCTTCCTTTTCTAATTGTTATTGTACAGTATTATCATGGTGAGACTTGACATGCAACTAGAAAAAATGAACTTAATCCAAGTATTTTATCTTCTTTTATATTATGGCTGTGATAGTCCTTTATTCATTGTAATTAGTACTAAACAACATTTTGACTTTCATTTTACCTTCTAAAAATACTAAATGAATAGTTACTACTTAATTTAGGGATTCTAGTATTGTTGGTGTTCATTCATGCAACAGTTGCATAACCTGAGTTCTAGTTTGCATTCACTCAAATATGCAATTATTGGTTTCTGTTTACCAACTATTATTCTAGGAACTAGAGTAAGACAGGCAATACCTCTGCCCAGGTGGTACAGACAAGGTAAAGGCTTGAATGTTTAAAAAATTGATGAGAGGACTAAAAATGGTTAAATATTATATGCAAATAATATAATTAATATGAGAGTAAATAATCACTACTTTACAATGGAAGTCATAAATGGTCTTAGAAAAGAACTCATGCTATAATTGATCATAAAGATAGGATTAAGTGTCAAAGGGATCACATAAACAAGACCAGTGTCTGCTAATAACTGATAGAATTAAAAAGGAGAGAATGATCCCACATGGGAAGCGGGATACACAGCAGACTCATAAAATGGCAGATGGCCTAAATAGCACTCAAGCCTCAGACTCAGCCCTTAAAGCATTCGGATCTGGCTAAAAAGCCCATGAGTGTTTCTCAGGCATGGAAAGCCAAGACACTCTGGCAAAAAAAGAAAAGAAAAAAAAAAAAACCTAAATGAAAGATCTCTGTGAGATCCCAGCAGAAAGAACTGGCCATCAAAGAAGGTGGTACCTTTCTCTGAAGGGAGGAAAGTACTTCCACTTTGATAATGGCCTTGTCTAAATAAGGTTGGAGTTTGTGAACTCAAGAGGCTTCCATAACCTTGGTAGCTCATGACAAGAGCCTCAGGTGATTACTGACATCATAATTAAGAGTGTCAACTGTTAAATCAACAACGGGAGTCACTGTGCACTTACTCCCCATGTAGGATTTTTGTCCTTAATGTGTTGTACTATGAGAATTAATGGTAAAACTAGTATTCAAACAGTACTTCAAACTTTGTGTGCCTGTATAGGTGCAAATTGCTGAAATCTTTACTTAGTATATACTAAGTTGATCATCTGTATATAAAGATGATTAAAAATGATTCTTAATGAAGAATGGGATGGGAGAGGGAGTGGAAGATGGGATGGTTTGCAGGTGGGAGGGTGATTATTGGGGGGAAAAAACGCTATAACCCAAGAGTTGTACTTTTGAAATTTATATTCATTAAATAAAAATTTAAAAAAAAAGAACACATGCTAAAAAAAAAAAAAAAAAAAAAAAAAAAAAAAAAAAAAAAAAACTTCAAATGCGAAGAAGTCTCAGTATGAGGACCAGAATGGAGAGATCTACTGGTAAAGGATTTGAGCTTTTGTTCTTAAGCCAGAACAAGCTTGATTTATTCAAAGAAAAGAACAAAGCCCAACAATGGCAGGAGCATAATGATTGAAAGGACAAGTAATATAAACGGGCTAAGAGTCACCAACTGGAACTAAATCACAGTGAGCTTTTTAAGTCGTCACAAGGAATTCAGATTTTATTCTCACAAGGATAAGAAGTTTTTGAAAAGATTTTAACTGAATTTGGCAAGGGGAATGGGAGGTGGTAGTGACAGGATCTAACAGTTATGATCTATTTCTCTGGCTGCTATGTAGAAGATACAATGTGCAAGATAAAATATCCATCATAATCAAAGAAACATATATTACTTCAAGAGTTTTAATGCTAGGAATCAGGTACACAACTGACAGTCTGTGATGATCTACAAGTGAAAACATGGTGTCCTAGTCCATTTTTCCACTGCTATAATAGAGTATCAAAGACTGGATAACAAAGAAACGAGACTAATTTGGGAAGTCCAAAAGCAGGGTCCTGGCTTCTAGCAAGGCCCTTCATGCTGCATCATAATGTGGTGGAGGAACAGCTGAGTATCAGTGAGACCAAGAGGACTGAGGTGACCAAGAGAGTGGAAAGTGGCCAGCACTCATAAAGACTTGTCACTACCCCACTTTCATGATAATTTACCCCACTCCTGTGAAACAGCATTCATCCACTTGATCTAAACTCCTCTTAAAGGTCCGGACTCCCAATACCCTTGAAATAGCCATTAAATTTCAATGTTCAAACCACAGTGCAGGGCATGGTGAAGCAATCTTGCATTCTCCAGAGCCTCTAACACGTCTAAGACAGAGGCTAACACGAGAGGACGCAGTATGCGTAGGGCCCAGAAGCTCAAACTTCCCAGTTGGCATTAGAGTGGCCAGGACTTCCTGGTAGAATTAGAGCTACACAGGGTGGGAGTGTCTAGAGAGCTGAAGCCACAGGGAAAAAAAAATTCTGCTAATGTAGAAGATATCCCAGGAAGCAATAAATCACTACTGCCTCCTACTGTTCAAATCTACCCAGCAGAGTGAAAAAGACAGAAATTTAGTTATTCGAGGCAGAATTTTGAGCAGGAGATTAAAAAACAACAAGACAATTGACCAACTCCGGGGACAAAAGTGGAAACAAGAAGTATAGGAGGAAGCTAATGCAGTAGGACAAATGAAAATTCTGGGAGACTGGACTCGGAAGATAGATATGGAAGTGAAGAAAAATGAATGCAGTGAGATTATCCCAGGTATAACCAACAGAACCCAGTGAGGAACTGGATGGAAAATGGCATAAAGATAGGCAATATTCAGCTATCCGGGGGCCTGGCTTACTTTTCTGTGAAATGAAAGATCATTTCCATACTCTTTAAAATAACCCACTTTAGGCCGGCGCCGCAGCTCACTAGGCTAATCCTCTGCCTTGCGGCGCCGGCACACCGGGTTCTAGTCCCGGTCAGGGCGCCAGATTCTGTCTCGGTTGCCCCTCTTCCAGGCCAGCTCCCTGCTGTGGCCCGGAAGTGCAGTGGAGGATGGCCCAAGTGCTTGGGCCCTGCACCCCATGGGAGACCAGGAAAAGCACCTGGCTCCTGCCATCGGATCAGCGTGGTGCGCTGGCCGCGGCGGCCATTGGAGGGTGAACCAACGGCAAAGGAAGACCTTTCTCTCTGTCTCTCTCTCTCACTGTCCACTCTGCCTGTCAAAAAAATAAAAAATAAAAAATAAAAAAAAACCACTTTAGGTCACTGTATGATATGCCCATGAAGAACAAAGTTGACACAGAATCTTCTTTTACAAGAGAGAAGATTGCAATTCCCAATGAAGAAATTTAGTGAATTTATAATCCTGAGATGCTGGCACAATGAAACATCTCAGGGATCATCTGCACCAACCCCTCATCTAACAAAGAAGCTGAGTTCCAGGAAGGGTAACCTTTTATATTTTTATACCAGGTCACCCAAAGTTAGTTAGAAACAAAACAGGGACAAACACATGTATTTATACAAGGCTCCTATGCAAAACCATGCTGAGCCTCATCACCCTTCTGCATGGTGTTCTTGAAGAATATCACTCAAGAGTGAACACATTTGCTAACAATAAAAACTCTAACTCATTTAAATATTGAGAAGCAACATTTTAAGAATCTTGGTTTCAAAATTCAAAATCCAACAGGAAAATGGCAAAATAAAAGGGATGAGCCTATGACTATTTATAATCAGGCACTAAATGCCACCAATAGATTTAGCCCATGCACATTTTCAGCCTCTTAGTACCCAATAACCATACCTATAGCTGAACTGATCGTGGGGTAAACCACGTATGTTCCTAGATGGGCAGCAAGACAATTTCAACACTACCTGAACTATATGCATTTTAATCTCATAGAGATGGCTTACAAATCCCAATTGGAAGACTTAGTCATAGTACAAAATGTATGGTTGTTAAGACAGTGGAGAACTCACATTAAAATAGACATACAAATAAATACAAATAAAATACAATAGAAAATCCAAATAAATATATATATATATGTTATGTGCTCAGTTTTGAAATAGTGGTGTTTTTTGTTTTATTTGTTGACAAAGACACCAAGGTGATTGAGAAAAATACAGTTTTTTTTCAACAAGTGGTAATGAAACAACTAGATATCTGTGAGTAAAAAAAATTATTTTGATCCTTCACATCATAAACAAAAATCAATCTAAATGGAACATCAGCCTAAATGTAATTTTTAAATCTAAAATCTTCTAGAAAAAAATCATGAGGCCCTCAAAAACACATAGAACATACATAGTGCCAAAAAAAGTTGTACATGGATAACAAAATATTCTTGCACCTGAAGAAATTTTTAATTCCATTTTCAAATCATAATACATTTTAAAATCCCATTTTTCCATAAAGTGACTGAAGTACTCACATAAGTAAGAATCTTTGTAACCTTGAAGCAAAGACTTGTATTTTTTTAAGATTTTTTAAAATTTATTTGAAAGTCAGAGTTACACGGAGAGAGAAGGAGAGGCAGACAGAGAAAGAGAGAGAGGTCTTCCATCCTCTGGTTCACTCCCCAAATGACTGCAACGGCCGGAGCTGTGCTGATCCAAAGCCAGGAGCTTCCTCCAGGTCTCCCACGTGGGCGCAGGGGCCCAAGCACTTGGGCAATCAATCTTCCACTTCTCTCCCAAGGCCATAGCAGAGAGCCGGATCAGAAGTGAAGCAGCCGGGTCTCGAACCAGTGCCCGTATGGGATGCCAGCAAGCAGTGGTCTTACCTGATATGCCACGGAGTCAGCCCCAGCAAAGACTTCTTAAATAGACACATTCCAAAAAGAGAGAGATCTTAAATGATGAATTTGGGATTTAGAAAAATTAAAACTTTTCATCTTCAAAAACACCACTAAGAAGTAGAAAGCACATACCAAAGATTGGGAATATTTTAAAAATACATATATGACAGAGTTGTGTCTAAAATATATAAACAACTCATAATCAAGCAAGAAGATAAATGACCCAATTACAAAACAATGTCAGAGAAAAAGTTGAACACTTTACAGAAGATAAGTATATTGTTAATGAGTACATGGAAAGATGATCAACATCATTAGTCACTCGGAAAAGCAAATTGAAACAAAAAGGAGGTATTACTCAAAGACCATAGTAGTTTACATTCAAAAGAATGCCAGTGCCAATGATTGTGACTCTAAAGCAGCTAGAACTCACATATTACTCATGGCAGTGTAAGATGGTACAGTCTCATTGGAGAATGTTTTAACCATGACATGTCATTCTTAATTATTTATCAAAGAGAAATGAAAACATTTTATACAATAAGTTCATAAAAAAGCTTAACATATGATAGCAGTTTTATTAATAATCAAAAGATGGAACACTTCAAATGTCCATCAAAAATTGAAAGTCTAAATACACTGTGATCTGTCTAGACAATGGTATACTGCTTGGCAATAAAAAAAGAACAAAACTAAACTACGAGGGTTCCAGATCTTAACTGGGAAGGAACAGGGTCAGCTGGGGGCAGGTAATAGAAATATTCAATATATTTACTTTGGTGATGGTAACATAGGCTACAATTGTTTTTAAACTTGAAGTATAATAGAACTTGCAAAGTGACAATCGACTAAAAGCAAGAAAAGGAAAATGTTAGCTAAAAAACAGAAGTAAGAAAATGGTGACTACCAAGGAAGGTGTAATGTCAAGTATATTCATGTGATCTGATTCATATTTTAATGAGCACACTGGCCTGTATTTTGAGAAGACTGAAAAAGCAGAAGTAAGTTTTCTACCAAATATTCCTTAAATAAACAAGTCTTATATGACTTGCTTATTTAAAGTAGTCACACACATCCCATTTAAAATTATATGACTGCATATGTAGAAAACTATGTAAACATCTAAGTTGTCAGAATGAGATATCAGAAAGATGTATACAAAATCAGTACACAAAGCTGAATTTTATTATTGATAATGGATAAGGAATTATAAAATAGCTTTCTTAAAATGGAATTTACAATGCCACCAAAACAAAAAAATATGTAGGACTGAATAGATTGTAAAACTTTTTGATAGAAATTAAATAATACCTAAATAAATGGAAGGATATCATAATTTCATCAGTTGTAAACTCTATGTCATAAAGATTTCCATTTTCCCAAAGTATACATATGGATTCAAAATTTGTCTATGAATCCAAATTTCTAGGAGTTTCCTTTGGAAGGACAGAAATTGGCAACCTTAATACTATATAAAAATGCAAAAGACCAAGAACTAACAAGTAGACAAAATATAAAGTCGAGGGAGAAGCCCAGGTGAATGTGATCATTTGATTCATAATAAAGATGACACTCCAAAGCACCAGGGAAAGAAAGATCTATTTAAAAGTGGTTCCAGAGTGCTCGAAGGGGAGTGTGTGCCACACACACAACAGGGGGGAGGCTTGGGACGTCCAGGGCTCCGAGTCCACACATCGGCGCTGGAAGGGGAACGGACCTGCATGGAGAGCGTGGGAGCCCACAGTTCGGGACACCAGCGGCAGACTCAACACACCAGCGCTGGAACGCAAGGTGAGCTGAACCTCAATAGCCCGAGACACCGGCAGGCAAGCGGAGAGAGGAGACTAGAGGGAACGACCCCCCGGGGCGGGGGGAGATCACCAGGCTAACTGGAAGAGAGAGAGAGAGAGAGAAAAAAAAAGGGTGACTGGTACGGACACGGGTTTCTCTCTGCTCACCTCTCAAGGGCGAGCAAGACAAAGAGCAGGTGCCATTTTGGACATACGTCATAAGCAGAGCGACCTCAGGTCTGCACCGGCCCTGAGCCTAGCAGAAAAACCTGACTCTGGGCGGGGCGAATTAACAGGAGATTAGGACCTAGTAAATTTGTGGTGCTACTGAACTGAGACTGTGAAAAAAGAGACGGTGGGGGAGAGAACTCACGGAATTCACGTGAGCACTCTCCAGAGACGCTACAATTCCGTAACTTTGGCAACCCAGTGGGAGACTGAAGGAGAATTTGAGCCCACTCTGAGGGCCAAACAGATTCCCTGTGTGGTCCTTGGGAAAGAGCTTCTGATCTCTGGCTCCTGTGGGTATATCATTTGCCTGCTAACTACCTCCAACTTCGTTCAGCTGTGCAGAATAACTTCCCTTTTGAATCAAAAAAAAAGAAAGAGAGAGAGAGAGAGAGAGGTTTACCATGCCTAACCTGGGAGTGTCACCTTTGGCACACCAAACAGAGCTCTCAGGCCACACCCATCTCAAGCCCTAAGGCTCCATCAAAAACAGATAGTCCACTTAATCTAGAGTCATAGTATAACAAGAAAAAGCACCACAGTGAAGAAACCAAATATCTCCAATATGCCAAATAACAAACGCAAAAACCGAGGTAATAAAAACAAGGAAGTCACCATGACGCCCTCAAATGAAAAAGACACCCCAATTCAAGATTATGAAGATGATGACATAGAAGAAATGCAAGAAGCAGATCTCAAAAAATTGATAAGAACATTAAGAAGTTCTCAAAAACAAATTCTTGAACTACAGAAATCCTTAATGGACAAGATAGAAAATCTCTCTCGTGAAAATGAAATATTAAGGAGGAATCAAAATGAAACGAAACAACTAGTACAACAGGAAACTGTGATAGTGACTGAAGTGAAGAATTCAATAGATCAAATGAAAAACACAATAGAGAGCCTTACAAACAGAATGGGTGAAGCAGAAGAGAGAATATTGGACTTAGAAGACAGAGAACAGGAAAGGATACAGTCAGACCAAAAAAAGAAGAGGAAATTAGAAATCTAAAACATATTGTCGGGAATCTTCAGGATACTATTAAAAAACCCAACATTCGGGTTCTAGGAGTTCCTGAAGGCATGGAGAGGGAGAAAGGATTAGAAGGCCTTTTTAGTGAGATATTAGCAGAAAATTTCCCAGGTTTGGAGAAGGACAGAGAAATTCTAGTACAGGAAGCTCACAGAACCCCTAATAAACACGACCAAAAGAGATCCTCACCACGACACGTTGTAATTAAACTCTCCACAGTGAAACATAAAGAAAAGATCCTAAAATGTGCAAGAGAGAAATGTCAGATTACTCTCAGAGGATCTCTAATCAGACTCACTGACTTCTCATCAGAAACTCTACAAGCTAGGAGGGAATGGCGAGATATAGCCCAGGTACTAAGAGAGAAAAACTGCCAGCCCAGAATATTATATCCTGAAAAGCTATCATTTGTGAATGAAGGTGAAATAAAGACTTTTCATAGCAAACAGAAATTGAAAGAATTTGTTGTCACTTGTCCAGCCCTGCAAAAGATGCTTAAAGATGTGTTACACACAGAAACAAAGAAACACGGTCATCAATATGAAAGAAGGTAAAGGTCATCAATATGAAAGAAGGTAAAGGAAGGAAACCAAGGAAGGAAACCTCACAGCAAAAGATCACAGGGAATTCAAAGCATATATTAGAACTTATCTCCGGCAAATGGCAGGGCAAAGTTACCACTTATCATTAGTCACATTGAACGTGAATGGCCTGAACTGTCCAGTTAAAAGACACCGATTGGCTGATTGGGTTAAGGAACTAAACCCATCTATTTGCTGCTTACAAGAAACACATCTTTCCAACAAAGATCCATACAGACTGAAAGTGAAAGGCTGGAAAAAGATATACCATGCCAACAGAAATGAAAAAAGAGCGGGCGTAGCCATCTTAATTTCAGACAACATAAACTTTACCACAAAAACCATTAAGAGAGACAAGGAGGGACACTACATAATGATTAAGGGATCAATTCAACAGGAAGATATAACAATTATCAATGTATATGCACCTAATTACAGGGCACCGGTTTATCTAAAAGATTTGTTAACGGACTTAAAGGGTGACTTAGACCCCAATACAATAGTACTGGGGGACTTCAATACTCCACTCTCAGAAATAGACAGATCAATAGGACAGAAGATCAACAAGGATACAGTAGATTTAAACGACACTATAGCCCAAATGGATCTAACAGATATATACAGAACTTTCAATCCTACAGCTAAAGATTTTACATTCTTCTCAGCAGTACATGGAACCTTCTCTAGGATTGACCACATACTAGGCCATAAAGCAAGTCTCAGCAAATTCAAAAGAATTAGAATCATACCATGCAGCTTCTCAGACCATAAAGGAATGAAGTTGGAAATTAGCAACTCAGGAATCCCTAGAGCATACGCAAACACATGGAGATTGAACAACATGCTCCTGAATGAACAATGGGTCATAGAAGAAATTAAAAGAGAAATCAAAATTTTTCTGGAAGTAAATGAGGATAACAGCACAACATACCAAAACTTATGGGACACAGCAAAAGCAGTGTTAAGAGGAAAGTTTATATCAATAGGTGCCTACATCAAGAAATTGGAAAGGCACCAAATAGATGAGCTTTCAATTCACCTCAAGGATCTAGAAAACCTACAGCAAACCAGACCCAAATCTAGTAGGAGAAGAGAAATAATTAAAATCAGAGAATAAATCAACAGGATTGAATCAAGAAAAACATTCCAAAAAATCAGCCAAACGAGGAGCTGGTTTTTTGAAAAAATAAACAAAATTGACACCCCATTGGCCCAACTAACTAAAAAAAGAAGAGAAAAGACCCAAATCAATAAAATCAGAGATGAAAAAGGAAATGTAACAACAGACACCACAGAAATAAAAAGAATCATCAGAAATTACTACAAGGACTTGTATGCCAGCAAACAGGGAAACCTATCAGAAATGGATACATTCCTGGACACATGCAACATACCTAAATTGAACCAGGAAGACATCGAAAACCTAAACAGACCCATAACTAAGACAGAAATTGAAACAGTAATAAAGGCCCTCCCAACAAAGAAAAGCCCAGGACCAGATGGATTCACTGCTGAATTCTACCAGACATTTAAAGAAGAACTAACTCCAATTCTTCTCAAACAATTCAGAACAATCGAAGAAGAGGGAATCCTCCCAAATTCTTTCTATGAAGCCAGCATCACCTTAATTCCTAAGCCGGAAAAAGATGCAGCACTGAAAGAGAATTACAGACCAATCTCCCTGATGAACATAGATGCAAAAATCCTCAATAAAATTCTGGCCAATAGAGTACAACAACACATCAGGAAAATCATCCACCCAGACCAAGTGGGATTTATCCCTGGTATGCAGGGATGGTTTAATATGCGCAAGACAATCAATGTGATACACCACATTAACAGACTGCAGAAGAAAAACCATATGATCTATTGAGATCAATAGATGCCGAGAAAGTATTTGATAAAATACAACACCCGTTCATGATGAAAACTCTAAGCAAACTGGGTTTGGAAGGAACATTCCTCAATACAATCAAAGCAATCTATGAAAAACCCACGGCCAACATCCTATTGAATGGGGAAAAGTTGGAAGCATTTCCACTGAGATCTGGGACCAGACAGGGATGTCCACTCTCACCACTGCTATTCAATATAGTTCTGGAAGTTCTAGCCAGAGCTATTAGGCAAGAAAAAGAAATTCAAGGGATACAAATTGGGAAGGAAGAACTCAAACTATCCCTCTTTGCAGATGACATGATTCTTTATTTAGGGGACCCAAAGAACTCTACTAAGAGACTATTGGAACTCATAGAAGAGTTTGGCAAAGTAGCAGGGTATAAAATCAATGCACAAAAATCAACAGCCTTTGTATACACAGACAATGCCATGGCTGAGGAAGAACTTCTAAGATCAATCCCATTCACAATAGCTACAAAAACAATCAAATACCTTGGAATAAACTTAACCAAGGATGTTCAAGATATCTACAATGAAAATTACAAAACCTTAAAGAAAGAAATAGAAGAGGATACCAAGAAATGGAAAAATCTTCCATGCTCATGGATTGGAAGAATCAATATCATGAAAATGTCCATTCTCCCAAAAGCAATTTATAGATTCAATGCAATACCAATCAAGATACCGAAGACCTTCTTCTCAGATCTGGAAAAAATGGTGCTAAAATTTATATGGAGGCACAAGTGACCTCGAATAGCTAAAGAAATCTTGTACAACAAAAACAAAGCCGGAGGCATCACAATACCAGATTTCAGGACATACTACAGGGCAGTTGTAATCAAAACAGCATGGTACTGGTACAGAAACAGATGGATAGACCAATGGAACAGAATTGAAATACCAGAAATCAACCCAAACATTTACAGCCAACTTATATTTGATCAAGGATCTAAAACTAATTCCTGGAGCAAGGACAGTCTATTCAATAAATGGTGCTGGGAAAACTGGATTTCCACGTGCAGAATCATGAAGCAAGACCCCTACCTTACACCTTACACAAAAATCCACTCAACATGGATTAAAGACCTAAATCTACGACCTGACACCATCAAGTTACTAGAGAACATTGGAGAAACCCTTCAAGATATTGGCACAGGCAAAGAGTTTCTGGAAAAGACCCGGGAGGCACAGGCAGTCAAAGCCAAAATTAACTATTGGGATTGCATCAAATTGAGAAGTTTCTGTACTGCAAAAGAAACAGTCAGGAGAGTGAAGAGACAACCGACAGAATGGGAAAAAATATTTGCAAACTATGCAACAGATAAAGGGTTAATAACCAAATCTACAAAGAGATCAAGAAACTCCACAAAAACAAAACCAACAACTCAATTAAGAGATGGGCCAAGGACCTCAATAGACATTTTTCAAAAGAGGAAATCCAAATGGCAAACAGGCACATGAAAAAATGTTCAAGGTCATTAGCAATCAGGGAAATGCAAATCAAAACCACAATGAGGTTTCACCTCACCCCGGTTAGAATGGCTCACATTCAGAAATCTACCAACAACAAATGCTGGCGAGGATGTGGGGAAAAAGGGACACTAACCCACTGTTGGTGGGAATGCAAACTGGTCAAGCCACTATGGAAGTCAGTCTGGAGATTCCTCAGAAACCTGAAGATAACCCTACCATTCGACCCAGCCATCCCACTCCTTGGAATTTACCCAAAGGAATTTAAATTGGCAAACAAAAAAGCGGTCTGCAGCCTAATGTTTATTGCAGCTCAATTCACAATAGCTAAGACCTGGAACCAACCTAAATGCCCATCAACGGTAGACTGGATAAAGAAATTATGGGATATGTACTCTTTAGAATACTATACCGCAGTAAGAAACAACGAAATCCAGTCATTTGCAACAAAATGGAGGAATCTGGAACACATCATGCTGAGTGAAATAAGCCAGTCCCAAAGGGACAAATACCATATGTTCTCCCTGATCGGTGACAACTGACTGAACACCAAAAAGGAAACCTCCTGAAGTGAAATGGACACTATGGGAAACGGTGACTTGATCAGCATAGCCTTGACTGTTAATGAGCAACTTAATACATTATCCTTCTTAGTAGTTTTTTTTGTCTGTTCTACTTAATATGACTGGTTTAATTCTGTAATTAATACACAGTTATTCTTAAGTGTTGAAAATTAACTGAAATGTGATCCCTGTTAAACATAAGAGTGGGAATAAGAGAGGGAAGAGATGTGCAATTCAGGACATGCTCAAGCTGACTTACCTCAAACGGTAGAGTTAGAAACATACCAGGGGATTCCAATTCAATCCCATCAAGGTGGCATGTACCAATGCCATCTCACTAGTCCAAGTGATCAATTTCAGTTCACAATTGATCATAATGAAAGGACTAAGAGTCAAAGGGAGCACATAAACAAGTCTAGTACCTGCTAACACTAACCGATAGAATAAATAAAGGGGAGAGTGATCCAACATGGGAAGTGAGATACTCAGCAGACTCATAGAATGGCAGATGTCCTAAATAGCACTCTGGCCTCAGAATCAGCCCTAAAGGCATTCGGATCTGGCTGAAAAGCCCATGAGAGTATTTCAGGCATGGAAAGCCAAGACACTCTGGCAAAAGATCTCTGTGAGTGAGATCCCAGTGGAAAGAACAGGTCTTCAAAGAAGGAGGTACCTTTCTCTGAAGGGAGGAGAGAACCTCCACTTTGACTATGACCTTGTCTAAACAAGATAAGAGTCGGAGAACTCAGAGGGCTTCCATAGTCTTGGAAACTCATGACTGGTGCATAGGGAGATTACTGATGCCATAAACAGGAGTGTCAATTTGTAAAGTCAACAACAGGAGTCACTGTGCACTTACTCCTCATGTAGGATCTCTGTCCTTAATGTGCTGTACATTGAGATTTAATGCTATAACGAGTACTCAAGCAATATATTTCACTTTGTGTTTCCATGGGGGTGCAAACTGTTGAAATCTTTACTTAATGTATACTAAACTGATCCTCTGTAAAAAAAAAAAAATATATATATATATATAATCAACTCCCAACTTGACTCTCACTGGGATTAAACATGACAATAGATCTGATCTGATTTCATCATCATTTAAAAAAAATCATCTATTATTTTTCACTTTATGTTTCTGTGTGGGAGCAAACTGTTGAAATCCTTACTTAATGTATAATAAGCTGATCTTCTGTATATTAAGATAATCGAAAATGAATCTTGATGTGAATGGAAAGGGAGAGGGAGTGGGAAAGGGGAGGGTTGTGGGTGGGAGGGACGGTATTGGGGGGAAGCCATTGTAATCCATAAATCGTACTTTGGAAATTTATATTCATTAAATAAAAGTTAAAAAAAAAAACAAATAACCTAAAAGTCCAAAATAGTGGATTAAGTTAATTTAAATGATGCATATAAAAATAAAAATAAATTATTTAAAAAAAAAAGTGGTTCCAGCTTACCTGAGTATCCAACTGGAAAACGTAAAACTAGACCCCTGCATTATTTAATATTTAAAAAATAAATTTTATGTGAGGTGGAGATCTAAATTTGAGTTGTCAAACCAGCCTCTTGGATGAAAATGATTGCATATATTTTCGGGAACTTGAAGTATTTTCAACCACATATAAAAAGTCCAAATGATAAAGTAAAAATATAAATAAGATTACCCTGATATTAAAAACAGACATTAAAAATATCTATTAAAAGACCTCATTTAGGGGCCGCTGCCATGGCTCACTTGGTTAAACCTCCGCCTATAGCGCCAGCATCCCATATGGGCGCCGGATTCTAGTCCCAGCTACTCCTCTTCCAGTCCAGCTCTCTGCTGTGGCCTGGGAGGGCAGTGGAGAATGGCCTAAGTGCTTGGGCCCCTGCACTCGCATGGGAGACCTGGAGGAAGCATCTGGCTCATGGCTTTGGATCGGCGCAGCGCTGGCCATGGTGGCCATTTTGGGGTGAACCACCGGAAGGAAGACCTTTCTCTTTGTCTCTCTCTCTCATTGTCTAACTTTATCTATCAAATAAATAAATAAATAAAACCTCATTTAGCATACATATTTTGGGATTTCCTGAAGGTGTGGAAAGAAAATGGATTAGAAGGCCTATTCAGTGAAATAATAGCTGAAAAATCACTAATTTTGAGACAGAAGCAGGCATCCAAATACAAGAAGCACATAGAACTTGTAATAGACCTAACCAGGAAAGATCTTTCCCCTGACACACTATAGTCAAACTTCCAACAGGAAAACAAAGAAAAGATTTTAAAGTGTGCATGAGAGAAATGCCAGATAATATTCAGAGCATCTCCAATTAAATTAACAGATGATTTATCATCAGAAACTCAACAGCCCAAGTCCTAAAAGAACAAAAAAAACTCTCTTGACCAAGAATATTATACATTGCAAAGTTCTCATTTATGAATGAAAGTCAAATAAAGACTTTCCAAATCTAAGATAAATGGAAAGACTTAGTCTCCACTCACTCAGCCTTATAACGACACTTAAGGATATGCTACCCAATGTGGGAGACACAGAAGCAGCTCTTGGCTCCTGGCTTCAAATTGGCTCAGCTTCAGCTGTTGTGGCCATCTGGGGAATAAACCAGTGGATGGAAGACTCTTTCTTGCTCTCTCTCTGCCCCTGCCTCTCTGTAACTGTGCCTTTCAAATACATAAATATTTTTTAAAAGGATGTGTTACACACAGAAACACAGTAAGATATACATCATTATGAAAGAATGTGAAGGCAGAAAATCTCCTAGTAAAAAAAACAAAGGAAACTCAAAGCAAACAATAGGAATATTTATGGGGAAATGGCAGAGCCAAGTGGTTACTTAATAATAGTAACCTTGAAAGTCAATAGCCAGAACCAACAGAAATGGGAGAAATTATTTGCAAATTACACAACTGATAAAGAATTAATAACTAGAATCTATGAAAAGATCAAGAAACTCCACAGTAACAAAACAAACAACCCAGTTAAAAGATGGGCCAAGGACCTTAACAGGCATTTTCAAAAGAGGAAATCCAAACAGCCAATAGACACATGAAAAAATGCTCAGGATTTCTAGCCATCAGAGAAATGAAAAACAAACCACAATGAGGTTTCACCTCAACACAGTTAGACTGGCCCTCATACAGAAATCAACAACAAATGCTGGAGAGGATGTGGGGAAAAGGGCACCCTAACCCACTATTGGTGGGAATGTAAACTGGTAAAGCCACTGTGGAAAACAGTATGGAGATACCTCAAAAATCTGAATACAGACCTATCAATCATTCTACTACTGGGAATTTATCCAAGGGAAATGAAATCAGTAAAGAGAACCATCTGTACCTCCATGTTTAATGCAGCTCAATTCACAATAGCTAAGACATGGAAGTAACCTAAATGCCCATCAACCAAAGACTAGATAAAGAAATTGTGGGACATGTACACTATGGAATACTACATGGCAGTAAAAAAGCTCCAGGTTTTGCAGCCATTTGGAACATAAACCAGCAAATGGAAACTCTCAATCTATCTTTCCATGTCTGTCTGTCTGTCTAACTCTGCCTTTCAATTAAGTAAAACAAATCTTTAAAAAATTATATTCAAAAGCTTGTGATTATAAAATAAACTGCAAATATGCTATTGTAAAGATTTAAAGAAAAAATAAGAAAGGAAGGAGGAGAAAGGGTGGGAACATGGGCAACAAAATATTCATATGCAGAATACAGAACTGCTAAAAATCACTATTAAATAGACAAGCGTATTTTAGACTGGAACAACCACTTCACTGAAAAAAAAAGGTAATTAAAAGCAATTCAAGTTATAAAATCATCTAATCTCAAGAGTAAATAAATGAAATTTGAGCTAAGATCACAAATAACTATCAGTATGAACCCTCTAAGAATGGCAGAAATTAAAAAGTCTAAGGTGTTTAACCTAGCAGTTATGACACTGCTTAAGATGCCTGCATACCGTGTTAGAGTACCTGAGTCCAGTTCCTGACTCCAACACATACCTGTGAGGCAATGATGGTGGGGCAAGTAAAATCAGGCTCTTACCATACGCACTGGAGTCCTGGTACGAGATTCTGGCTCCTGACTTGGGCAGGTCCAGCCCAGACATCACTGGCATTTGGGGAGTGAACGAGTCAAGGGGAGTGCTTTATTTTATTTTCTCTCTTTTCTCTCAAATAAATATTTTAAAGTATGATTGTGCCAGTGTGATAATTTACTCCACTGGATTTATGATTTGTCTGTAAAGTGTCCTTCATAATAAAAATTAAAACTAAATGAGTGTGGAAAGGGAATAAATGTTATAAAATCTCTCTTGAAAAAGCAAATTATGCATTGGATAAGGGATTAGTATTCAGAATACATAAAGAACTCAAAAAATTCAAAAGCAAACAAACAATTCAATCAAGAAATGGGAAAAGCATATAAATCGACATTTTCAAAAGAAAAATATAAGTGGCCAAGAAACATGAAAAAAAAATGCTAGTCATCAGGGAAAAGCAAATAAAAACCACAATGAGATACCATCTCACTTTGGTTAAAATGGTTATTATAAAAAGACAAAAGATAATAAATCCTAGGGAGGTTGTCCAAAGGGGGAATCCTAACAAACTTCTGGTGACAATGTAAATTATTACAGCTATTATGAAAAACAGTATGGAAGTTTCCAAAAAACTAAAAATAGATCTACCATATGACCTGGCTAATCTCACTTCTGGGAATAGAGCCAAAGGAAATAAAATCAGCATATGAAAAGGATACCCGCACTTCCCTGTTCATTGCAACATTGTTCACAATAGTGAAGATATTTAATCAATCCATATGTACACCAATGAACCAGTAAAGAGAATGTGGTATATATATACATAATGGAGTATTATTCATTTTGCATAAAAAGAATGAAATCTTGACATTTGCAGTACAATGGATGAGCTGAAGGTTATTATGCAAAGTACAATAAGCCAGGCACGGAAAGACAAAGACCACATATTTTCTCTCAAATGAGGAATCGTAGATATACATATAAATATATTTAAATATGTGTTTTAATATATATATAGTAAAAACATGTATTTTTTGCACTGAATTATAGTCATTGTGTATTAGTACACCTTTCTTTCAATTTATTATCTTTGTCATGAATTTCAACTTATATGATATTAACATATCCACCCCATCTTTGTGTTTGTAAAAGAAAAAAACTGCAAAAAAAAATACTAAGAAACACACAAATGCCCAAACAATGTTTATCAAAGTGGAAGTTCTTGTCAAAACTTCAGTTATTCAGTTTAGGGGCAGGGACAGGATTGAACCCTGTACACCACGGGAAGCAGGAGGTAAAGGCTCAAGTACCTGGGTCCCTGCCAACCATGTAGTAGACTCAGACTGAGTTCCAGGATCACCCAGCCCTAGTTACTGTGTTTATTTGTGGAGTGAAACCATGTGTAGATGACTTACTCTTTCTCTTTCTCTCCCTGCCCTTCAAATAAGTGAAAATAAATTTTAAAAAGTTTTCATTCAACCAATATTAATGTATTAATGCAAGTTCTTTTTTTTTTAACTTTTATTTAATGAATATAAATTTCCAAAATACAGCTTATGGATTACAATGGCTTTTTACCGCCCATAACTTCCCTCCCACCCACAACCCTCCCCTCTCCCGCTCCCTCTCCCCTTCCATTCACATCAAGATTCATTTTCAATTCTCTTTATATACAGAAGATCAGTTTAGCATATATTAAGTAAAGCTTTCAACAGTTTGCACCCACACAGAAACACAAAGTGAAAAATACTGTTTCAGCACTAGTTATAGCATTACATCACAATGTACAGCACATTAAGGACAGAGATCCTACAGGAGGAGTAAGTGCACAGTGACTCCTGTTGTTGACTTAACAATTTGACACTCTTGTTTATGGTGTCAGTAATCACCCTAGGCTCTTGTCATGAGTTGTCAAGGCTATGGAGGGCTTTTGAATTTGCTGACTCTGATCATATTTAGACAAGGTCATAGTCAAAGTGGAAGTTCTCTCTTCCCTTCAGAGAAAGGTACCTCCTTCTTTGAAGACCTGTTCTTTCCACTGGGATCTCACTTGCAGAGATCTTTCATTTAGGTTTTTTTTTTTTTTTTCCCAGAGTGTCTTGGCTCATGTATGACTCTCTCTCATGGGCTTTTCAGCCAGATCTGAATGCCTTAAGGGCCGATTCTGAGGCCAGAGTGCTGTTTAGGACATCTGCCATTCTATGAGTCTGCTGTGTATCCTGCTTCCCATGTTGGATCGTTCTTTTCCTTTTTTATTCTATCAGTTAGTATTAGCAGACACTGGTCTTGTTTATGTGATCCCTTTGACTCTTAGACCTATCATTATGATCAATTGTGAACAGAAATTGATCACTTGGACTAGTGAGATGGCATTGGTACATGCCACCTTGATGGGATTGAATTGGAATCCCCTGGCACATTTCTAACTCTACCATTTGGGGCAAGTCCGATTGAGCATGTCCCGAATTGTACATCTCTTCCCTCTCTTATTCCCACTTTTCAGTTAAGTTTCAACACTTAAGAATAATTGTGTATTAATTACAGAGTTCAACCAACAGTATTAAGTAGAACAAAAAAAAAATACTAAAAAGGATAAGGTATTAAGTTGTTCATCAACAGTCAGGGCAAGGGCTGATCAAGTCAGTGTTTCTCATAGTGTCCATTTCATACAAGTTCAGTTTTGAATATTCTGTTGTTTTTGACAGAGGATAAGTTTTAAGGTTCATAAGATAAAAATGTTGTCCCTGACAGAAAAAATATTGTGAATATAAAATGTGACAAGGGAAATATATATTCAGATATTTAAATTTACTAAAAAGCCACTATAATCAAATAATCTAAAGCAGAGAAATAGACAAGTAGATTCAGGGAACAAGACAAAGTACATAAGTAAACTCATCAAAGTGGAAGTGGCATTTTAACTCAGTGGGAAATAATTGGTTATTAATAAATGATCTTAGTATAATTGGCTATCTGTCTGGAAGAAAACAAGCTACATCATCTACCTCGCACCATATGTCCAAATGAATTCCAGATGGACAAAATTTTAATGCAAAAATATCTGTTAAGTTTTTTAAATTAGAAAGTTGAGATTTTCACAACTCTGAGGCAAAGATAATCTTCTTATGCAAAACTTAATTACCTGAAGTAATCAATTTAAAAAGATAGACATTTTGGTTTCATAAAAGTAACATTATCTTATAAATTTACTGTCAACAAAAATAAAAATAATTATCTAGGAAAGCATTTACACAGGACAAAGGGCTACTGCATCCCACAGGAAAAAGCAAGCCTCTGATATGAAAATAAAGAGAATCAATGAAAGTAGAACAGACAAAGCTATAAACAGGAAATTTATAGAAAATGAAATACAATTGGTCATAAATGCGAAAAGATGCTTAGCTCACTAAACTCAGAAAATTGAAAACTAACATCAATTTTTTCATTCATAACTGCAAAAATAAAAAGATTTATGGCATGTGGAGCTGACGTACATATGAGAAAATGGATACTCATGTGCTTTATTGCTGGGAACACAATTTATTTAATCTTCTCATAGAAAGCTAACATTAAGTGATTTGGCAATTGCTATTAATGTTCAAAATACATTTTAACTAAACAATTTCACTTTAGAGAAACTACCCTGCAGAGACAAAAAAAAAAGCACCAGCATAATGTTAAGTACAAGTATGATTGTTGCAACAATTTTTGAAGAGACAAATAAGAAATAAAATCTCTGGATGAGCAGGCATTTGCCCTGAAGGTTAAGGTGCTGGTTGGGACGACCACATCTCACAAAAGAGTGCCTGGGTTCGAGTCTAGCTACATTTCCAGCTTCCTGCTAAAGTATACCCAAGGAGGCAGAAGGTAATCAACGTGTCTGGGTCTCTGGCACCCACATGGGAGATCCAGACTGAGTTCTCTGCTCCTGGCTCTGGCCCCAGCTCAGCCACAGTCATGGGCATTGGGGGAGTGAACCAGCAGATGGAAGAGATCTTCATTCATTCATTATAACTCTCTCTCCCTCTCTCTCATAAATAAATAAATGATTTTAAAATTCTGAAAACAAGTAAATGTCATTAATATACAAAAAATGTAAGGGACTGTGCAGTCCCTATTCTGCAGATGTAGTTCTTGGAAAAAACAAAGAAGAAAAGAACAGGGGAAAGAAAGACAATAGATACCTACATACCTACAGGAATATCCAAGATTTATTACTAACTTGCATGTGAATGGATGTGCTATGATAAAAAGATTTTTCACAAGAGCCAATGAACAAAATCCTGTATGTTTATGTCTTTGCATGGACACTACTAAAGTCTTAATGGATATTTAAAATCAAGCACATATATAGTACTAATTTTGAACAAGCAGGAATAAGGGAAATGATCTTTTAAGCATATCTATTTGTTACTTGCCAATTACAATGAACACATGTTTTGTAATTGCAGATTTTTAATAAAGTACATTTTCTACAGCATTTGTTGACTGCTTTAAAAATGGATGTTTGACCCTGTTGACTTCACATTGTAAATTATTTTAACTTCTCTATCACTCTTGCTTCCTATAATTCCCTTTACTCTCTTTCCATTTCCTGCTTCCCTCCCTCCCTCTCTCTCATTAGCAACTTTTACTCATTCTTGAAATAAACCATTTCCGCCAGTTCCATCTCATAGCCATTCCTTTCCATATTTCATAGCCTCTAATTTACTTATGCATGGTACTAAGTTGATTGTATCTACAAGTTCAAAGCAGTATAGCAGACACAGAAATACAAATTATAAGATGGAAACATAATCTCTTAATGTAATATATATGGGATTTCTAGAGGTAAGTATGTGAAAGTATATTTGGAAATACAAAACAGTACCCAGTGTCCTAGCACTGAGGCTGAGGAACAGATTACTGGAGAAAAGCAAATAGTGTGCTAGATGAACAAAGAGGAGGGCTGGCACTCTGGATATTGCCAACAGTGGTTGGACATTGCCATTCATTCTTTATTATAACAATGTCATCTTTTGATAAATTACATGAATTTTGGAGGATTGCTTATTGGACTAAAATTACACATAAATTCCCTCCTGTAGAAAATGGAGAAAAATATTGCCTAGCTAGTAAAATATAAAATACAAAATTAATTTTGAATTTGAATACAAATGGAAAACAAGAAAATCATGTGTGAGTATCCAAGCCTCCCCTAAGCTTCTAGAATTGATTATTCTATAAGCCAAATACAATCCCCAGCATCACAGAATCATGAGGGTATGATGAGTGTAAAAATAAAGAGCATAACACATCTGATAGAGCAATTATTTCCATTCTCTTATTCAACTGATTGATTATAATTTATTGATTATATTTTGTTACATATGCTGACCCAAATATTTTGGGGAGAGTAGTTTTGTTTTAAGGTTGGTTGGTTAATTTTTCTTTAAAGAGGAATAAAGATGTTTTAATTGGGGAGTATTGTGGAAAATTGTGGAAAGGGGTATTGAAAGATGGCTAACACTTGTGACTGTGCTGTTGGAACAAAAGGACCTGGGATTCTGTTACAGCTTCACTTGTTTCTCCCCTTCTCATCACACCACATAGCAAGACTACTACAAAGACTGAAGACAAAGAAAGAGGAGACTGGAAAAGACGCCTCTTCTCTCTAGCTAGCTTATCTTCCAGTACATAGAAATACATTCACGTAGTGTGGAGAGGATTTTATTTAGGAAATTTTTGTCTTGTATATAACAAAATTATAGACCTCTAGAGTATAAAAGTGGATATTTCTGTGTTAGAAATATCTACCTCAACTTCTCCTTTACAGATTAAATTAGAGCAGTGCAGTTAAATAAAATGTTCAACACTTCATAGATAATAAGTGATCTTTCCCATCATTATTTTGTCTTTTTAAATCCTTTGAATAAGCAGCAAGCAAGTATTTGTTGAGCTTCTGTGAGCAAGAA
The DNA here is from genome assembly GCF_964237555.1 of Oryctolagus cuniculus. Lineage (NCBI taxonomy): Eukaryota > Metazoa > Chordata > Mammalia > Lagomorpha > Leporidae > Oryctolagus > Oryctolagus cuniculus. The sequence goes on along the minus strand of NC_091440.1, from coordinate 35,880,216 downwards.
CTAAGATTTTTCTAGGGACTGGCACTGTGGTGCAATAGGTTAATCCTCTGCCTGTGACGCCAGCATCCCGTATGAGGCCCGGTTCTAGTCCCAGCTGCACATCTTCCAATCCAGCTCTCTGCTACTTCCTGGGAAAGCATAAGATGGACCAAGCGTTTGGGCCCCTGCACCCACATAGGAGACCTGGAAGAAACTCCAGGCTCCTAGCCTTGGATCAGCCCAGTACCGGCCATTGCAGCCATTTGGGGAGTGAACCAGCTGATGGAAGACCTTTCTTTCGGTCTCTCCCTCTCACTGTCTGTAACTCAACCTCTCAAATAAATAAAATCTTATAAAAAAAGATTTTTCTGAAAAGCTGTAGAAGAAGAAATTCAACTTTAAATGCACAAGGAAACTTACTTATAAAACAAACTCTAAAATGAAGTGTTTTAATGCACATGAATATATATATCCTTTCATCAATATTAGCTTTGGATTTTTAAGTACAACTATATTTTCCTAGAAAAAGAGAAAACTAGTATATGGTTAAACTGTGATGAAAAAAAAATCAAAAATGCCCTTATCACAATATCTAATCACTCCCATGATCTTACCAATCCTATCATTGTATTATTACTGAAAAATATACACTATTTCTATTGTACTACATAACATGCTGATTTTTTTTTACCAATAAAGAAATCTCAAGATTATCCAGCTAGAATAAGATGAATATATTCAATCTGATTCAACACCCCTGGGAGTCTCATTAAGTCTTTCATTTAAGTGCTTCTTGGTTTATTCGTATTTCTTTGAAAAGGAGAGAGGGAAAAAAGGAGAGAAGGGAAGAAGGGGTGAGGGGAAGAGGGGGAGAGAGAGAGAGATTGATTCATCTTCTATCCTCTGATTAACTTCCAAATGCCACATCAGCCAGTGCTGGGCCAGCCCTAAGTGTGGAGAGACCCAAACTCCTTCTGGGTTTCCTACGTAGATGGCAGTACTTGAGCAATCACCAGCTGCCTCCCAGAGTGTGCATTATCAGGAAGCTGGATCAGAAGTAGAGGTACAACTGGAAGCCAGGCACTCTAATGTGGGGTACAGGTTTTCCAAGTAGTGGCCTGCCCAAGAATTAAGTCCCATTGATTCTGACATGCTTGTTTGCCACCTGTAAACCTTTTTTGGGAGGTGGGTTGGGTGTAGGGAGAACTTAATTCATTGACTTCACTTCTTGGCCGGCTGCAAACAGTAACTGTTCTTAAAAACTTGGCATCCATGTCTGATAAATTGCTGTATAAATATTTTGAGCCCTTCCTTTACAGCTTTTGCCAACCTTTCCCACCTACATTTCCACCTCCAGTGCTTACATTTCCAATCACATCATAAATAAGAATACCCAGTTTTGTTCTGAGAAATGGAATGAAGTTTGTAAAGGCAGATTGATGAAGTCATGTTGCATTTTGGAGAAGGAATGTGAGATGCAACATGCTCCCTTCCTCCCTATCTTTATCCAAGATTTTGCTTTTCCTTTGAGAGGAACTTCAGCAACACCTCACACCGATGCATTTCTAGAGTTCCCCAGGCTGTAATTCCTTCCTCTCATCTCCAGACACCCATCTGGTTGCTGGAATTCACTTCAGACTATAGAAAGAGAATCAATCACTCCCTACAGAGAGCTCCAAAACATCCCCTAATGCCAACCTCAAACAACATTACCGCAAATAGAATGTCAGCATAAAACATCATTAGGTCAGGGATATGAAACCTACCGAAAAATAGATGGCAGAGTGTACCAAGAGTCGAAGCCTACCAAGACAGAACAGAAACAAGATTTTTCGTAGGCTAGGAGAGTCTGACGAGGCACATTTCCATGGGATCCCTCAGCGTCAGCAGCTTGTTTGCTTCTCTTCCCTCTGCTTTCGGGTTTCTCTTGGAGTGCTGTTTGTTTAGGTTTTCTTCTGCTTTGAATGCCTCCAATGGCTGCTTCCCACATCTTGATCAAACAAAAGGAAAACTATAGTTTCCTCATCACCCAGAAGCCACATTTAGCTGTTTCCACCCACACCTAGAGCACCAAGAATTCTGTGTGGGAGAACTGAGTGAGGAGAAAAACGTGACGGCTCTCATTGTGCCCGAGTTCAACCAGTCACATATGCCAGCAGGCACCTGCAATATAGTGGGGGTGGGGAGAGCTACCTCTACAGCCTCAGAGAAGTGGCAGGGAGAACCTTCCCTGCACGTCTTTTCAAGCCTCTCTGTGCATCTGATTCTCCCAGCTGAGACTGAGATGGGACCTGCCTTCTGTGAGCTTCCTACTGCAGCCTGGCCCACGGAACACACACCTTGTAGAGCCGTGCAAGCAGCTGTCTTCTTCAGCTGGCTTGGTCTCCCTTCTGCCTGCCTCACACCTCTTTTGAAATGATAACCATCTGAGGCCAGCGCTGTGGCACAGTGCCTTAAAGCCCTGGCCTGAAGTGCCAGCATCCCGTATGGGCGCTGGTTTGAGTCCCAGCTGCTCCTCTTCTGATCCAGCTCTCTGCTATGGCCTGGGAAAGCAGTGGAGGATGGCCCAAGTCCTTGGGCCCCTGCACCCATGTGGGAGACCTGAAAGAAACTCCTGGCTCCTGGCTTCGGATCAGCACAGCTCCGGCTGTTGTGGCCAATTAGGGAGTGAACAAGCAAATGGAAGAACTCTCTCTCTGCCTCTCCTTCTCTAACTCTGATTTTCAAATAAATAAACCTAAAAAAAAGAAATGATAACTGCCTTTGGGCGCAGACTTTCTGTGTATTTTTTAAAGCAAGAACTTAAGATTAGGTACCGTTTAAGGGAGAGTTCTCTACATTCTGCTTCTCACGTAAGTAGTGTAGTAGGTGTTTGCAAACACCATCCAGTGTATTGCCTTGGAATACACTTCCCAGCTGAAACCTTGTTCAGTAAGCACTCAGCATGGTAATACCTCCTGTGTAAACTTGCACCATGAACATTTCACCTCACAGGTTCTAAAGAGTCAATATCTAAGCCATTAAATGAGTCACCATTTCCTCAGAAAATCATAACTCTTTGAATAAATTGCAACATCTATCACCCGAAGTGCTGAGATGAGTGGACTATGATGTGGGCTCTGCTGGTCAAAAATGTATTATACATTATTTGGGAGTCATTGAATTTCCTCAGAGGCAATAATGTAAATGATGTTCAAATTCTGAGTACAATGCTCGGTAGCACATTTGATCCTAAGGGATTTAGTCTGACACTGTGATTTTTTTCCATTGTAGTAAATAAACCTCCTGGTATATTCAAGAACCCCAGAACACATCACCACTTCAACCCAGCTCCTCTCCACACATAGCCTTGTCCCACCTTCAGGGCTACATGAAGAGACAGAAGAAAACTAATGTTTTTTTAGCAACTACGAAGTGCCAAGCAGGTACTTAGTGTGAAATCCTACTTAATTTCCAGCTGAGAAGTCCAATCTTTGAAAGCCTGATTGGGCCTATAATTAGCTATGAGGTTTGTGTCAATGTCAGAATATCTAGTTACTACAGAACAAGAGCATTTCATTCCAGTGGAAAGATAATTAAGATGGTACTTCTACCCTCAACGGAGCTTGCAGAATGCAAAGCAGATGCCTATACAGGCAATGCCCTTATACCAATCCTGTGCTCATCCATGACTTCCACAAGCAGCACAGATCTAAAAATGTTGACCAAAGAGGTCTGGAGCCGGACCCAACTCTGCAAACCAATTTTGCTAAATATTAACCCAAGGACTTGAACACAATGTGAAACTTAACTTCCACATTTGTCATGAGGCTTCTTGGGTGAACTCACCATTGCTCCCTGCATTCTGGGTGAAGTAAGACCTTTAAAAAATACGGGCTCATGTCTCTCTCCTCCCTCATATTTCACATCATTTGTGGAATTTTCAAGAACATTTTTAAAAGTTGAAATTCAAGATGTATAAACCACAGAAGAAAATGCCCAAAGCTGGGAATGTAATTGCTACTCTGCTGGCCTGCCTACACAGCAATTGTGACTTACTGGTATCCTACTTCTTCCACTGTAAACAAGTTTTCAGAAGGCAAAGAGCTGTGGGAACGTGGATTATCTACACAGGATGGATCCTTCCCTCTCCCTTAGCACTGACCAAAACAGGCTTTGCAGGTGCATCCTACATTCCACTGAAAACACCATATTGCTCTAAAGGACATTATTCCAAGCTGATCCAATGCCATCATTTAGAAGTGACCTTCTGTTGTTGTTCTTTATTTTCTTAATCAATAGGTCTCCTTTGTTTAAAGTGACCTAGCAAAGAGTGGTTAACAAGAACATTCAGTAAATTTTTAAAAATCCTTTCAGAAGTTTCAGTTGAGGAAGGGGAAACAGAGATCCTAGGAGCACTAGAAAATGCCAGGGTCTTGTTCAGAACTTGATGATTAAACCTCAGACCTAGTTAGCAACACGTTCCTCCCTTTTAGGAGAATAAGGAATGATCTCTAAGGTGCCTTCTGGCTCTAAATTTCTATAATTTAAAGTGAGCAGGATTTCCTTAAGAGAGCAAACTTTTTAATGATAGGAGAAATGGATCCAAACCCTTAAGCTCTTCTTCAGAAATTCATTTCAAGGGACTGATTTCTGCTTTCAGTATTCATCAAAGCCCAAGCCCGTTCATATGCTGTGGAGGCACGCATCTCTAAAAGAGCATGCCATTACAGGATGTACCCTGCCAAAGCAGCATGCAATTTTTAAGCCAGGTTCACCAGGTTGGAGTAGTTCCATAGGAAATATCGAAAGCTGATCAAATACTCTCTAACCTATTCGCCCCGGTCTGGAGCAAATAGTGCTTTACAATGTTCTATGACTTTTATTTGTCATTGTAATTAAAATTTCAATTCTTGACCTAGGCTCACCTTAAGCTCTTCCCGATATGAGCCCATGGACTTCTTTGGACAACTCTTTACATATAGATATTAACATGCAGATATGGACAGTCCTCTAGGCAGCTCAGTCAGTGGAAGAAACTCAGCTCTGAGAGACTAACAGTGGCTAACAGGCCAGGAATTGATCTAAAGGCCTGATATAAACTCATTTAATGTTTATAGTTATCCTATGAGGTAGGCATAACTACTGTGCAAGCTAGATTAAATGGAGACATAGCAAGTTCCTCAAGGCTACATAGATACTAAGTGACAGAATTGGGCTACAAATTCATGTCTAAACAATTCCTCTCAAGGGTTATGTGAGAGACATATTTATCCTCCACTAGTTCCCAGAGGTTATGCTTAACTATTAGTGAGGTAGGACGGGGCTGGAGGCAGTGGTGGTTGTCTGAAGTCAAGGTTCCCAGGAATTTCATCAGCCTGTTAACTTCACAATTTCATGCTGATGGCTTCAATTTTTCATGGTAGACTATTCATGAGTCATCACCAATTGCTACAAACAATATACTGTCCCCTACCCTTACTCCCACAGGGACAGTTGTTAAAAATTAAGCAGCACACCATTGAGTGGAGAATAACTACCAATAATTTTGAAATTCCTCTTGTGATTCTAAGATGTGATTTCTCCTGGTAGACTGTTAGCTCTGGTTTTTCCACCGAGTGCTATCACAGGAGAAAGTGGGATGTTCACTTTTCATTACATAATGTTTTTGATGTACACATTAATTTCTTTCATAAAATATCAAATTTTTCTAAAAAATGAAGAAATATTTTTTCAAGGTTGCTTCTGTCTTTTGCTTACAGATACAGAAATGGCAGTTAATGTTCCTCTGGCTTGGGAATGATGTAGATACAGTAGGTAGCCAGGAAAGATTCTCAGAGTCTGTAGATTAAGAGCAGCAAAGAGTTGCTGTTGTGAACTTGCAAAAGGGGAGTCTCAGAAGACAGAGCACAATTCCATGAAGACTGTGTGTGTCTCTTGTTCCAGGAAGGAGGTAAAGACCTAGGAAATTAGGCAGAGAAGTCTGACCTCAAAGAAGTAGGGTCAAGACCTAATGCTTGGGCTTCAGAGACAAATAGAATCCAGACCTGAGAAGATCGGGAGGAACAAGGAACACTCGGGTCGTGGAGGAACTGAGGTCCTCAGCAGGATTCCTGTATGTAAAAGTCATACAGAGAAGACAGACTAAGGCCCTCTTCCTGAGACTGGAAGGTGGAAGCCCAACTGACTAGGCCAAGGTTGGAAGAGGACCGACAGCAAAGCTGGCCTGGTTACAAACCTACACATCAGCTTGCTAAATATCCATGGCATTGGCCATGTCTCTACCATGTCTACACAAGCAAAGAGGATGATTTGGCTGCTGGAACAGAAATTCTGAAGGGTCAGTGGACCAACACAATTTGCTACAAATAATTTTTTTTAAAGATTTATTTATTCAAAAGTCAGAGTTACACAGACAGAGGAGAGGCAGAAAGAGAGAGAGAGAGAGAGAGAGAGAGAGGTCTTCCATCCACTGGTTCACTCCCCAGATGGCCAAAATGGCCAGAGCTGTGCTGATCTGAAGCCAGGAGCCAGGAGCCTCTTCCAGGTCTCCCATGTGGATGCAGGGGCCCAAGGACTTGGGCCATCTTGTACTGCTTTCCCAGGCCATAGCAGAGAGCTGGATCAGAAGTGGAGCAGCAGGGTCTCAAACTGGCACCCATTTGCATGCAGGTGCTTCAAGCTGTGCCGTTAACCCACTATGCCACAGTGCTGGCCCCTACAAATAATCTTACTTCAACAATTATCACACTGTGTGAACTATTATTTTTCTTGTGGCATAACTATAGTTACATAGACAATACATACATACTAACATAAATGAAATCAGATGCCATTACAATTGACTCGTGTAATGAGGCTGCACCATCCTCACTACACTCTCACATTCATATAATAAGTTCCTTACCTTGACCCAGCTTCATGATTTTTAACTAATGTAGTAAAAGTGACTAAATTACTAAGTAGAAAAAGTAGGTGTCAACAAAATATCGTGAACAGGAAATGTGTGGGGTTTACATTATACAAAAGCAGGAATATGGAAAGCAAAGTGTGACCCCATTATGTTTATATAATATTTGAGTTATTCTAGTTTTTTGTTTAATCAATGGGACAGGGAAATTTTGAGAAGGATAAGTGGCTCCTCCTACCTATCATTAAAAAATCCATAAATGCCTGCACATGTGTACACATACATAGACACACACAATATCAAGTTGTACTGGCAAAGTGTTTTCAGCAGCCTATTGGGATGCATGCTTTCACAACAGTATCATCCTTTCAATTCAACCTATTTCCTTGATGTAATAAAGCAAACATAACTAATACAAAATGACTATAATAGATCAGATCAAGTTACTGTCCATAAACCTCAAATTCACAGAGCTCCTTGGAAACAGAAATTCCAATAGATCTCCTGTGAATATTAATTAAGTAGAAAGTACAATGTGAGATCATCTATATATTGCAAATAACTATGGCAGAACAGATTCCTAGATTTTTAGAAGGGTTTTAGGTGGTCCACTGGGGCATATGCAAAAGGAAGGCTTTTTAGTCACTCACTGGAATAAAATAGGGGTCTTTGGTAAGATACTCTTAGTAGGATGATATGTGTTACAGACATTTACACCTTTTTAAATACTAAAATTACTTTATGCCACTCATGGGAACATATATATTAATTCCCTCATTAATTTCTCTAGAGGCATATTTACCTAAAATCCATGCTCTGGCCCCATCTTCCATCTTACAAACCAGCAGTGCAAAGTCTTGCATTTCCTTCTCTGTCTCAGATCTCCCTCTGCTTTCCTCTTGTTAGGACACCTACGATTCCACTTAAAACCCACCCAAATAACCCCAGATAACATCCTCTTTCAATATCCTTAACTGAAAAACATCTAAAAAGTCTCCTTTATTATATAATGTAACATCAACAGTTTCCAGGAATTAGATAAGGATATCTCAGATAAGGATATCATTAGATAAGGATATCATCAAAATGTATTATTTTATTTGTACTAGCTCAGTTTAACTCCTCATGAGGTTTGCTCTATTATTCCTCTAATTTTCATTTTCCATTTTCACAAACTACTTCAAAAGTGTTTTTAACTAACTTGGAAATCCATCTGTTAATTTCTAATTTCCAAAAAATTTCAACCAATTAACAGCATTCCATATATGTTGGTAAGTATCCAGCCTGTGGCATTTATGTCATCCTTTCAAAGGTACTCCTTTTTTATGTTGATCATATTCAGGATTTTTATGGTCAATTTATCTCAAGCAACTGTCATGGTATTTTAAATGTTTATGGAATATTCAGCACTACAGCTGTGCTAAGAGGGTCAACCTTGAAAACTTTGAAGCTACACAGCCAGCCAGACTTGAATCACTGTTTTTGCTTAATAGTTTTTAATTAGTTGGCAGGCAAACTCCACTTAAAATATATTCTCTGGCATGGAGGAAATTGTTAGAGAGTTAGGCAAAGACCAAGAAAAGAATTTGGCCTCAGCCTCTCTATTCCCAAAGGTTTTCAGTTTAGATGGGGGGAATCTTATAATCCCATAGGAAGCCATAGCCAACTCAGATCTCTTCTAATGAGATGGCATACATATTAGTTATTTTAATGACAGCTATCATCAATTACCATAAATTTAGAGGCTGAAAACACAGATATTTATTGGAGATCTTCAAAATTCATGTAAGGGGATGGCACTCTGGTGTAGCTGGTATCCCACACCGGCACTGGTTTGAATCTTGGCTGCTCCACTTCCAATCCAGCTCTCTGCTGTGGCCTGGGAAAGCAGTAAAAGATGGCCCAAGTCCTTGGGCCCCTCACTCACGTGGGAAACTCAGAAAAAGATCCTGGCCCCTAGATTCAGATCGGTGCAGCTCCAGCCATTTTGGCCATCTGGGGAGTTAACCAGTGGATCTAAGACCTCTCTCTCTCTCTCTCTCTCTCTTGCTCTCTCTCTGCCTCTGCTTCTCTGTAACTCTTTCAAATAAAATGAATAAATATTTTAAAAAACACATTCATGTAAGATGTGTATGACTAATAAACTATACATGGCCTACAAAGATTTTTGTACCAAAATAAACTTTAAAAAGAAAAAAAGATTTATTTATCTGAAAGACAGAGTTACAGAGAGAGATCTTCCATCCTCCTGCTCGCTCCTGAGATGACTACAAAGACTAGAGCTGAACTGATCTGAAGCCAGGAGCCAGGTGCTTCTTCCAGGTCTCCCACATGGGTATAGGACCCAAGGACATGGGCAACTTCTGCTATCCCAGGCCATAGCAGAGAGCGGGATCAGAAGTGGAGCAGCCAGGACTCCAACTGGCACCCGTATGGGGTGTCGGCACTGCAAGGCTGGGCCTTTACCCGCTATGCCACAGTACTGGCCCCCAAAATAAACTCTCAATTCAGTTTTCTATGACATTTGGAAGTAACTGTATTCTCTCATAATTCTGCAGACTAGAAATCAGAAATGTTTTCACCAGGTCCAAAACCAAAGGTCAGCGGAGGCAGGGCCTATAGGACTGCACATCTTCTCGTCTTTTCCAGTTTCTAGAGCTGCTTTTCTGCGGTTCTGGCCCCATCTTCCATCTTACAAACCAGCAGTGCAAAGTCTTGCATTTCCTTCTCTGTCTCAGATCTCTCTCTGCTTTCCTCTTGTTAGGACATCTGAAATTCCATTTAAAACCCACGCGAATAACCTCAGATAGCAACTGCTTCAATATCCTTAACTGAAAAACATCTGAAAAATCTCCTTTATTATATAATGTAACATCAACAGTTTCCAGGAATTAGATAAGGATATCTTAGAAGTCATCATTTAATCTAGATTGATGTCTTATTTTCCCTTTTTTTTTTAAAAATTGTTTTACTAAAGATACACTTATATACCTTGGTTTAAACTTACACACTTTTGACTGCCAAAAGTAGAGCATTCTGTTTTCCTCGTTCATCCTATGTTTCATTAATATACTCTTTCCATGAGGAGGGTTTTATTTTGTGCCGAAGAAATAATCAGTACCAAATTCATAAGTGACACAGATGTTGAAAAAAAAAAAACTGAAATGTTAAGATAACCATGACTAACACTTTAAGGGCTCTATTAAAAAGAACAACATATAAGAATAGGTGGGGAAGACAGGCAAAGAGAATAAATAATCAAAAACTAACACTACATTTCACTACGTTCCTAAATCTCTATTTATAAAATACATGAAACTTGTATAACTTAAATAAAATTTAAAAAATAAGATACTGAAAAAGACTATGAAATAGAAAAATCTTTGGTGTAATATTATAATAAAGAATTATATTTTAAAATAAAGAAATGCTACAAATAAAAACCATTAAGAAAAACGCAGAGAGTCATGGAGCTGTGTAATGGCACAGCAGGTTAGGTCACTGCCTGAGACACCGACATCCCATGGGAGCAATGATTAGAGTCCCGGCTGCTTCACTTCTGATCTAGCCCTCTGCTAATGCACCTGAGAAAGCAGAGCAGGACAGCCCAAATACTCGGGCTCCCGCCACCTCCACGGGTGACATGGATGGGTTTCAGCCTGATCCAGCCCCAGGCATTGTGGCTATTTGGGGAGTGAACTACCTGACAGATCCCTCTCCCTCTCTCTCTCTGCAACTCTGCTTTTCAAATAAATAAATGAAACTTTAATGGGTGTAAATAATAATAAAGTTAACTTAGATCAAAAAAATGATCAATATCTGATGGTCTTATTAGTAGACTGGACATAGCTAAGGCAAGAACCCATGAGCTTGATGATAGGTCAATCGTAACTTCACAAACTGAATTCAAAGGAAAGAAAGAATGTTAGAAAAGACTGCAGAATGTGTGAGAAATATGAGACACTGTGCAAAGATGTCAGAATATATAGCTGCAATACCAGAAGAGAGAAAAACAAAAAGAATCAACAAGAAGGAGAGATAAAAGTGCTAATGGCCAAGAGCTTTCCAAAATTAGTGATAGATATTAAACCACAGATTTAGAAAACTCAAAGAACATCAAGTAGCATAAACCCTACAACTAGGCATATCGTATTCAAACTGCCGAAAACCAAAGTCATAAAAGAAACTAAAGGAAGAAAGGAGATGGGAGGGGGGACACATTGCCTATAATAAGAATTACGCAGGATTCCTTGTAATAAACCTCATAAGCGAGAGGAGAACAGAATGAAATACACGAAGCTGGGCAAAAGCGTCGTCAGCAGAGAATCCTACACAGAAGGAGAAGGCGAAGGGTAAGGAACTGGGATCAAATGCAGAAAGGAAGAGCATCAGGGAAGGAGTGAGTGAACGCATAATCATGTTTTCTGTGCCACCTCATTAGGCTATAATTTGTAGTTACTCAAACACTGACCTACGTGTTGCTGTGAAGCTATGGTGCAGATATGATTATGCCCATTATCAGTTGTTTTTGAATAAGAGAGCTTAACCTAGATAATTCAATGAGCCCAAATCAGTTACAAGTTCTTATGAGTAGAGCTGAGGTTTCTCTAGAGAAGAAATGCCATCGGTGACAACAGCTTCAGCTTCAGCTCTGGCAGCTTCAGCATCCAGAAATCCAATCTGCCCTCCCTCACCACTTGCCTTGTGGATTTTGGACTCGCATGGACAGGCTCCACAGTTACATAGGCTACCTCCTTGCAGTAAATCTCCACCTATCTCTCCTACAGTTTTGTTTCTCTGGTTTAATCTTGATTTTTAAAATCGTGATTTTTAAGGTCTTTATTATTTACTAAAAAATAACCGGTTGTTAAACAAAACAGTGACAATGTATTGTGTGATGATAACAGAGAGATAAGCAAAATAAATGACAGCAATCTCACAAAGGATGGGGGAGAGGAATTGGGCATTCTCTGTCCTTAAGTTCCCTGTACTACGTGTGATGTGTTTAAGGCTTATTTGGAAGTAGACTTTGGTTAGTTAAAAACATACATAATAAATTATAGGGCAATGCCTAAAAAATGTTTAAAGGAGACAGAACTGATACATTAGGAAAAGAGGTCAAATGCAACCATAAAATTTTCAACTACAGAGAAGGAGAAAGAAGCAAAGAAAAATTTCAAGGTTAGAAAACAGTGACAAAAAATGGTAGCTATTCATCTAAGTATATCAGAGGGTGTTTTACAAGTTAAGCATGAGAAGGTTTAGGAAGATTAATTTATTATTTATAATACTATGGCCGGTGCCGCGGCTCACTAGGCTAATCCTCCACCTAGCAGCGCTGGCACACCGGGCGGGTTCTAGTCCCGGTCGGGGCGCCGGATTCTGTTCCGGTTGCCCCTCTTCCAGGCCAGCTCTCTGCTGTGGCCAGGGAGTGCAGTGGAGGATGGCCCAAGTACTTGGGCCCTGCACCCCATCGGAGACCAGGATAAGTACCTGGCTCCTGCCATCGGATCAGCGCAGTGTGCCGGCCGTAGCGCGCCAGCGGCGGCGGCCATTGGAGGGTGAACCAAAGGCAAAGGAAGACCTTTCTCTCTGTCTCTCTCTCTCACTGTCCACTCTGCCTGTCAAAAAAAAAAAAAAAATACTATAGTGGGAGGTATGTGGCTTTGTACATTTATAAAATCCCATAGAATTTTGGATTATGTAGTACACTTTAATGTAAGCAATATTTTTTTCAAAATTATGAAGTTGTAGGAAGCAGTGTAGTAGTATGCAACAGAACAATCCAACTCTATTACAAATCCCTGAAACAACCTCACTGAAGGAAATGATTTTAAAAATGTACTAATGAAGTAACACTGAAAAGTAGTGTAGTTTGTATTACTAAAAGGTAAAAGAAATTATGGATAGGCACAGGACTCAAGTAGATAAAGGGATTTCCCAATTATGACAGTATGTTGAAATTAACATAACATTAAATAAATGGATAGTAAACTGGTGCAGCCCTTGTGGAAGACAGTATGGAGATACCTTAGGGATCTGAAGATAGACTTACCATATGACCCAGCCATCTCACTCCTGGGAATTTACCCAAAGGAAATGAAATCAGCATACATAAAAGAGTGGTTTGTACTCCCATGTTTATTGTAGCTCTATTCACAATAGCTAAGATATGGAATCAACCCAGATGTCCACAACTGATGACTGTATAAAGAAATTATAATATATATATACTATGGAATACTACTCAGATATAAAAAAGAAATCCTGTCATTTGCAACAAAATGGATGCAACTGGAAACTATTATACTTAGTGAAATCAGCCAGACCCCGGACAACAAATACCCTATGATTTCCTTGATCTGTAGTAACTAATAGAATACTAAAAATGTAATGTATAGGAATGAAATTGACATTTTGAGCTTCAATGATTGTTTACAGACCTGAACAGTGTTGTTGTTTTTTCTTATTATTTGTTGAACTCTTTACTTAGTGTAGTTTTAATCCTATGAGTATGAAGTAAACAGAATGTAGATCATTGTAAAAATTAAAAGAGCGATTAGGAGAGGAAGGAGGAGAAAGGGTTGAAACATGGGTTGGAGGGAGGGTAGGGCAGGAAGTAATACTATATTCTTTAACCTGTAGACATGAAATTTGTATGCCTTAAATTTTAAAAAAATTTTAAAGAAATTTGTTACCATTATATAAAAAGTAAAAAATAATAAATTATTGGACAAAAACTTTAGAGCATAAAAATTCCAAACTGTACGCATAGCATCCTCAAGGATGTGAGATACAAATCCCTGTAAGTGTGGCCTGCAGCAAGTGACTTTCTTGCAAAGAATGCAGTATGCAAGGGAAGAAAAAGTGTAACTTTATAGTGTAGACACCTGGAAAACACTGTGATTTTGAAAACAGGCATGAAAATAGTTGAGGCTAAAATGTTAAATGATAGCTAGGTCAAGAGAGATGTTAAGTCCAGTTCAGGAGATTGAATGTACCCCATCCATCAGGCTTTTCAATCCCAAGGAGCTCTGCCCAAGGCTTCAAATGTTCTGTGAAAAGCCACGGGGCTATGCCTTGCAGCCCAGAGTGTCCTTCACATCCGTTATACCCTTCATGAGAGAGACTTTTGTCAGATTTTTGTCAACTTATACATTCCCAGTGCCTAGTATGCCTTGAACAGAAGATATTATAAATATTCATTAAATGAATAAACCTCTTTACCTTATCTTTGTTCTGTGGCTTCATACCTGGATTCTTCTCTCTGAATACTGACTTTGGATGAAAATGCCACTGGAAAGTATTGTTATTAGTCAATTTCTTTCTTAGATGTTGCCTTTTGACCCATGCTCAGCTCCATAAACAAACCTAACGACAAGACTTGCTGTCTTAAGCTTCCAGCAATGCAGGTCAGAAACCAAATCTATTGGTCCTCTGAAAGTTCTATAAGGCATTTGAAAATTCATTATCTGACATTTTTGACCAAGATTTTACTTCAGTCATGGCTGTGGTCTCTACAGTTAGTGACACCCATGGGATGTTATGACTCACTTAAAAACCTTTTGCCTGGATTGCTAAGGAATCAAGTGGTATCAAAGCTGCAGATATACACAGATATGAGATGATACAATAGAAGGACTAAAGCCATACAGCCAGACTTATTCTATCAGCCTCAGTCTACTACATATAGGCAGTAGAATATTATTGTCATACTAATGGAGCTTCATTGAAATATTATTTAGTTTTTAAGAAGAAAATCCTGTTTTCAACAACATGGATCAACCTGGAACACACCATGCTAAAGAAGAAAGTCACAAATAGTATATGATATAACTTATATATAAAATCTATACAAGTCAAACTCATAAAAACAGAAAGTAGAAAGGTACTGAGGTGGTAGGTGGGGTGACAGATCAGGAGATGTTGGTCACAAGATAAAAACATGCAGTTATACCATGAGTAAGTTTTAGATACCTTTGGTACAGCATGTATCTACAGTTAATGACAATGTAAACTTAAATTGAGCATAGATCATAAACATTATCATTAAAAAGGTAACCATATGGAGTAATGGCTACCTGAATTAGTTTAACTGTGGCAATCACTTCACATTGCATGCATATATCACAACACCACGTTTTATACCTTGAATACACATGATTTTATTGGCCAATTATATTTCAAAAACTGAAACCATTTAAAAATCCATCTATACTTTGGCTCATCTATCAGTCTCCTATTTTAATAGTGTATGAAATATTCCAGATATCCCAATCACTATCACTCAGCTTTCCTATACTGATTCAATCACCAAACTAGTGGCAATAGGATTCCAGTAGAGGTTACTCAGGCAGCCTACACTAGTGATTAGTGAGATCACTGAAACAAAGATCTACAATACATTGGTTATCCCTGGGTGGTTAAGAGAATGTGTTGCAACCTACCTACCTTTTGAAACATGTGACTTATCATACATTGAAGTTTTAAATTATTTTCTCTTCAGTCACATTGGAAAAATAAGTAGAAGAGGATAAATTAGGTTGGAAACTCTCTTTAAACCTCAGTGAGATGGCTAGGGGCTTCTCATTCTCAAAAGAGAGGTCTCTAGGGGCTGGCACCATGGCTTAGTCACCATATCGGTGCTGGTTCAAGTCCCGGCTGCTCTACTTCTGATGCAGCTCTCTGCTATGGCCTGGGAAAACAGTAGAAGATGGCCCAAGTCCTTGGGCCCCGGCACCCGCATGGGAGGCCCAGAAAAAGCTCCAGGCTCCTGGCTATGGATCGGCCCAGCTCTGGCCATTGTGGCTGTTAGGGGAATGAACCTTTCTCTGTCTCTCCCTCTGCCTCTCTGTAACTCTGACTTTCAAATAAATAAATAAATTTTTTTAAAAAAAGGAAATCTTATTTAAAAAGACAGAGAGAGAAGTCTCCCTTCCTTCCTTCTCTCATTATGACAATGTCATCTGGCTAGATTTTGATTATCTAAATCTGGTCATTAGAAGTAGCTAAAGGAAAAAATATTTACCTATATTAGAACAAGATAAATCACTTTGTGGAAACATAGATGGTGATGTTTACCTGGCTAGTCCCAGTCTGGCAGCAATGTACATCGTCGCTCCCCCTCTTCGTGGAGGAACGACACTAAACCCTGCCTAGGCTTCATATCCGAGTCACGGCCCCAATATGTCGCTCCCTGTCTTCGTGGGGGAACAACACAGGACCCTGCGCTGTTCTTTCGTCTGCTCGGCCCTCCCCGGGTTTGCTGCTGGTTCTTCCCGGGTTGGCTACTGTCCCTTCCACCTCCGTGGAAGGGCGGTTCCCCCTGCCACATTCCCCACTTCCGCGGGGGAGCGGCACACCGCCGGCCGGCTCTCTTGGGGGCTGCACAGGTGTTCCTTCAGGTAGATGTTCCCCTTAGATGTTCCTGGTGCATGTTGTCTCTCTCCTCCTTTATAGTCCTTCCACCAATCCCAACTCTGCTACCCACACGCCAAGTACGCTGCTCTCCTCCAATCAGGAGCAGGTCCTACAGTTTATTGGTTGAACTGGAGGCAGCTGCGTAGAAGCTGTTTCTCCCTTCTCAGCGCCATATTGTGGGAGAGCAGATGCATAGAATAAGTCCTAATTCCAGTAACTTAGTCTAGTCCGGGTTGCTCCCCACAGTACATCAAGACCACTTGCCCCCAAATGTGGTCAGTCTTGTCTGTCTGTGGGCTATTAATGCTCTCTCCTCTAAGTGACTTTAACTAACATGGGTAAGTTGTGGAGACATAATGTAGAGCATGTGACTAAACAATAAGGTATACTCAAAACTGGCTGAGCATGGATCGCAGGTATTCTTATCACATACACCAAAAAAAAAAAAAAAAAAACACCACACACACCAAAACAAAACAAAACTAAAAGGTAGCGATATGAGGTTAACTGGATGAATTGTCCACTTACAGTTTTGTGCTGAGAACTATTCAAGGCTACTCTGAACGGCAGGCACAAACTCCTAATTAGACCCCCATTGTGAATTCTGGGGGTATGAAGCCATGTAGTGCAGCAACGAAAGTGGAGATGTATAGAATTTCAACTTCAGCTATAGGATTCCCCCAAATTTGCTAATCAAACTTTAGCTTTGGACTCTTCCTTCAGGAAGCCAAACAATCCAATTCATACTTCTGTATGACTTCCAGCATCCTTAAACTTGCAGCTTACCAATTCCCTGATTGTTGGGTTATCATCATGGCTATCCAGATTAACAAGCAATACTTGCTTATTCACATTCTTTATAGCCTACATCATACCTGGTTTCAAGATGATTTTTGTGGATGCTGTGTGTAATTTTGAAGATTTTCTCCCTTTGAGAATCTTGAGGTGGCAGAGCTGACATTCTGTTTTTAATTATTTCTCATGCATGTGAAGAATTTCTCAAGAGGATTCTGATTTTTTGCTGAAAGACTTGAGCCCTAAATGAAAGTAAATAAAAATTGAAGTTATTAAAGTTTATTGTGTTGACATTGATGGGTGCTAATACCCTGAACATGCTTTTTCCAGAACCATTCGAAGACCCCTAGTGTGCATGGATTCCAAAACGTTTTATCCCCAAATAAGTTTATCCTTCAATTCCATCTTTCCACGTACTTTTTGAAGTACACTTGTTTTGAAAATGAGGTCATATGTTAAGAATGACTGCAAAAATGTGTCACTCATATCACTGACCTTCATGTTGATAAAATGTGGTGCCAAAACCACCTTATTATTGAAAGCACAAATGCCAGCTGGCCAGAAGTGCAGTTAACACTCAGCTACTTGGCTTTCCAAGGACTAAAATGGAGACCTAAGCACATCTCCGAGCCAAACGATGTGGTCTATGACGCCCTTTTATGCACTTAGGAGTTCTAAGGAAAATTGTACAATTTCCCAGGGCCTAGACAGCAGGCCAGAGTAACAAGACACATGAGATTGACAACCTGCAGCTTTGGAGTTGGTTAGATACTTTTGCCAAGAGTTTCCCTTTGTCTTCCAGATCTCATCCAACCTTTCAGGATTTGAAAAGTATATAAAAACGGTGTTCATAGGAAAGGTAATTCTTTCATAGTTGCTACTTTTCTTCTAATTTACAGAAATAAAATTTATGTGCTGATTCTGTGGATAAAGGAAAACCTTCCTTAACACTCAGGTTTCTACCTGTCAGTCTGTCTTGGCTGGTGTTCCAAAATTTGTCTCAACCATTAAGTTATTTAGGAATTCAGTTGCATCTCAAAAAAATTAGCAGACCAGCAACCCACAGCCCTCTCCCTCCCTGCCTAAGAAAAGTGTCTTCCCAGACATTTGAGCTCAACCGTCTCAGCAAACTTCTTCCAGTGCCACCTCCTCATATCTACTATCTCTCCCTCCATCCGCCATTGTAATAAGAACCCTCAATATGCGCTCTCCTCTCTTCACCAATGTCTCAGCGTGTAGTATAGTAGTGTTCACTGTAGGCACAACGCCTTAGAGCAAAGAGCTAGACTTCATCACCTTGCATAATCAGTGGTTTACACCATCGAACGACAAACCCTCACATACCCTCCCCCTATCCCCTCACAACCTCCACTCTACTCTCTGCTTCAAAGAGCCTGGCAATTTTAGAAAACGCCTATGAATGGAATTGTATAGTCTTGTCCTTCTGTCCTTCTGAGGCTGTCTCGTTCGCTTACCATGACTTCCTCCCAGGGCAGCCATGTTGTTGCATAGCTCAGGATTTCCTGCATTTGAAGGCTGCTCACCATCCATGGCTTGTGAAATCCTTCTACCCTTAGTCATTTTCCCAAATTCTCATCCTGCTTGACAGCTGACAGGGAAAAGGAGAGAGAACAATAATACACATTCAGAATATGTCACTCTGTGCTTTGTAGATATTTGTTTTTTATTGAGAACTTCTTGAGAAACCTTATCCTGAAGAAGATATTACAGCAGTATTTAGTTTAGACATCCTAGAAGCATATTCCTAAAGGAAAAAGTTGATGAGAAGAAACATTTATTTAAAGAATAGATCTTTTCGGGCCGGCGCCGCGGCTCACTAGGCTAATCCTCCGCCTAGCGGCGCCGGCATACCGGGTTCTAGTCCCAGTTGGGGCACCGGATTCTGTCCCGGTTGCCCCTCTTCCAGGCCAGCTCTCTGCTGTGGCCAGGGAGTGCAGTGGAGGATGGCCCAGGTGCTTGGGCCCTGCACCCCATGGGAGACCAGGAAAAGCACCTGGCTCCTGGCTCCTGGCTCCTGCCATCGGATCAGTGCGGTGCGCCGGCTGCAGCACGCCGGCCGCGGCGGCCATTGGAGGGTGAACCAATGGCAAAGGAAGACCTTTCTCTCTGTCTCTCTCTCTCACTGTCCACTCTGCCTGTCAAAAAAAAAAAAAAAAAAAAAAAAAGAATAGATCTTTTCTGTACCCCTCTGATTATACCACAGTTCTGAATATTAGACCCTCAATTGGATAGGGTCAACTCTGACTGCTGCAATATCTCCCCATCCTTTCCATGGTCTCACTGCATGTGTGCCAGTCAGCACAGTTGTCAGTGTCACATATTGCTATTTCTATGTTGATTTACCTCTTGGCCAAGTGTGATGATCCCTAGATAACAGAGATGGGACTTGAACCTGGGTCTTTCTGATATCAGAGCCTATGACCTTTTTATATTACATTATGATTTCTCATCTTAAATGTATATGACAGTGTGCCAAACTATTTATCTAGAATCACTATTCTTGGAATAACAAATTTTACTGCCTTTTTATGTTGGTCTCCTTTTAGATGAATTCATATTGCCATTTATTCATTTGTTTGTGTGCAATGTTGCTTTAAAAAAGTTTACATGAACAATAACTATTAATGAGCTTTGTGCAGAGTATGTACTCTGAAGTTTACAGTCATAAAGACTGAAGAGAAATACATAGGATGTAAAAATATCACAGCCTTGGTATGCAATAAGTGCTCAATGAGTACAGAAAACTTCCAAGATGACAGGAATCAGGTTATACCTGAATGAACACCAAGCTCTTTTGTTACCTTAGATGTGTTACTTTTCTTTGTAAGTGTCAACCTCTCTTCTGTAAGATGAAGGCATTGGACCTATTATCTGAAACTCTAGTGTTGAGTAACTTGCTGCTGACCTAGAACTCCAAGCCAAGCAAATGTATATAGCTTTTGAGAAAGGAAGATATTTCTCTGGAATGGCCCAGTGGCAAAACAATAGGAAGAACAAAATTCTGCTCACATGACATATCATTTTATATAAAAATAGGGGATTCTCAGAAAACAATAAAACCTAATAAAGTATTCCCAATGCCTCAATGAAAATTTTATGTATATTTAAAAACCCTGACAGCAAAGAATAAACTTTCTTTGCGATCTGGCTACCCCTGAAAGAGGTGATGGATTATGCATTTACTTATTTGGAATTCCATTTATGCTCAGTTCAGTGCTGTAAGATTTAGAACAGCATGAAAATTTTGTAGTCTTTTGAGAATAAAAAGGTGAAAGGACATAGTAAAGTTAATCCTTGGATTAAATAAAAAATATATTAAAGGAAGATGAAACAAATCTCAGAACAGAATGAAAACAGACACTTTCCAAGGAAAAATAAAGTGTTATGCAAGTAAATACAAGCTTAACAAAGAGTTAAATTTATAGATTTATCATATTGCTGAGCCTTCTACTAAATACCAGAGTCTCATTCTGTAGATTTAAACATATAATTACTTAGGAGATCTACTAACTACACTCAAACATGTAATTGTTTAAGTTCCCATTGTAAGCAAAGTTTTGCAAACCCTCAAATATCTTTAGAAAAGAATTGCTACACTCAGCTGTGGCTAGAAAAACAATCAAAAGACATTCAAGTGATAAAAAAAATTCAACTATGAGTTGTTCTAATTTAGAACAGCATCCCATTAAACTCAAATCCTACAAAGTTTTTCATTTGATTATTAAAGCCTATTTTTATTAAAAACTTCAAAGAGCATTCAAGTTTCCTTAAGTATTCACAGCTGGATGCGTTATAGTACTGAATTTATCTTCCAGGGTAACTACCAGGTGATCTCATTGGCTTAATGAGGGTTTGATTATAAGTGCAGAAAAAAAATTCCAATGGAAATATCTTTATTCTGAATACCCATATTTCCAACTTAGCGTTAAAACTGAATCTTTCTTCCTAACAGAGACCAAATTCATGTTGAAAAACTTGTATCAGACAGACAGAACTCTACTGGAATTTTACCTCTGCTCCACTTTCCCAGACCATATTCTAACATAAGTGCAGAAGTTACAGACTACCCCCCAAGAGATGACCGATAATAAATAGGGAGCCAACTACATTCACATGGTTCCAGATGAGTCGCGAGGGCTTGGAACAAGGGTTTTAAGACATGCTGAATGGCAAGAAGCTGTAACAGCAAAGAGAGAGATTCTTTGCAGCTTATGTTGGGGAAAGGAGAACTAATATAGACAAATATGGCATATGTTTAATAAATTGCTCTGTTGCCAAAGTGAGCAGTCAAGCAAGGATGCAACCTAAATTAGACTAGGAAAGCATTTTACAGGCTCTTATCACTTATATAAATTTTGATCTAAAATATATGTGGAGGGAAGGGTTGAAAACCAATGACCTCCTACACTTCCCCTTCCTCTATTCCTGTGAATATTTCTCTTTTTTGCTAGTACTTTCTACTAGTACTTTTATGAGTTCAGCTAAATAAGTTGGGGGGTGAAGGGACATTTGGTATGTTTTTTAAAAGTAGGAGGAGGCCGGTGCCGTGGCTCACTAGGCTAATCCTCTGCCTTGTGGCGCCGGCACACCGGGTTCTAGTCCCGGTTGGGGCACCGGAGTCTGTCCCGGTTGCCCCTCTTCCAGGCCAGCTCTCTGCTGTGGCCAGGGAGTGCAGTGGAGGATGGCCCAAGTACTTGGGCCCCGCACCCCATGGGAGACCAGGAGAAGTACCTGGCTCCTGCCTTTGGATCAGCGCCATGAACGGCAGCCATTGGAGGGTGACCCAACGGCAAAGGAAGACCTTTCTCTCTGTCTCTCTCTCTCACTGTCCACTCTGCCTGTCAAAAAATAAATAAAATAAAATAAAATAAATAAATAAAAGTAGGAGGAAAATTTTATGGCTGATATGGGAGAAAGGGCAAATAATAGAGGATTCTGTGAGTGGAAAAACCTCTTAAAATGGACAGAAATTATAGGACAAGCTTTACATTCTCAAAATGTGTTATGGTCTTCAAAAACAATAGTTAGATATCAAGAAGTGAGAGGCTTTATATCATGTCTGAGTCACACGCAACAATAAGCATTGGCACATATAGGGGCCTAAGTATAGAGGTTGAAAGTACTCACACAGGAAGTGGTTAATTGTAGGGAAAGGTCATTGAGCCTTGCAACTACGAAAAAGCTGTGATGGCTTGCAACCCATTCCTGAGCTGGTAACCTGGACATACCCAATTATCAGAAGCAGGCAACATCGCTTCACACCCTGCTTATGTAAAAAAAAAAATCCACTGCCCCCTCCAGCAATATCCTCCAATTGTCCTAATTCAGGGCAATATTTATGTAGGATCTGCATAACTGAGTGACAACCTACTGATTTCATATACACTTGCCATCTCAAACCGATAGATCTAGTCTGACATAATGAAGTGATGCATTTTCCCAAGGAATATTTTAATAATTTAGCAGTAAGATTAATAATAGAAAGTATTGCTGAAATCACAGCTAATATGTGTCTGACAAGACATCAACTATTATACTGAGACTTTCTAATAACTTTTTCCCTTTACGTAAACAGTGATTTAAAATTCGGTTTCTGGAAGAGTGAAGAAATAATTTAAAAGTTTATGGAGATTTACTAGCTGAAAAGTAAATTCTCAGGGCCATTTGCAATTAATTGGGACCCAGTCACTGTCAATTAAGATAGGCCTGCCATGCTTAACTGAAACCTAAACAGCCAAGAGGCTAACAAGCCATTCAGCACATCATTAAAGCAGAGTGACTCTCAGGGTTAGAAGTGGCCTTGAAAAATGGGGAAAAAAGACGGGATGAGTGCCTAAATGCATTTCAGACAATATAATTTAATTTGGCCATCACAGTTCATTCTTTTTTCATCTTTAATTTGTCTTTTCTCTGATTTAGTGACTAAAATGCAGGCAGGTTTTTAAAAGGAGAGAAAATAAAGGAACAGCATAGTATGTGTTGAATAAGGCGACATTTACCATGATAGGAATAGCTCACTTTTTTCAGTTTAAAAATGCTTATTTTTTAAACACAAAATGAATCATAAGTGCTATATCACAAACAGTACTTTTCTTAGTTCCCAAACGTATCTCTCATTCACCAAAAATGAAAGAAATCACAAAGTTTATTTGCTGTGTAGCAACAGTATTCATATTCATTAGTCTACATTTAAATAATTAACAATTTTCATAGTTGGAAAGAAGCATGTTTATTCTCTTATTTTCTCATTTACACATTAACGAGAGGCTTCATTCTCTAAGCACTGAGATATATTTTACGACATGTTTATACCACTGTTTTCCATCCCATGGATTTTGTGAAGACCACACACGACAGAATAAAAACATTTGTTACCTTCACAAGCCTTTGCAGTGGGGTATATATTTCTCCTAGCAGTTAGGATGCTTGTGCTCCACATTGTAGGGCCTAATTTCAATTCCTGACTCCAGCTCTGGCTCCTGACGTAACTTCCTGTTACTATGAACCCTGTGAGGGAGCAGTGATGGCTCAAGTTGTTGGGTCCCTACCACCTACATAGGACTAGAGTGAGTTCTCAACTCCTGGCTTCAGTTCGTGCCCAGCTTCCATCATTGTGTGCATTTTGGGAGTGAACCAGTGGATGGGAGTTCTATCTCATCGCCTGTCAAAGAAATACATACTTTTTTAATGTGTAGACCACTAACAAAAACTAATTTAGAAGGCTCTGAAGTAGCTATGCTACTTAGATTTAGACAATGCTGTTAACCTTGGTTGTCATCAAAGGATAGATGAAAAACAAGCAATTTTGGAATTAGAGTTCATCAGAGTGAAAACAGAAGAGAAATAATCAGCCTGATTTTCAAATGACTCTGAACAGACTAATGTTGGCATTGTGACACACCCTTATCTACCTGGATTTACAGTCTGCCTTTTGGATCCTCCCAACTAAGCCTAAGGATGGAGAATGAATCACACAAGTAATTTCAGTGAAATCAATGCAGCACCAGCCAAAAATGAAGGCCATGAGAAAATTCAGTACTGATTAATTCATTTAGAAAGTAATTTCTAGATTACAAGAACATAATAAAAATAATTTATGTGCCCCAGAAAGTGTTTGGTTTCATGTATTTTACAATGTTTCATTATGGTGGATTTTGTTGATACTGATGCTGCTGTCTTACCCTGAATGGCTTAGACTGGTTTGATCCATTTCTGATAGATTGTGCCCTCTTCTCCTGGAAAATCCCTATTTGGAAGCCGATGATTCTGCTGGCTTCTAGAGAATGCCTTCTTTTTTTGGGCTCGTTTACTTTTGCTGCCTTGGGTTTTTGCTTTGTTTGCATCTGTCTTTGACATACTTTAGAATCCTCAGGTTTTCTGATATGTTTATGGCTTTATGTTGTTAAAATACAATCTAGCTTGTGAAAAATGCTGTAAAGTAGCTAGAAAAAGGCAATACGAGGACACTAGGAATTGAAGTGTCTTTTTACTTTGTTGGAGAGTGAGTTTACTTGCATATAAATGAATGTCTGCTCTAACTAATCCAGGTTGGAGATCAATAGCTTTGTCCAGAAGTGTATCACTGTCAACAAAGATTCAAACTGAAGATTTTTAATCTTGCCTTAGTTAAACAGGCCATTTATAATCAACAAACATTTCCTGAATCTCCAAATACTAGGCACTAGAAACCATAGAAGACATATCCCTTACTTAAAGAGCATATGCTCCAAGGAGACAGAACATGAAGGAAGACAGCAGACACAATGCATGAAAAAGCCTGAGTGACTGTCAGCAGAATGACCTGGTGTGTGCTGACTTTTCTTTTGGATCTCTGGCTGTGTCTGTGGTATAAAGACATTTACATTTTGCCTGCCTGCCCACATCATATGCCTGGGTTCAAGTCAAAACACTGGCAAGTATTCAAAGTTTTTCTAATTATTTAATTAAACCATTGATAATAAAGAACTAACATTTGACTATGTCACTATTTTAAATGTGAAAAATGCCAAAAATTTCATATTGAACTTTATTATACAAAATACAGAATGCAGAAAACCATCTTAAGTTTTAGGAAAGAAAGTCCCATTTCTTGGTACTTTCACCCAAAGATCTCAACGTGGCACTTCTCTCAAAGATACAGACAATTCCTGTTTCCTGTAACACCAGATGGTGAAGAAGTTCTTACACCATTACAGTTGTTTGCATGATCATGGAAATTACACCCCTCCTTTTGGAAAAACACGGCCACATCCTCAGATCCAGAAGGCATATCTGGTTAGTCTACAGGAATCTCACTTCTTTTGTTAGTGGTGAGTTCAGTAATGAGCTTGTGACTTGATTCAGACCAAAGAACAGGATGCACGTATCCACATAGAGTTTATCAAGAAAGTACCCGTGCTTAAGAGAAAGATATGAAATGCAATTATATCTTAGTCCATTGGAGCCACTATAGGAAAATACCATAAACAGGCTGACTTCAGAATTTATTTTCTTGAGCTCTGAATGCTGGAAATCAGGCAAAGTTGCATCCTAATGAGGGACTCCTTTTCTGTCTCCTCTAGGATCCATAATAAATTTTTAGCCAAATATTATCTTCTAGTATATTTTAAAATCCTTTATTTGGAACAATGTAAAAAGATAGTTTTCCTTTAAAATGCACTTGACAAATTAAATATACATTCATAATAGATAAAGCATTATACTTTTTCCCAATTTTCTGTCCATCACACAAGTATGATTAATTTGTTTAGAGAACCTATCTTGCACTCTCATGAGCTTTTCTAAAAGAGAAAATAATAGAACTAATTGTGTACAGAGCCAGTAGAATGTGTAATTTTTAATAAATACTCATATTAATTAAAATATAAAAATGGAAGTATAAACACTGCTGTGGTAACACAGACTATCTGGAGCCCCTGACCAACAATCAGGAGTCTTATACCTGTTTTTGTCATAAAACACATAGAGGAAACAAAAAATACAGAAATTCTTCCTCTTGCAGGGGCTGACCCAAATGGGTTGATGAGCAAGTCCTTGGCTGCAAGCAGGACCGTATTCCCTGAGCTGAAACAGCAACAGTAGAGGCCATGACCATTTAGAGACAGAGAGACAGCCAGACCAAAACCACTGGGAAAAAAAAGGAAGGTCAAAAACCACTGGAGAAAAAAAGGAAGGTCAAAGGCTTCGGAGACAGAAGCCACGAGTCAAATCTAAGGGTGCGAAACTAGAACCAACACCAGAGTCAAACCAAAGAAGTGATCTTGAAGTCAAAACCTGAGTTTATCAGAACCAGCTGGCAGCATACAGCTTTCTGTGAGAACTGCCCCAGAAGCTTTCGGGTACTCACGATTCCCTGTAAGGGCCTGCAGGTTTGTGACGGCTGGGAAGATGACGATGGCTTCAACGACTGAGGCTGGGCAGACTGCCAAGCATCTCAAAATAACAGCCAAGGTTTCAACTCTTGAATGTGAATAACTGTACTGGCATGAAGCAAAGCATTTGTTGTCCTGTGAAAACCTGAAAGCAGAAATGTTTCTCCTGGAGCAGCCAAGGATCTCTAAGTAAGAAAAAACATGAAAAAACACAAATGCTGTGGCAATTATAAAGAAGGATAGTTCTCACGCAGTCTTGACAATGTTAAGAGTTCACACAATCAACAATTATTACAATTATTTACAAGGAGTAGGGATAAAATATCTTTTACATAATCCTTCACCAAAATGCATAACAAGCAACTGAAATTTCAATCTGGGCTTTAGGCACGCCATATGGAAAATAACACTGCAGAACTCTTCTGTGCAGGTAAGTCGACCTGTAAAGAGGAAATTAACTGCAACCTGCTAACGAGTATGTTATATACTGCAGACCACACCAATCTGGCCATGTGAGTGGCTGTCAATATCCAAACTGAAATAATTCCAATGAAGGGGATAAACATTAAATATTTACAAGTGGGTGCACTGCTGGATCAATGTGCTCATTTCTGTCCCCTGAGTACACATGTTAACAAATGAATAGACTTGGGTTTCAGCAGCGAGAACAAGACCAAGGTTGTCTGAAGATGGGAAATCAATGATCCCGCTATGGTTACATCAATAGGTTAAGCGATAAATGCCAGCTGCTGTCATTAAAAAACAAAAAAACCAACTCTGTAATAACAAGGAAAGAAAACTGAAGGGAAATTATTCGTACATTTATTTACTTCCAAATTTACAAAATTAATTCTTCCAGACATCAGGGGCCATGTGTACTTCTGAAAAGAACATCTCGTCCCAAACTAACACTGTCTCTTAATACCAAATCCAGTTCCTGTCAATCTGTCCCTAAAAATATTTTAGGTTCAGATTTTCAGTTTGTGTCTAGTGCTAAGAAAAAGTATGATGACTAAACATCTCAAGGAGGAATAGGAGATGGAGTTAAAATAAACAGTGGCATGGGAAACTGTAAAAGAAAATCTCTATTTTACTCTATTAAATCTCATACTTTATGAGATATGCTGAACCAAAGGAGTTCCCAAGTCACGACTTACTATGGAAAATTCTGGCATTAATGTCTCTTACATATAAGAGAGCCTAAGAATAGATTTAACTAGTCTTGTAAGCCCATTTAGGGATGTGGTTGATGGTAAGAGCTCCACTAAAATACTGAGTAAAGCTGTTTACGCATTCACTCAACAAAACCCAGAGAGGTACCCTCTGCCATCCAGCAGCTTAACAACACTTTTGTGACTGTAGATCTCTTCATTCCAGTCAAGAGGCCATGTAACACAGCCCAATCAGAAGGCGCCTGATAGAATCCCAAGGCAGGTCAGCGGATGCTGTGGTGTTGAGCAGTGGATTCTTTTAACCTAAACCAAAGAATTCATTCCAGTGTCCTCGGAGGACAGTACAACAGCAGAGGATCCCCAAGGGACACTGTGGTAGAATCCTAAGATACCGCTCTTTGGGAATTGGCACTAATCACAGAGAAATATGTTACAATTTGGTACAACCAAGGAGGAGCCTTAGAAAGAGGAGACATTTCAGGGACCCAAAAATACTTCATTTCTTCAATTGTTACTCTGAAATTGCTTCCCCCACTATGAGAAAATTCAACAGGATTCAAAATATAAGAGAAACAAAAAGGCTCGTTAGCTTTTCTTTTTCATGAAATCAATTCTTTGTCATGTTACATACTCTGTATCTATTTTTCTGGTGTGCAGTATTTTTAAGAGTCCTCTGAAACGTTACATAGTGTTCCCATAGAACCCACACTTTTTTGAAAATTACAAATCCCATATAGCATTGTTTTTAAAATATCAACGGTGGGGAGATCCCAGATGGCTGAATAGTGAGAGGCCGGACTGGCCTCAGCCGCAAAAACAGGAAGGGTCACATTTCCAGGGGACAGATGGAGAGGAACCATCAGTGGAAAATGGACAGAACAGAGACTCCATGGAGCAATGAGAGGGAACAAACGTACTGCTGCCAGCCACTCCCACACCTACATGGCTGGATCTTGCCTGGGAAGCACCATCTTCCCAGGACGAGATGGGAGAGGCTACCACAGCCCCTGCCGCGGGCCACGTAGACTGAGGGAGAGTGCCATGATCCTCACCGGCTTAGGTCCAGTCTGGGGAGATGGCAGGGGTCTGGGCAGCTACTTTGCTCTGTGAAGGAAGTCACATTGTCTCCCTCTTCTCTCCCCACCAAAGCACCAGATTCAGTTTACTGAGGTATAGCTGCAGCCGGAGTATGTGCCTACTCAGGCTATGGCAGGCGGTTTTGCCACTGCCGGAGGTCGCCAGGGCCAGGGCCAGGGCCAGGGCCTGCCAGTGCCCTGTGACTGTGGATGTTCTAAGCATAGGCCCAAAGCTGAGAAAGACATGGGTTGCCGAGGGGTCCCCTTGCACTTGTCTAGTCTGACTACAGAGATTAAGAGCATCCTGCATGCTGGAGTCACATCTCACAGTGGAGTCAGGGGACAAACTGTGGAGTGGGCCAGTGCTCTGTACAGTGCATGTGCCTGGGTGGGCGAGAGTGTTGCATCATGAGCTCACTCTGAGCTGTCAATCAGCTGGTTCACCCAGGCACAAAGAAGAGCTGGGTCTGTGAATACACTAGATGGATTCAGGATCCCCTCCTCCCCCACCAATCCACTACCTGCCCACTGACTATAGCCAGATGTGCTCCGCTACACTCAACCTGGGTGTCACTCTGGACTCTAATACTCCCACAGAGAGCTCCCCGGCCCCACCCACCACACCACCCTGAACTCAAGTGCGAGCCTTAAGCACTCCATCCTGCCCCAGAGGCATATTTCCAGGAAATAAAGCCTTCAATAAAATAAAACACCATCCAGAGGAGATCATAACAGGAGATACCCCTAGATGTGCAAAACTTAATGTAGAAACACACATAAAAAAAAAACATGAATATGGAAGGTGATATATCTCCCAAAAAGGAACACAATAATACATTAAATTGGACTGTGAAGACAAGGACATGGATGAAATGCCTGACAAAAAATCCAAAAAATATTTGTAAGTTTACTTAAAAACAAACAGTTCAATGAAATAAGGAAGTTGCACATGACATGGATGAGAGATTATGCAAAGAGATGAGACACTGAGGAAAAAATATAAATTTTAGAAATGAAGTATTCTAAATGCCAAATTAAAAAATTATAGTGCAAAGTCTGTAATTGTTGAGTGGCAGAGGAAAGAATACCTAATCTAGAAGGTAGGTTTTTGAAATATCTTGGTCAGACAAAAAAAATGGAAGAAAAACATTATAAAGACCAGAAATAGTCATCAGTATATGCTGGATGCCATCAAACAAATATATGAATCAGGAGTTCCTGAAAGTTAGGGGGAAAAAAGAAGACTGGCTTAGAAAACGAATTCAGTAAAACAGTAACAGAAAATCTCGCCTACTTGTAAAACGATATGGCCATCCGAATACAGGAAGCACATAGAAATCCAAATAGGCATGATCAGAAAAGATCCTCACCACGACGCAATATAATCCAACTTTAAAGTAAAACCTGAAGAGAGTATCTTAAAATTTAAAAGATAGAAATGCCAAATCACCTTTAAAGGAACTCTCATCAGATAGCCCACAGATTTCTCAACAGAAACCCTATATATGAAAGAATGGAGAGATACAATCCAAGTCTAAATACATACACACACACACACACACACACACATACACACAGACGCACAAAAAAAAAAAAAAGAAAAAAAAACTGGCGAACCAGATACTTTACACAGTGAAATACTCAATCACAAATAAAGGTGAAATGAATACCTTCAAAGACAAGCAAAAATTACAAGAATTTGTCACGACCTGGGCTGCCTTACAAATGCTACATAAAGATGTACTACATACAGGAACAGAGAAAGATTATAAGCATCACAAAGCAATCTGAAAGCATAACACCTCCTAGTAAAAGACTTTAAAAAGAGATTCAAAAAAGCAATAGGAATATTTATACAAACTGGCAGAACCAAGTCATTACTTATCAACAATAATCTTGAATATAAATAGACTAAATTTTCTAATTAAAAGATACAGAGTAGGTTGGTGAATGAATAAAAAATTCACAACTATACCCCATGGACAAGAAACATACTTCACCAATAAAAATACACTCAGACTGAAAGTGAAAGGACAGAAAATGGTATTCCATACAAATGGAAATCAAAGACCAGCATGAGTACCTATACTCCTATCATTCAAAATAAACTTTAAGTCAAAAACTATTAAAAGACACAAAGAAGGTCACTATCTAATGATTAAGGAATCAATTCAACAAGAATATGTCACCATAGTAACTGTATATGCTCCCAATGTTAGGGCATGTAGTTCCATACAATAAATGTTAATGAATCTAAAAGGAGAAATAAGCATCAATAAATTAATAATGGGGGACTTCAACACCCCACAATTATCAATGGACAGATAACCCAGACAAAAAATCAACACAGAAACATCAGAGCTAATATACTCTATACACCAAATAGATATCTGCAAAACATTTCATTCCCCAGCTGTAGAATACACATTGTTTAAATCAGTGCACAGAACTTTCTCTAGTACGTACCATTTACTATGCCATAAAACAAGTTTAAAGTATTCAAAAAATTTGAATTATATCATGTATGTATCTTTTCTCACCACAATGAAATGAAGTTGGAAATCAAGAACAGAAGAAACACCAGAAAATATACAAACAAATGAAATCCAAAACATGTTCTTGAGTGAATTTTGAGTCAAAGAAGAAATCAAAAGGGAAATCAAAAAATTCCTTAAAATGATTGAAAATGAAAAACACAAAACTTCAAAACTTATGGTATGCAACAAAAACAGTGTTAAGAGGACTGTTCATAGCAATTAGTTACTATTCAAAAAACTGGAAAGGTATAAAATAAATCATGTAACAATGCATTTGAGGATGTAGGGAAAAGAGGAACAAACCAATCAAAAATTAGTAAAAGGAAAGAAATATAAAAATTCAAGAAATAAAAAATAGAAATTTTAAAAAATAAAGAAAGATCAATGAAATGAAGAACTGGTTATTTGGAATAAACCAACTTGATGAATCATTGGCCCAATTAACCAAGAAAGTGAGGAAACTCAAAACAACAAAATCCTGGATGAAAAAGAAGCTGTTCACTCTGGCCTCAGAATCAGCCCTTAAGGCATGTGGATCGGCTGAAAAGCCCATGAGAGTATTTCAGGCATGGAAAGCCAATACACTCAGGCAAAAAAAAAAAAAAAAAAAAAAAAAAAAAAAAAAACCACCTAAATGAAGGATCTCCACAAGTAAGATCCCAGTGGAAAGAGCAGGTCATCAAAGAAGGAGGTACCTTTCTCTGAAGGGAGGAGAGAATTTCCATTTTGACTATGACCTTGTCTAAATATGATCAGAGTCAGCGAACTCAAAAGGCTTCCATAGCCTTGGCAACTCATGACAAGAGCCTAGGGTGATTACTGATGCCATAAACAAGAGTGTCAATTTGTTAAGTCAACAACAGGAGTCACTGTGCACTTACTCCTCATGTAGGATCTCTGTCCTTAATGTGCTGTACATTGCAATTTAATGCTATAACTAGTACTGAAACAGTATTGTTCACTTTCTGTTTCTATGTGGGTGCAAACTGTTGAAATCTTTACTTAATATATACTAAACTGATCTTCTGTATATAAAGAAAATTGAAAATGAATCCTGATGTGAATGGGAGGGGAGAGAGAGAGCGGGAAAGGGAGGGTTGCAGGTGGGAGGGATGTTATGGGGGGGAAGCCATTGTAATCCATAAGCTGTACTTTGGAAATTTATATTCATTAAATAAAAGTTTTTAAGAAAAGAAGCTGTTACAACCGACATCCATAAATACAAAGAATAATCAGGAAGTATTACAAACAGCTATATGCCAATAAAATGGAAATCCTAGAAGTAATGAAGAGATTTATGGACACACATAATTTACCAAAACTGAGGCATGAAGACATAGAAAAATCTGAATAGACCAATAACCAAATTGAGATTGATTCCGTAATAAAGACCCTCCCAACAGTGAAAAGCCCAGGATCAGATTACCTCACTGCTGAATTCTACCAAATTTTAAGGAAGAATTAATCCCAATTCTTATTAAACACTTCAAAATTTCCAACTTCATTATATGAGGCCAACACTACCTTAATCTAAACTCATTATATGAGGCCAATGTTACCGTGATTCCAAAACCAGAGAAAGATGAAAAAAAAAAAAAAAAGAGCGATAGACTAATAACCCTAATGAACATGATATAAAAATCCTCACCAAAATACTAGCAAATCAAATGCAACAACACATCAGAAAGATAATACACCCAGAACAGGAAGGATTTATCCAAGGAGTGCAAGGATAAGAATGATATGATTATCTCAATAAATGCAGAGAAAACATCTGATAAAATACATCTTTTATGACAAACATCTTAAAACATTTATCATAAAAAGACCATACCTCAAAACAACCAAGGCAATATATGACAAACCCACAGTCAGCATTATATTGAGTGGGGAAAAGCTGAAAGCATTTCCACTAAGATCCAAAAACAGACACGAATAGCCACTTTCACCATTACTATTCAATATAGTTCTGGAAGCTTTAGCCAGAGTCACTAGGCAAGAAAAAGAAACAAATGGGTTAAAAACTGGAAAGAAGTCAGATTATCACTGTTTGCAGATGACAGCAGAACAAAAAACCTCCACTAGGAGACCAATAAGTCATAAGAGAATTTGGCAAAGTTGCAGAATATAAACAGAACTCCCAAAAATAAATAACATTCTTATACATTAACAGTGTTCTGGCTGAGAAAGAAGTTATAAGATCCACCCCATCCACAAAACTACAAAAAATTTAAATACCTTGGGCTAAATTTAACCAAAAATGCATAAAATTGCTACAGTGAAAATCACAACACATTAATGAAAGAAATAGAAAATGACACAAAAAATGGGAAAATCTTCCATGTTCATGGGTTGTAAGAATTCAAAATATTCATACTGCCCAAAGCAATTTAGGAATTCAATGCAAACCCAACCAAACTATAAAGGATGCTCTTTTCAGATCAAAAAAAAAGTTCTAAAATTAATATGGAAACACAAAAGACCACCATTAGCCAAAGCAATCTTAATAAAAACAAAACAGGAGGCATCACAATACCAGATATCAAAACATACTACAGGGCTGTTAGAATCAAAACAGTACAAACACAGACATGCAGATAAATAGAACTGAAAAGAAGCCCCAGAAATTAATCTACACATTTACAACCATTGGCAAACGAGCTAAAATCAATCCCTGGAGAAAGAACAGTCTCTTCAAAAACTGGATTTCCAGATGCAGTCATTTGAAGCAAGATACTTACTTCATACCCTATACAAAAACACACTACTTGAAATCACGAAATTACTACTAGAGGAAAATATGGATAAGTGCTGCAGGACATTGACCTGAGCAAAGACTTCTTGGATAAGACCCCAGAAGCACAGATAATAAAAAACAGAGAAAAGAGACAAATGGAATTACATCAATTAGGAAGCCTTTGCACAACAAAGGAAACACTCAATAAAGAGGCAACTAACAGAATGGGAGAAAATATTTGCAAACTATGTATCTGATAAAAGATTAATATCCAAAATATAAGGAGCTCAAGAAACTCAACAAAAATATAACAATCTAGTTAAGAAATGGGCAAGGGATATAAACAGTCATTTATCAAGGGAAGAAATACAAATGTCCAACAGACAAATTAAAACATGCTCAGGATCACTAACCATCTGGAAAATGCAAATAGAAACCACAAGGAGGTATCACCTCACTCCAATTAGAATGGCTATTATCCAAAATTCAAAAAAATAAAAATGCTGGTGAGGATGTAGAGAAAAGGAAATCCTAATACACTGTTGGTGGGAATTTATAGTGGAACAACCATTATGGAAAAACAGTATGGAGATTTCTCAGAAAACTAAAAATAGTTCTACCATATGACCCAGCTTTGCACTGTGAGAATATATCCAAGGGAAATGAAATCAGCGTATGAAAGAGTTAGGTGCACTCCCATGTTTATAGTAACTAAATTCTTAAGAGCGAAGATACTAAATCATCCTAAATGTCCATTAACTGAGGACTAAAGAAAATGTATACATATATACATATGTATACATATATGTATACATATATACATGTATATATATACACATACACAATGGGATATTATAGTCATAAAAAATAACAAAATCTTGAACACAATGGGATATTATAGTCATAAAAAATAACAAAATCTTGACATTTAAAAAAAATGGATGCAACTGGAGATCACCATTTTAAGGGAAATAAGCCAGACTCAGAAAGAACTATCACATGTTTTCGGTTTTATGGTAGTTTATAGAGAGAATATAAAAATTATGTGGATGTCATATCATTTGGTATTCAGTTATCAACAGCGTGTCATTGAATCATACCATGTAAATGACAATTACTCTTACTTCACACGTTTACAAGAAAAGAAATGGAAGGGGAGAATAGTGAGGTTTCCTGTGGTTCTAATAATGCTTTTTCTTAATTTGAGCATTGGTTATGAGTGTGATCAGTTTACAAAAAAAAAAAAAAAAAACCCGCATTTTTCTGTATACTTATGTGCATTTCTTGGTATGTATACTGGATTTCAATGTTTTTTAAAAATGTTTTATATTCAAAAAATGTCTGAAGGTACACAAATGTGAATAGTAGGAATTACTAATAGTTCAAAATTTCTCCATTGTTAACCACTTAAAATCTGGATACTAACATGTCACCTCTTATAAAAACGATAATTTCATTCAATAAATGATCATCATCTTTTTATTGAGCCTCAACTATGAGTTATCGTGACTAGGCTAGGAAATGAAGATAGACTATATTAATCTGGGAGAAAATCATGAAACCCCAAAATTTATTTTCTAGTTAAGTACAATTCAAATACGAAAACACAATGTAAAATGATGAAAGTAGAGAATATGTGAGTTCCCCAAATTTCTCTTGGTTCAAGCATTATATGTTTTCTTAAAAAATAGTTCAAGAATCACATTAGTAATGTTTGAGATACCAAAAGGATTTGAGGACAAACTCAAGTAGAAAATTTCATTACAATGTTTGCTAAACTCTAAGGCCAGTTAAATGTTGCTGTGAATTACCAGATCCTGTGATGAATGAGCAAGCAAGCAGGGGTAGGGATTGTGAGGGAGCCATAGCATCCTGCACAAGAGGGCAAAGGAGAAGAAGACCTCTGGGAAAATTCAGAAGACAAAAGATGTTCCACAGACAGGGAATAAGGAGAGAAGAGGGAGATGAGGAGGAGAAGTGTCTTGGTAGAGGTTAGGCCAAAAAACAAGTCCAGTGAACATGAACATCTAATATGATACTTTGTAATGTTCTACAGGATCCTGCTCCTACACAATTCTCACCCCATGTCCAACCATCTATTCAGGAAAAACAGCCAAGAAAATACATGTGCAAAATCTTTACTGTTTATTGGCTTTCTTAAAAAAAAACCACTGAATATATAAATAATGCTCCATCTGGGTTCATACAGGCTGAACAAGCAAGGAGGCTGACACTGAGTTAGTTATACAAAATCTGTAAGTGGCAAGATCCTTGTTCTGTGGAGCCTAAAGCTGATATAATTTTAGGAGTTATCTTCAAGAAAAATTCCACAAAATTCTATAAAGTTAGCTACGAAGGCTTGGGAAGAGTCCACTCAATTGAGTTGGTACTGAAATCGAAGCTTCATTCATTGACTTCAGAGCAAATCCACTTCTGGCTGTAAGTCAGTTAAATTGTGAAGACGCTTCCCAAAAGATATACAAATAGTATGCAGGACTATTTGTGACATACAACAAGAACTTCAGAACTCTGGAAAGAGTGGAGAAGGGATGAGAACATTTAAAAAGAAAGTTTATAAAGTCAACATTTATCATGCATTATCCAAATCATTTCCTGTATACTCATCATTGATGTATTCTTTTAATTAAATGCATTCCTGATACAGAAACCATCTCATTATGTTACTATAATCAGAAGGTAGCAGTTTATGTCATTACATTTAAATACATGGTAATAGAGAATATATATAGAATGAGTATATATGTGTATATATATGTATGTATAATGTTAACTGCACTACGTTCCAGTTACTCTTATGAAAATTTGCTGAACATCTGCATTGATTACAAGCCATATTATTGTCATCATATTATTATTATTATTATTATTATTATTTGGACAGGCAGAGTGAACAGTGAGAGAGAGAGACACAGAGAGAAAGGTCTTCCTTTTGCATTGGTTCACCCTCCAATGGCCGCCACGGCTGGTGCGCTGCGGCCGGCGCACTGCACTCATCCAAAGCCAGGAGCAGGTACTTCTCCTGGTCTCCCATGGGGTGCGGGGCCCAAGCACTTGGGCCATCCTCCACTGCCTTCCTGGGCGACAGCAGAGAGCTGGCCTGGAAGAGGGGCAACCGGGAAAGAATCTGGTGCCCCGACTGGGATTAGAGCCTGGTGTGCCGACGCCCCTAGGTGGAGGATTAGCCTATTGAGCCACGGCGCCAGCCAGTCATCATTATTATTGAAAATAGAAGGTAAATGGTTAATTCTTCTGATAACAAGGAATATATGTCTAAGAAGAGAAAAATCATTACTAGTATCATACATTTGACCAATGAATTTTCATTAAAAAAAAAAAGATTTATTTCAAAGGCAGAATTAAAGAGAGGCAGAAGCAGAGAGAGACAGAGTGAGCGAGCTAGAGGTCTTCCATCCACTGGTTCACTCTCCAAATGGCTGCAAAGGCCAGAGCTGGGCTGATCTTCAGCCAGGAGCTTCCTACTGGTCTCCCACACAGGTGCAGGGGTCCAAGGACTTGGGCCATCTTCCACTGCTTTCCCAGCCCATAGCAGAGAGCTGGATCAGAAGCAGAGCAGCTAGGACTGGAACCGGAGCCCATATGGCATGCCGGTGCTGCACACAGCGGCTTTACCTACGATACGATTAATTTTCTTAACCTGTGCCTCTCCATCAGCTCAATGTCTGTCCTTTGAGAATTTTTCACTGAGGATGCACATGAAAAGATCAGAGAAACATAAACATGTCCAAGAAACAGATTCTTTATCTGAGCATCATCTCTCTACCTGCACTTGTGTTGACTTTATGTTAGGTACCAAGGCTCAAGGGCAGCCAGCAGTAAAAGCAAATGATTCTGCTTTGCCCCAGTACAGTGGATACTGGCCTGGTCTCCCTTCTCCTGGTAACCACCACAGTTTTCCTTTGGAGGACCATGCTCCTATCATCCCTCCCGTCCTGCCAGACTATCTCAAGGGCTCGGAAGGGAGGACATGTGACCCAGGCTAGCCCAAATGGATTTCTCTCCCTGGAAGACTGTATCTACAATAGGATGCAACACAGGGTGAAGCCTCTAGGGCTAAGTGTTTCCAAGGTCAGTGCCCAGAGAAGACACTGTCGGTGCGTTCCTGACAGATCCCTGGAGCTGTCCTTCCAGGGAGTGTTTATTCAGAAATTCCTTGGAACTTAGCTATTCAGAATCCCTCTTACAAGGTCCCT
This sequence comes from Oryctolagus cuniculus, assembly GCF_964237555.1. Lineage (NCBI taxonomy): Eukaryota > Metazoa > Chordata > Mammalia > Lagomorpha > Leporidae > Oryctolagus > Oryctolagus cuniculus. The sequence continues at coordinate 35,841,987 of NC_091440.1, read as the reverse complement.
ATATGCTTCAGGTAAGTCCTCAAATGTTTAAGTCTGGTCTCTGTTGCTAGAAACCAGCATGGGCCTAAAAGGCCCATTATTAATAATTATTAATCTCACAATTAATAACCTATAACCTCTTATTTTCCAGACATGATCATTTCTCCTTATAACCTTGGAGCTACATTTGAGGGAAATCTGAAAACAGCATTATTAGCAAACCCTGGGACCACATTGTGGTGCAGCAGGGCCACTTTTTGGGTTGACAGCATCCCATACCAGAGTGAAGGCTCAAGTCCTGGCTACTCTGTTTCCAATCCAGCTTCTTGCTAATGCACCTGGGAAAACAGTGGAGGACAACCCAAGTATCTGGGTCCCTGCCGCCCTGGCTTCTGCCTGGCCCACACAGATGAAAGATCACACAGTTACTCCCTCTCTCTTTCCCCACCCCCATTATCCTGCCTTTCGAATACCCACAATTAAAAACAAAAAGTAAATCCCCTTCCCTCAAAATGTTAAAACACTGGGTTCCTTTCAGACTTCACCAAATGTGCCATACTAAACATAAACATGATGTAATATGAGGGTAACAGTGTCCCCGATGGAAATTCCACAAAGAATATTTTTTCCAAATGTTAACAAGTCCAGATGAATTTGGCTTTAGAAATTCTCTCTTGTGGTTTGAAACTTGTCGGGTTTCTCTTTACACGCTCTAAGACCTAACTGACAGTTTACATTCCCTTTTAGGGATTTGTAATTTAAAAAAAAAAGTATTAGTTAATTTTTTTAATTAGTTAAAAATACTTTGGTCAGAATTGCATTTGTGTGTGTTCATGGAACTCAAAAGAAATTAATTTTGATAAATTGAAATCGGCAAGCCAGTTACCTCTAATAGCAGCCTAATTGCTTTATCTGTGTAAACAACCAAAACAAGCGAATATAGAGAATTTCTGTCATTTCTCCCAGCTCAGCATTTCCCTAATGTTTTCACTTCCAGCCTAAGAGGTTACCATAGGACAGTCCAACCAGAAAGTGGGAGAGACACAGGGCGTTCCCTCAGGAACCACTCAGAAGCTATCCCCACTTGCCTCTCTGTGTCCAAGCATGGAGGAAGGCAGGGCCTTCTGCCGCCCCTGCCCAAGGCAGGACTCAGCCACAGCAGCTGCAGAAACAATCCACTCTGTCTTCTGGATCAAGTTTCCAGGGTTGGACTCAATGCAGTTCTAGACTTGGAGACACAAGTACTTTCAAAACAAAGTGAATCCACGTCCATCGTAATATTATGTGAAATATTCATAAATTGCTGACAACAACAACATAACCTTTGACTTTTTCTGCTGGTAGTTCTGAGTCAGTCAAATGAGGACAAGCTCTGTCAAGAAGCAGCCTATGTGGTCTGTGAGAGACTGCCTTCCAACCCTACCTCAAGATGGAGTATAGGAGAGCCAAGTGTAAGGTTTCAGCAATGTCTATGAACTTCGAAACGACATTTGCTACTGACATCAAGGAGATAATGTGTACTACAGTGTCAGTGGGAAATGAAAGCAGAAAAAGTCGTAGGGATGCAAATATGGGTGTCACTATTTAAAGATCAAAGTTTAAGTAGAATATTAACCTGGTTTTACTAAAATGAAATGTGAGTTATGGGCTGGGGAGATGACTCCAGACAACGTAGCTCATAGAACAGAGACGGTAGGCATGTCTGTGTTTCCCCATGTTGCAGCTCCAAAGGAAAATCTGAAACCATTTCTGTTTTGTCACACCAAATGAATCTGGGAGAGTTTGCTCTCCCATGCTCTGCCTGCCCCAAGGTCAAGAGCCTAAATTTCTGTTTTCATTTCTATTCTGTGGATGAGGTTGAGTTCTTTACAAGGGAGTTGAGTTCTTTACAGCGGGGGGTTCAGACACAGCTGAGGTGGCATCACTTGCGCCCACATCATCCACTGTCGCTGGAGGTTCTCCGAGATACCTACCAGAGGGGCAGCTGTCATGTCTCCTCTGCCCAGTCCGCTGGCACAAGTGACAAGGGTAGGGACGGGCAGGCAGTGACTAGGTTGTTGTGCTATCAATGATGTTGATGAGGCAGAAGCCAAGCAGCTTCTCAAGTCTCCCTGAGTCTTCTCCATGTAGCCCCTCCAAGCCTGTTCCTCTTATTGTGTCTTCCATAGCAAAGACCTTTCCATTTTGCCCCAGGCCTCCACCTCATCTAAGATTGTTCAGCATTCCTGCTTCAGGGAGAGGTCCAGTCCCCTCAATGTCTGAAGCCGGGGTCTTCCTACGTCCATTCCATTCTATGACATCTTTTAAACCTTGGTCTTAGGAAAGTCTATTCCAAAACCGACAGGGGGTTCTAAGGCTCAGCTTCATCACTGCCCACCAGTCTCTCAACTCTGATATCAAAAACCTTGTTCCTGTCCTCATCTTTGCAGGTTCATAGTTGTATGCAGGGATGTGTAAAGAAAAATTGCACCAACATAAAATTATCTTTGAATTCCATTTTCCAAGAACTTTTTCAAGTCCTCTCTCACTATTTCATATGACCTCTAAGGCAGGCTCCACAGGTCATCTGACTTTCCTCAGTTGACAGCCTCCAGGCATGTTGTACTTAAAACAGGCTTTCTTGTAGTATTCGTGTGTGCTCCAAAGTAATAACTAAAAAATGCTAATGTGCTTCAGAATTGCAATTTCTGGCTACCCTAACTCAAGCTCAAAGTGGGTGCAGAGCCAGCAGTGGGAAGTTAGAGCAGGCAGATTCTCCCTGTTGCCTTTGGTCAGCATCTCGGAGAATGACTCCTCCCACCCTCCTACCCATCAGCTACAGCTCTCACCACCCCCCCAGCTTTGGAACATGGAGGAAGAGAGGGATGAAAGACAAAGGCTTTACTCAATTGGTGCTGGCATGGAGTTAGTTCCCCACAGACTGGCAAGTGTTAGGAGGAGGTGATTTTCCCTTCCGCGGTTTGTTTTTTGTGGGTTCAGTGGCAGCATGCTCTCTGCCAGGCCTGACTTTGTTTGCTCCAAGAAACACCCCTTCATCATCATCCGCTCTGTCTTTCCACAGAATCAGAGCTGATGTCGCCTGGGTTTGGCCAATTGGAGGCCCTGGATAGGAGAGGAAGGTGAGTGAAGAGGGTGGCCAGAGCACGTGGCCCCATTTCACCTTTCCTCGGGTGGCCTCAGCAGCAGTGCACGTGCTGGATCAGAAACAGCTCACACTGGGGAGCCTTGCTCTGACTCCACAGCCTCTCCAGTGGTCCCAGCCCCTAAGCACCAGAAACACCATCTCTTCCCTTTGTTACCTCCAACTTAAGACAGTAGTGGCTTCCTGTCTAGGCAATCCATGATCTCTTGTTTGATTCTTGGTGCCTCTGTCACCTTTGTAAACAGCTACCCACAGTACATTTAGTCCACATGCTGGAAGCTGTTTCTGTTTTCCTAGTTAGAACTTGAGTTACCTTGGGCAGGCGCCGTGGCTCACTAGGCTAATCCTCCGCCTTGCGGCGCCGGCACACCGGGTTCTAGTCCCGGTTGGGGCGCCGGATTCTGTCCCGGTTGCCCCTCTTCCAGGCCAGCTCTCTGCTGTGGCCCGGGAGTGCAGTGGAGGATGGCCCAAGTGCTTGGGCCCTGCACCCACATGGGAGACCAGGAGAAGCACCTGGCTCCTGCCTTCGGATCAGCACGGTGCACCAGCTGCAGTGCGCAGGTCCGGCGGCCATTGGAGGGTGAACCAACAGAAAAAGGAAGACCTTTCTCTCTCTCTCTCTCTCTCTCTCTCTCTCTCACTGTCCACTCTGCCTGTCAAAAAAAAAAAAAAAAAAAAAAAAAAAGCTATTCTTTAAAAAAAAAAAAAAAAAAATTGAGTTACCCCAAGTAACTCACCTTCAATTCCTTGACCTGGAAATGCTGTCTGGCTTGCCGCCTGCAGCTTCCCTCCACATCACTGGGAACACATGGGCATCTTTTGGTTAAGATTTCCTTTCTCTTCCAGTGGCCATCCTAAACACAATCTAGCAGGAACCAATGGCACATGTCCTAGATCTGGTCCACAGGATAAATGCAAGTTAGAAACTGTTATAAAAAGCCCTACTACTTCCCCTCATTACCTGGAACCCCAAAAAGCAGCCTCTGAGATAAAGACTCTATAGGATCACTTCACTTGGGAATGTGATCCCAAGGAATGGAGAAAGGGGTGAGAAACAAATATGGATGCTGCATTAATTTCCTATCTCTACTGTACTATATTATCACACAGTGGCAACACAATTCAAGTCAGGCATCTAAAATGGTGATTATGACTAAAATCAAGATACAGCAGGGGCTGGTTCCTTCTGGAACCTCTGAAGGTACTATTTCATCCCTGTGTTTTTCAGATCCCAGCAGCCACTATTCCTTAGCTTATGTCCCCTTCCTCCCCAGTCCATCCTCCATCACCACCACAATGTCACTGTCTTTAACCCTCTGTCCCCTACTTAAGGACCCACATGGTTACATTGGCCCCACCTAGATAACCCAGGATATCCAGCTCAAAATCCTTCAATCATACCTAAAGAGTTTTTTTTATTTCTTATTTTCAAATGCAGAAAGAGAGACTGACACAGAAACAGAGAGCTCCTACTCCCGATTTACTCCCCAAATGCCCACAATGACCAGCACCAGGATGGGCCACATTCAGGAGCCAGGAACTCAATCCAAATCTCCTATGAGCTGGCAAGAACCCAACAGCTTAAGCTCTATCACTGCCTCCCAGGATCCACACTAGCAGGAGCTGGAGCTGGGAATCCAATCTAGTACTCTGATATGGGATATGGTCATCCCAACCAGCCTCCTAAATGCCCACCCTTGAAAAGTCCTTTTTGCCACTTAAGATAACACATTCATGGATTCCAAAGATCAGGACATAGCCACCTTTGAGGCATCATTATGCACCTTTGAGATACCACTACTAATAATGCACTGAACACTGCAATGTGTATTTCCTTCCTGCAGAACCTGCTAAGTAGGTCTTATGAAATCCATCTAAGAGCCATTCACCTAGAGGAAGAAAAGGAAACAATTTCATGCAGAAACCCCCATGCCCTGATTCTCCCCTAGATTCATCCCCAGAGCATTAACTCTGCCCTAAGTAAAAAAAAAAAAATCTGTGCACTGGTACTGAGCAGAAGCCCACGGCATCCCATGCAATAGCCGCAGAGAAACCCAGAACAGGAAGCAATAGGTTCAAGATAAGATGCAATTTGCACCTCCCAGCATTTACTGAAATTGCCTGGGCCTGTTTTTGGAGCAGTGGCCAGAGGTAAACCATGGAGCATCTGAAGAAATTTATAGTTGACATGTTCACTTCCCCACTGATTTTAAGCCACAGACAAAATCAGTGACTGCCACAGGGAAAACTCACTTCCCCACCCCCTCCATCCTCCACCCACCCCCCAACACACACACACACACGTTCCAAAGGATTGGACAAAAGCACCAAGAAAAGCAGCTAAAGAAGTTATTCTTCAACAGCTGGAGGCAATTATTACTGAGAGATAAAACTCTTGTCAGAGATCACTAAGAAAAGAGACACCAAAGACAGAAGCTGTGAGTCCGGACATGGAGTGCTTCTGGAATGCTATAGTGACAGAGCCACAAGAAAGAAAAAAAAATAAGCTATGCAGCATTCCTGTCACTTTAATGAACAAGTACCTGGTCTTGCTGAAAATCCAAGGGCAAGCAAGTCAATCAAAAATGAGTGGAAAAGATCCATTTGTTTGTGGAGAAAGAAGTAGAGCAAGAGCAATGCCACTTCAGTGATAAAAAGGATCTGAACTAAGATGACACTGCCGTATGTATCAGAGAGGCAAAGATTCAAAGGAGAGAATACACAGAGTTTTGGAAAGGGGATGAAAAAAAGTGGGCATTCTGACAACTGATGAGGAAGCAGAAATTTGTAGAAACTTTTTGAAAGGTAATTTAGCTTTCTCTTTATAAATGTCAAGGGTGCACACCCTTTGAAAACTTTACTTCTGGGAAAAATATTCACAGAAATGCATAAACAAATGACCAAAAAGAGTATGAAGATATGTTTATTCCAACATTGCTTTGAATAACAAGAAAAAAATAATCTGATATGTTTTAGAATAAACAAAGTAATGAGTTAGCTCTTGACTTGGATTGGTGCCCAAAATATGTAAAGACAAATAAGCAATGAGCAAAATGTTATGATCCAGTTCATACTTTACAACAGTCGTATTTGCATGTATGGGCATACATGTGATATGACTATCATATTTCACCCTTAATATCACAGCCAAAATCAAGCTCGCAGATGAGAAACTGCAACTCTAGACCTGCTTCCTCTGTGTGACGTCCTGCTTTGTTTGTCACACTAGTGGAGAAAAAGGGTGATTAAAATGATAATAATATGAGCTCTGTGTTAATGAAAGTATTGTCAGTGATAAGAAAAGAAAATCCATTGAATAAATGCTGTAATAAACCAAATGCCAGATGTATACAGTAATGTTTAGGCCTTATTGCTATTCTTCTATCTTTAAGTGCAAATGGAATCTCTATAGGAAAAAAAAAAAAAACTATGGTTAAATGTTCTAAACTCTCTATCTCAACCCTTGTTCTATTTAAATAATTAATGATTTGATTTTTTAAGCAAGGCATGTCCTAAATAACACAATTACCAAGATATAGACGAATACATTAATATATGTTCACAAAAGCATGAAAAATCTGAAGACTTCATTCTAAGCATGGCAGGTGAAACCTGGATGTTACTGTCTTCCAAGAGTCAAGAACAAAAATGAGATGAGAATAATAAAAGCAAGATACAAAGCCATGAGGATCCAAGAGAATGTAAGAGGACACAACAGTAGAAAAGACATGTCAACAAATTTTTGGAAAATGGAAAAGAGGTAAGGAACAGAGAAAGCTAAACACCAAGTACTGAGACAAGCGACAATATATGAAGCAAGTCATCTCTTTCCACAAAACCCAGAAAAACTTGGGCGCTAGAAGTTAGGCAGGGGACTGCAAACAGCAACATCTGAAAGCCTATTGGGGAATAAGAGCTCGGATCCTCTTCACCATTTAGCACATCCAGGAAGCAACTCCCCCCCTATACCAGCAGACTAGAAACTTATTCTGTGAAGAAATCCAATTTTTAAAAAGCATCAGCCCTTATCAACTAAGATTTAGAGAGAATTTTAGCCTTAATATTTAGCCCTAATGTTCGGTGGCCTTCATTGAGTGTAATGCACCCACTTCTCTTTCAAGCTTCTAAAATAGTGCACTATATACCATTCTTTAGAGAACTGAAAAAAAAAACCAGATTCTCAAATCATTTTATATAGGATGAATACTCTCATAATACTCTGAAAATGACACAGTACACCAGGCACAGAGGAGGGTCAATTTTAAGGGGAAGGATTAGGAGGTGGAGGGTGGGGGTAAACATAGGAGGTAAGAGGAGCAACACTGGAAATCTCCAGGCTACACACTGACTCTGTGCCCCCTTGCATGATTCCCAGAATGATGTCAGCCAGACCTAGTCTCCTGCCTTTCACCCAGTGCCTCTGGCCAGAGATTAACAAATTCTTTACTAGGCAAACTGAAGAGCCCGAGAAAAAACAGATTGATATATATAAGCACTTTTGGAGGGACCCAACCCAACATCTGACTGCCCATTTAATTTCTCTATGTGGTCTATACACCCTTTTCACACCCATGCACACAGCCCATCCCATCATCTACAGAACACCTCGATTTTCATTAAAGTAGTAGAGACAGAGACTTTAGGAAAAAGCACACAGGCAGAGAAAGAAGTTGCCTTTCGGAACTCGTACTCCAAATAGGGAGCAGTGGAGCAATGGAATTCTCTTTTCTGCTGTGAGTCTTGTTGAATTATTTGGCTTCCGCATCTATGTACAGGTATTTTTATGATTATAATCCTGTAGAGAAAGACTGTTTCAAGAATAGATGTTCAAGGCTGGCGCCGCGGCTCAATAGGCTAATCCTCCGCCTTGCGGCGCCGGCACACCGGGTTCTAGTCCGGTCGGGGCATCGGATTCTGTCCCGGTTGCCCCTCTTCCAGGCCAGCTCTCTGCTGTGGCCCGGGAGTGCAGTGGAGGATGGCCCAAGTGCTTGGGCCCTGCACCCACATGGGAGACCAGGAGAAGCACCTGGCTCCCGCCTTCGGATCAGTGCGGTGCGCCAGCCACAGCACGCTAGCCGTGGCGGCCATTGGAAGGTGAACCAATGGCAAAGGAAGACCTTTCTCTCTGTCTCTCTCTCTCACTGTCCACTCTGCCTTTCAAAAAAAAAATAGATGTTCAACTAAACAGAACAGTTGCTGTTGGTTGTTTCTTTTTATATAATTTGTATGTTTTTATCGTGTTTGAATTTTTATAATCATTAAATGTCTTTTGAGTTTTTGTAAAGAACATGAAAATATGGAACAGAAGAGGAAGAAGAAAGTCCAAGAATAGATCGGCCTGCTTAAGCTCAAAGAATGACAGGGCTCAGCGATAATCCTAGCTCCATAATTTATTTCACCTGATGAAAAGCACACTGAATGTGATTTCAAAATCACCCTTGAGCTTGAAGTGCGGATGTAAGTCAGGAAGAGCCACACTACAGACCAGTGAAGTTTCCAGGACCAAGTTCTGGTTGCCGTATTGCATGGACTAAGAGACAGGATGCTCAGGATTTGGGCAAAGGAATATCAAAGAAACACAAAATAAATACTTTTCACCCATTAGCACCTGATGGAGAAGGTGAGCAAGTCCAAAGAGCAGCAACCACAAAGAGAACTATCCTCATGTCAAATATGTTAGAGAACATCCTGAAAAGATTGGAAATGATGAGAAGGCCTTAGATGTGCCCCATTTCTTGTCCTGTGGCTAAAGCAGGCACAGGGATGTCACAGCCTTTGCCCCCTGGAGACAGGTAGGTTTCAGGACAGACTGCTAACTGGAATGGAAAGTAACTTTCCCAAATTCAGTGGTGTACTCTGTGTCTATCTCAGTAATCACCACTTGAGCCATCATCCATTTGAAGAATTAAAAGAATTGGGATGACAAGGCCAGTGTAGAACAGAGTCTTCATGCCACACACAAGGACTACAAAGAACAACCAGACTGATGCAGTCCACATGAAGCATCAGGCATGGGGCAGGCATCTGGCACAGTGATCAAGACACTACTTGGGTTGCTTGAATCCCATGGTAGAGTTCCTCAGTGGGAGTCCCAGCTCCACTTCACACACACCCTGGGTAAGTGATGGCTTCAGTATTTGGGTCTCTGCTGCCACATGGGAGACCTATATTGAGTTCCTGTCTCCTGGCTTTGGACTGAACCAACTCCAGCTGTTGTGGGCATTTGAGGAGTGAATCAATACCGTCAAAGATTTCTGCCTGTCTTTCTATCTTTCAAATAAATAAGTAGACAAAGTGCTAGTCCTACAGAGCAGGAAAAATTCAGGGTATTACACAAGGTTTTCTTTTCCAATTATACATTGGGGTCAAGCCAACAAGTATCTTGAAATCTTTGATGCAGTGTTCAAATGAACTAGGATTTGAAGTCTCAGCAAACTTTCCATCAAATCTTTCATCTAAAAATGGAAATATTGGCATATTATGATATAAAATAAGGGAGAGGAGGAGAAGACTACAGTAAAATCTGATTCATTCCTAAACCAGAGGGCTTCTTCCTCTGAACTGACCGATCAACAGTGTTTCTGAAGTATGCACTTGGGAAACGAGAGCCTTTTAGGACAAAAGATAAAGATAGATCACCTCCTTCACTTCTGTGTTTCCCAAGACAGAGCTGCAAACTGAAGCCTGAAAGAGGGTGGAAACACTGGACAACAGCGGTCTTTGCAATGGCTACTGATCAGAGCACACAAACCCACTGAAATGCCCTCTGCTTTTCCATCCACAAGGTATCAGAACCCCTCCTATAAGAGGAAGGTATTCCCTGCAGAGAGAGCAGCAAAAAGCTTGGGACTGCTGCTTGCATCTTTGTAATCCTGGGAAAACTGCCACTATCCCAGTAGGAACTGGGATGAATCCAAGAGAATGGAAAAGGCCAAGGAAAAGCTAGAGACCTTTGAAGAGAAAAAACCAGGGCCTTCTCAGGGGTAACCAGAATTTGACTCCAAGACTGAGAAGGCAAAGTTGATCAATTAGGGTTACACTGATTCTGTAACGCCCCTTGCAACTGATTTTACCCCCAAAGCAGCATCTTAAAGTTTGAGAACACTTTTTTTAAAATGAGACCTGACTATACTGGAAGTCAGCCCAAACAGAAAAAAATGAAATCTTTTTTTTTTTTTTTTTTTACTAAGATGGCTGAAGACATCAAATTTAAATTCCAGATCTGTACCACTGTAGTCAGCAGAAAACTCTGCCAATAACGACAGCTTATTTGGAAAATACCCACAGAGGCAAAGTCCTAGAGAAAATATACACAGGTTTCTTGTCCTTGGAATTTAATAGAAAGAGACCTGGAGTTATATTGTGGCAACACACAACTGTAGTCAATAAGCATGAGCCAGTCACACTGGGGGTTAGAAAAATATCCAGGACTGCCCAACACCACAGAAGAAATTAGTTCCCATAGATGAGCTTTCTATTTGAATCTACTCAGCTTAAGAAGAATACCTCCTAAAAAAAGTGGTTACAGGTATCTATGAAAAATCCCTAGTAGATCTATAATCTGAAATGTTTCCACACTTTTTCAAAAGTTTTGACTTTCATTTGTATTGTTAATTTTTGACAAATAATTGCATATATTATTGAGTACAGTGTGATATTTCAATAAAAGTATAAAACGTAACTGAACTCTGAGCCACAGGTGGGCCATACCAGAATCCATCCTGACCCAGTGAATCAAGTATCGATTGCCACACTACTGCTATGTTAATATAATCATAAAATCCCAGTAGCTTACAATAGCAAGCATTTATTTTGCTCACAAGTCAATAGTCCAATGGGTAGTCCAATTTCTCTAGGACAGACTCTGCTGATTTCAGTGAGATTTGTCCATGGGTCGCATGAAGTTCAGCTGGGAGGCCGGCTGGCCAGCTGGCTGGCTGGGCTAGTGGGCCTAAGCACTCAGCTGGGATATGTCTTGTCTGATACATGGAGTGTCTCAATCCAGTAGGCTAATCCAACCTTGGTATTGTGAAGGAGGCTCACATCTAAGAGAATGAACAATGCTTCTTTTTTAAAATTGTATTTAGGTTACAGAAGTTTCATGCATTTAATATATACAGATTTAGGAACATAGTGATACTTCTCACCCTAACCACCCTCCTGCCCATGCACTCACTCTTCTCTCTCCTCCCTCTCCTGCTCTTAATTTTTACAAAGATCTACTTTGTTTACTTAATGATCATAAAGGTAACCCTATATTAAGTAAAAGAGTGCAATAAGTAGTATGAAGAAGAAAAAAAAAAAAAACCCAGACTGTTCCTCACAGAAAAACAAAGTCTGTGAACAATCATGGAATCTCATATATACTATGGAATATCACTCAGCTGTCAAAAAAAAATTCCTGTCTTTTGCAACAAAATGTATGCAACTGGAAACCATTTTATTTAGTGAACAAAGCTTCTTGAAGTCCAGGCTCAGAAAGGACATATCCTCATATCTACTGCACTTTATCGAGCAAAGCAAACCACAGATCTATCCTGACCCTACCTCTTTCAGGAAATAGTGAAATTTTACGTTGCTAGGAACTTGTTTACAAGGAGGGATCAATCCAGACTATTCAGACAATCAATCCACCACACCAGCACTCTGGCATCAGGAAATTAATTCTGTGAGTAAATCAAAAGAACTTGGTTAAAGACAAAGTGGTAACTCGGAAGGAAAAAAAAAATTATGGGTGAGAAAATTGCTGAAGTCTAAATCAGCTCTATGGTATAGCTAATAGTAATATAAATTCCTTAGTTCTGACAAATTCACCATGATTATTTAAGACATGCAAGATGTTCAACAATAAGAGAAGCTGGGTAGGAGGGATACGGGAAGGCTGTGCTGTCTTTATAACTTTCCATAAAGCTAAAATTAATTCAAAATGAATCTATTTTTAAGTGACATTATAAAAAAGAACTTGGGATATGGGTCATTTTGGTGGCAGTACCCTTGGTTGGGTACATCACTGAGTCACTGAGAACCCTGCATCCTATATTAGGAAACTCCTGTGGGCTGGGAGAATTTGGCAGCATGGGAAGCACTGATGAGGCAAGCAGGTGGCTTGGCCAGGGCCACATCTCTGTAGACCTCCAGGGCAACAGCACATGGAGCCTCAGGCTTCACTAGGGGAGGTGCCAGGAGGAGCAGGGCAAGGACTGTGCCAGTATCCTTTTCAGAGTTGACAGAAAGGGTGGTGACCCAGCTGGCTATGGTGATGAAAGCAAATGCCACAAGGCCAGAAGACTGTGCACTCGGGGAGCCTCTTTTCTTCCCTTTATTAGGGAGGAAAATCCAGACTTGGCTGCTTACTTCTGGCTTTATGAGAGTGCCAAAATATGGAGGCCAAATCAGACACAGACACACAATTATGCTTTAGTGTGAACCAGGCTCTGTAGTAGACATGTGTGTCTTGTCTGTTATCTCGTCTCTTAAAATCAGTGTATTTCTTCCATCCCTACAGTTATGTTCCCCAGAGGTAAGCAGTGACCCGTGATTGAGACCTAGCTTATGGTAATTCATCCTTCTGGCCTCTGTCATTGGTCAAGGGAGATTGACTGTCCCCAAAATGAGCTAATCAGACCTTCCTCGTTGTATTTAATAGGAGAAATAAGGGTCATCCTTTCTCTGGTACCGTGAACAGTTATAAAAATATAGATGGTCTGAAGCTAAAGGCCACCAGAGGGAAAAGCCAAGATGTGGAGAGAAATTTCTTATAATGTAGTTTAAACCTATAGATACAGCTAAGTACAAGGCCAGAGATCTCTCTTGGACTTCCATATTTCCAGTAATAATATAATTTGAGTTGGGTTTATCTTACTTGCATGCAAAATGATTCTGCCTAATGTAGAGGCTGGTGACTGGGGCAGGGCAGGGGTTAGAATTAACAGGTATTGGAGGATGGCACTATGACATACAGAGTTAAGCTATGGCCTGCAACACCGGCATCCCATGTGAGCACCAGTCCAAATCC